>NC_137743.1:76330278-76760321 GCF_963264785.1 Psittacula echo
GGATTGTTAGGGGGCTTTGGGCTTTTTGTTTTGTTTTGGGTTTGGTTTTTTTTTGTCCAATGCATTTTCTGATATATGAAGTTTGACAAAGTCCAAAAGATTTTTTTACCCCATACAAGGAAATCCTGACTTGAGGAGCTGCTCGATTTCTGTGGCATAGAGCTGTGTGGTAAGATCATGTGAACAGCACAATATTAATTTCTTGATTTTCATTTTCACTCAATATTTCTTGATGGAAACAAAGCTAAACAGAAAAGCCCAGCAAAAACCAGTGAGAACAGAAGCATTTGTAGACTGCTAAAACAAATGCCTAGAGCCCATTTTGTGAGGAAAAGTAAAGCTGAGTAACGATACAACCTGGTTTTGTAAGTTTGAACTGTCAGTAAACATGCCATGATCGTACAAAACAAAACATGATATTCTTCAGATCAAACCATTGATTTCAGTGAGCAGAACAGAGACAAATTTTCTCACTAGAAACAAATCTTACCTCAATTATTATCCATTATGAAGAAAATCATGAAATGCTTAAAAATTAAAACATCTAGAGAATTTTAAGAAAATAGTTTACATTTATACATTTATAGGCCATCCTATATATGGAGTGAATCATACTAACTATTAACTAGCTCTGGAGCTATCTTGCTAGGTGCTAGCAGATTGTCAGCATGACTACTAGAAACTTGCAGAAAATATAAAGAAACTCACATGATATATAAAGTAAGACTGAAAGACCTTGTCTTTAATTTTAAAGTAACTCCATGTATTGGACTAATTCAGAAAAACAACTGAAACAGAAAACCTTGTTGGTAACAATGGTGCTAGCTATTGTAAGATTAACCTTTGATCTGCCCAAGTCATTTCTTCACTTCCTATTAAAAACCATCCATACAGGTTCAGCTGTTGCCTCCTTCATGTAATTTGGTTGCTGAATGCAAGTCAGCTGGAATACTGTTTAGCTGAAAATAAAGTCATGCAATAACGTCTTGTTTTAGCAGCACAGCAAGGTTGCTTAGGACATTTATTCGTCAGGAAACTGACATTCAGCACATGTAAGCACATTTTATAACACTGATCTAATGACCACCCATGCATTTCTCCGTAATTTCAAGTGTTTTTAAAACGACATTATTTGCTAGTGAATATGAAAAATTAATCCTTTGTCTCTGAGTCATTCTATTGTGTAGGTTCGGTATCTGAAATTCACACTAAATCAATATACTTTTAAAGGAACTCAAAGCACAACACCCCTCAAAAAGAGAGTTGGAAAGGATATCAGGGAGTCTTATTGGCTCTTTCCCCAGCACAGGATTGCATTCACATTGTTCCATATAGATGTTTATTCTACCTGCCTGTAAAGACCTCTAGTGTTAATGTGAAGAGGCTCCAAGCCAAAATTAGAGTTTTCAGGTCAGACTGTCTTGCTTTTCATTAAAAAGAGCTTGCCATCTGGAAAATTATTTCCAGTTTCTACTCTAAGGGGTTTTTGTTGTTACAATTATTGCCTGGAACAAAGTAACCCTTTAGACAAGAGAAAACTTAAAAGAAGAGGCCTGAAACAAATCTCTTATAAATCCTTTGTGTTTTTACAAGGTAGTTCTCTGCCTACAGGTTTGCTTTTAAACCAACAATCCAGTCCTTTCCTGAACTGTACAGTCTGAAATTAAACTTTGTCCTTTTCCCCTATTTTGAGGCAGGCTTTGCAGATGTATTTTTGTCCTGGGTTCAGCAGCATCAGTCAGTTTTTCTCCTTCTTAGTAGCTGGTGCAGCGCTGTGTTTTTGACTTTCGGCCTGGGAATAATACTGATAAAACCGATGTTTTCAGTTACTGGTCAGAATGTTTACCCTGACCAAGGACTTTGTGAGTCTCATGCTCTGCCAGGAAGGAGGGGAAGCCGGGAGGAAGCAGAGACAGGACACCTGACCCAAACTAGCCAAAGAGGTATTCCATACCACAGCACGTCATGCCCAGGGTATATAACTGGGAGTTTCCCGGAGGCGCACCTTTTCTGCTCCATCAGGCTCGTTTTCAGTGGGTGGTATCGTATTCTCTTCCCCTGTTATTTCTCTTATCATTATTCTTATTATTGGTAGCAGCAGTGGTTTGTGTTATACCTTAGTTACTGGACTGTTTTTATCTCAACCTGTGGGAGTTACGTTCTTTAGATTCTCCTCCTCATCCCTCCAGGGGTCGGGGGGGAGTGGAGTAGAAACGCATGGCTGACTTGCCGACTGGCTTAAACCATGACAATTTTTCACTTTTCTGATCTCTTGTCAATCCTCCACATGTTCTCAAAACCACAATTGCAGATTGGAGTATCCACAAATGAAGTTCATCAGGCTCACCTGACTTGAGAGCAATGAAGTACTCTGTTTTCTGTTCTGTCCTTGATCGAGATTAAAAGGTTTTCTGGTTTCTGTTTTTTCCCTCGTTTACTGTCTTCTGTTCAGTCTACTTTTTAGTAAGGGTTGATGCAAAAAAAGAGAGACACTAAACACTTTTGCTTTCTTAGCATCTTCTGTCAACAGCCTTCAATCACAAGGCGAGTGCACTAATTGGCTTCTGCACATGCTGTGCAAGGGAAAGATGGGTTTCTTCACTTTGTTACACTGCTGTACATCCTTGAAAGTGACAGATACTCCAGCCAAATTTTACTGACAAATTCTATGTATTGAGCTCCCTTTGGCATTACTGGAAGCACAGGAAGTGATGGTCTGATTTTTCACATTGCTAACTAAAATCCCGTGCCCTCTGTAACATCTTAAGTAAAGAACAGTAGCAAAATGACCTATTTTCTAACATACAGAAGGCCCCAGAACTGTACAGTTGGAATTCTTTCCACAAAACTCAGGTACACACGCCGTGTAGTTGCATTAAGCATTTATAAATCCTATTTCCTACATTTTCTAGAGAGTTATTTCAACTTATGAAAAAAATTATCTCCAAACAGAATACCTCATTACAAAGGACCACATGAATAAGTGCTTTAGACCAAAGTCACTACTTGTGATTACCACTTCATTTGTATTTTATGTTTTTTATTAGCAATTTATTCTGTTTATTTCACTGGATTTTTTAAAATTCTTTTTCTTTTCAGGTCTTGCTGTAGCGGATATTTCTTTAGGGATTTCAGTTTCTAGGTTACAGAACAAGCATTTCCCTTTCTTTAAGGTCTCATGTCTATTTTTAAACCTAACCTCCTTCCAAATATCACATTTTTCACTTTCTGATGTAGAAAGAACCTTCTTTCTTCCAGCTCTCACAATGAAAAACAATGAAAATGAAAATTCTCTCATCTTTTAGACATATTTCAGTCATCAACATGGAGGTATCCACTACAGTGATGGACATGAAAGGACCTAATATGGATTGTCCTGCCATTGTTTATTTGAATTCTGATATAATGTACCTCAAACATGAGTACAGCTAGATATAACACAGTGAGAATATTACAAAATGTATTCTTCTGTGAATGGTTTGTATATAAGAATTTTGTTAATGATGAGTTTACATATTTTCTACACTCAGAAGACCAGAGAAGTAATTGGAAAACCCTCTGGGGGAATGGGGACCTTATTGTGAGGGAACAGCTACAAAGTGTTAAAAGGCTGGAAGCATCTGGCCTTGTATTTGTTTTCACCTTGGCAGTGTTAGGCGCATCAGTATGCTTACATCCCAGACAAACTGACAAGAGTTTATATGACACGATATATTTAGGAGGGGGATGGATAGCATGGGGGCATTAAGCCACATAGTTATAAACCTTTCTGGCAAACTGCAAGAACTTGGAAGTAGAAAGATATTTTATTTAAAAAAATAAAGGAATTCCTTCAGAAATATTCCCATTGATATAACCAACCAGGACCAGAGCACTACAGGCGGATGTAACAGGTGAGAACAAAAAAAAAAGACCTTTAAAATCCAGCAATTCACTTAATCTGCTTGAGAACCTGATCTTTACCAGGGTCTTCAAAGCAAAAGTTAAACCAAAAACTTTACTCATTCAGCACATTAGGCATGTGAGGAAAAGGTGTAATCAGGGAATCTGATAAATAAAATGAAACAAAATAAAGAGAAGGCAGAGAACACAGTCTGCTACTGCACATGGACAAAAGTTGCTGTCAGATCAGTAATTAATCTTTGTACTCCCTGTGGGAATGGTGGCTCAAAAGTACCCATATTTTTTATAAAACTGGTTTTTAGGTGAGATTTGATGAACAGTTCAAGTCACTTTTCTTAATGACTTAAGACATCCTTATTTCGGTTATGGGTTTTATATTACAATATTATTTTCAGTTAAAGAAGTGTTTAATTCATATTTAAGCTACAACAGATACAGGTTCTTTGTCTTTTTACTACCTTTATTTTGACATGCAGACTCTCCTGTGTGTCTGTCAGGTCTCTGATTTTAATGGTCTGCTCTCTGACATTAGTGCAAGAGGACAGATATTAAGCCAATGGACCAAGGTATCAACTACTTGGTGAAATATAGGTTGTCCTTTGTCCTGGACTATCAAAGTGATTTGGATCAAATCTTTCCCTTTATGCAGTCTTCACAGATCATCTTGGTACACATCTGACCCTTGAGACTGAAAACAAAAGTAGATGAGGAGAGCTATGGCACAATCCTTCTTGGATTTACCACATCTAGAAGAGCATTAGAATATATTTGAAAGGATTAGAAGGAGCTAAGAAAAATCTTCATCTATCAATGTAAAACATGATGAAAATGGCTGAGGAACAGCATTACTCAAAATAGTAAATTTTATTTTGGGGGAAAGAGAATAAGTGATGATGAAGGCATTATAACTGGATTTGTTTTTCATGGTGGAAGAGACATCAAACTGTGCCTGTGTATCTTAAGATTCAGGCTGCTCTGATTTGATAAAATCTGAATCCACAATATAAAGTTTTTTTTAAAAAAAGTCTCTCTACTTTCCTCCTTCTATCTACATCTTAGATGATGAGACCAGAAATAGCAATTAAAACAGACACAGTTCAATATTATGACATAGAGGTTTTTGTATTGAACCTCACCTTTGTTATTTCTGTTTCTAAGATTTTATATAGGTTACTGATGGGGTTAAGTGGGATCTTTCTTTCAGACATGAAGAATGATAAACGTATTTTCAGCATTTAAGAAATTAAAAAATTCATGCCAAATAGGAAACAACTCATGGAAAGCAGCCTTAGAATCTGCTGATATTTTAATCCTCTCAGTTTAGTGGATGAGCACCAGAAAGCTATGGAGATTCAGCTCTCCTCAGTATGAAGACATTAGATTTCTAGAACTTCTTTGATTGTATTTTGAGTTCTAAATATTAAAAACAAACAAACAAACAAAACCCAAACAACTTGAGTTTTAATGATCGTTAGTCTTTCTATTCATAAGCAAAGGACAGGTACTGTGCAAATTATTTTACGCTAAAAAAAGGTTTCTAACCCAGTCAACACAATTTTAATGATAAGCAGCAGAGATGCTGCAATTAGTATGCATTTTAATTTAACATTTTTGCCTTGACCATGTAACATGTAGCTAGAAAATAAAGTTCAAGACGTCGTGGACTTCCAAGTTTAGATCACAACAGTTGAGCAACTAGTTACGTCTAGAATTGATTTGCCTTATATTCAACTTAATCCTTTCAACATTGCCAAATGAGGATGGGTAATAGAAAATATCAATTTCATTTGTGAAATATACATTTGTAAAATCGCAAACTTCAGTTTACAAATCAGAGTAAATCTTCTGAATATATGACCTAAGAGAATATCCTACCACACCTTAACATACACTAGTTTTCATAGAAGTTTCTAAACCCTCTTATAGTTCTTCAATTTAGCAGAACTGATCTGAGGAGATTCAAATTAAAACCCTCAGCTGTCTTGTTCATACTCGAGTTTTTATAAGAAATAATTTGCAAAATTGTAATTACCTGTTCAAAAAGTGTATAAAATTTAGATAATCCTAACTGTAGGAATACTATAAAAATTCTGTAAGGAAAGTTTTACAGTCAGAATATCTTAAGTCCTTTATACTATTATTTAATGATTCAAGGTTACTCTGATTACCTGAAGCTGTTAGATCTCAAGGAATCCAAGTTATTCACCCTAGTTTGTTATACCAATAGCGTCCCAACTGCCTTGTACCCTATGCTAGCAAGTAGGACAAGCTCACACTGTGCATTTCGTGGGGCACAAATCACAACTTATATGAAGGGTGATGAGATTCCTGGAAGGCTTACAGGCATATATTTTCTCACAAATAGTTTTACACCAGAAGATACATAGATCTTCCCTATTAGCATACCCTTATATGTTCAGTCACAGCTGTATTTCAAACTAGAAGGTTTGGCTATAACTCACTTTAACAAATACACACGTATTGCCAGTGAATGAAGAAAAAAAAGAGGGGCAGGGATGTTCGTGAAGAGTGGTAGCTGAACCATAGCTGAACCATCAGAAATCTTTTCTGTAGAACAAGCTGTCACCCTCTTTTCTCTTGTTTGTAAAGATGTACTTTGGAGACATATCTTAAAAATTAGTTTAAAATGTTAATGAAGTGAAATTGGAAGATAATCTCTGTTGACCACACCAGTCTGCCTGCCCCAGTGGCAAGATCAACAACTGAGGATCAAACTGCCTTGGAGAAATAGACATCTGATAAAAAAATTAATTTATTTTGAAAATTAGGCTGAATGAACTTTATGAACTTCAGAATACAGTCAAAATCCCAACTCCTTTTACAAGCTATCCTGGATGCACAACCTAAGGGAGATTCAGAAGAAAAAGGAGCCAGCTGATGGAAATCTCAATAAAATATACTGCAACTGTATTTAGATGCCTATTATTAGAACGGTGCATATTTAAACATGCATGTCATACTGAGGAAAATCTTCCGTATTTATAAACCTTAGGTTGTAATCAGATATTTTTAAGCTCTATTCATTAGCTAGATTGCTAGCAAGTCTGACAGAGTAGACTGTGCAAAGACAGTCACAATGCTTTGTATGCTTCCTTTACAGTAAATTGTTAGAAAACACAGCAAGCTTTCTTAGCCTCAAAAGCTTTAATAAATGTGACTTCACGGCATCTTAAATATCCTATTAACAGAAGTAGATCAGAGAAAGCCCTCATGCCAAACAACCTGTGTGACAGGCAACAATACCATGCACATGTTCCAAATACTCATCTGGCATTATCATAAACAGCTTCTGAAGGAAAGTCAAGAAAGGTGGTAGGGTGAAATCTGCTTATTCCAAGTAGCCACAGTACTGAAGGCACACAGAAAGCCTGCCTGAAGATCAACAGTTTATGGAAAACATCAGCCACAAGACAGGGCACAGGATGGATTTTGTGAGAAATGTAGTCCATGCATATACACATGTATTTTACATGGTACTGATAATCAACGTAATGGAAAAAATAACTCCAAATTAGCTGTCTACATTACTGTCTCTAAAACCAATCACAATAAGATAATCTTAACTATTCTTGGGCTGTCAGAGAGCTCTCTAGCTGCTCTATTTCAATGGTTCCATTTCAATTAAATTGAGTAAAAAAAAAAATAGAATTAAGTGCTTCACCATTTACAGTACTTGAATGAATACAATTTACGTAATTTGTGTAGGATCCCTATTATAACGGAGTTCATTGTAAGAAACCATAGTGATTAAATCATTAAATCAGATCCAGGAAGAGTGAAAATTCTCACTGATAAAGGAAACTTTGATGAGATTTGAAACAATTAGAAATGCTTTTATGAATACTGCTTTTATGAATAGCAAGGATTCTCAAGGCAGAAAAGATTTTAATTATTTTGGGGTTTGGAGGGGTGGGAGAAGAGGTTTTATCTTTTTTTTTAGGACAACATACAGACGCACTTTTTACCCTAATATATTTCACTTTCCCTTTTTTTCATTACACTAATACAATTTACATCCGCTTTCAGTCCTTAGGTATCAGTTTAGTGCTTCAGTATTTCAAGCTCTGGCCACTAATCTGAATTCATATAACTTATTCCCTCTGTCCCTTCCTATATTTTCCTCAAAGAATGTACCCTTTTCAATAAATGATTCACAAACTGCTGTTTGGATAGTCAATTTGAATTTCCATGGTTACGTTTCCCAAAAGGGCTGCTACTGATATGAAAAATACACTGGAGAATCAGGATAGTATAACTGGCTGTATCTTTCATTCTGATGGGGGTTTGATTGGGATTTATTTATTATTTTTTAAAAAGTTAAGTAGATCAAACCCAATACCAGTAAATGTACCCATCAAAATGTGGATCTTGTCCAACAAATCTTGAAGATGGTGCCTTATTAGTTTCTTTCAACAGTTCTGGAACTATTAGAATATGTAGAAAAGTGGAAATTTATCAATAAAACCTAATTGTCTAGTGTCTCACAAAGTACCGCTGAAAGATTATGTTCTGGTTTCATACCATAAATAAGAATGGCCCCAGCTATAAGCCATGGCTGTCTCACAGATATGAGATTATAAAACAACCTGCAGAGCTGTTACTTTTATAGGATGTGTTTTACAGCACATTGATGTATTACACACGTATCACACACTTTAATTCAGATTTTATACTACACCTTTTGTTCAAATCAAGCTTAGGGGTGAACAATTGTTCTAAATTAAGATAAGAATAGTACAAAAAGATTTTGTACAAAAAGATTTTGTGCAGAGATTTTGTCTTGCATTTTAATGTCCTTATTTTCTTTACAATCTTAAATTAATCCTGCAGAAGTATGTCTAATTTAACTTTGAGCTTCCCTTTTGCATTTGAAGCTGGGCAGCTGAAGTTATTGGTCAGCCAAAATAGAAAGCATTGCTTAAGATACCCTTGCAAAAGATCAGACTAACTCAAACTTTGCATCAAAAATCATGCAGCAAAATACGATGTGTCATATTGAGAGCTGCAATATTATTTCACATGTGCTTATTGACACAATAGACAAATTCTCCTTTGAAGCACTTACTGGCTTATTTGGAAATTCTTTCTAGTTCATGGATCACTGACCTGAAAGATGGGTTTATCAGTGAAATACTGAAACAATCTCTTCTCCAGTGGCATAAAAACACTGCTATAGTTTTAGAGATACCCTTTATTCTTGACAAATTCTTAACATTTGAAGTTCTAGTTATTAATAAATAAAAATCAAAGAATAGTGGCACTGATTTTTTTTTTTTAACTTAGTAGAGAAGAATGTTATTGTGATTATGTAAAATAAACCTATTTAATGCTTCACAGATTTTATACAAAAATGCCTATAAGAAAATACTTTATGGATGATTCAGTTTTCTTTCCAGCATAACAGAAGAAGGCTCACACCTCCAGCTTTACTAAGAATGGTTCTTTTTTTGCATAGCAGGAGAGGGCTAAGGAAATCACAAAGTCTTTTTAAATTTCTCTTGATTTTCTGTGGTATTGTCTTTAAAAATAGGCAGAGATGTAGGTGGTGTTATTTCCTCATTAAAATTGCAAATGGCTGGCTGTGGACATCTGTCTTTCGCAGGTTCCTCTTCTCCACTCTTCTTGATGACCCTTTTCTAAATGTTTAAAACTTACGCTTTGATGATTACTTATCTTTTGTGATTTCAGTCAGGGTAAAGACACAAGATGATACTTCTGAATCTTCAATTCTCACCATTTTCGTGGATTATGAAAGCTGATTCTCAGCCTTTCCATCTCCAGACTTTGCCTGAACAACTTGTTTGAGTATCCAGGTGAACTCAATTGATACTCATCTGTTATTTTTCCAGAAAGTTTTTCAGTTTACTCCTTAAGGAACCTTAAAAGGTAAATTTACCACTCACTGTATTCTAAATCACAGGATTTGTGTATAACAAAGCTCAACAAGCCACAGTCTTTCCAAAGTTTTCAGAATGGATAGGATATCTGGCCGCTTAATTCTCAAGGTAGCCTTTTGGAACAGCTTTTAGCTTCTCCAAACTACTTCAATAAGTCAGTCAGTATTTTGAAGGACTGGAACTGTCTGCCTTTAGTGCATGAACATAAACAGAATGAATATTTGTAGACTCTGCCTTCACTCTTCCTCAATGGCCTCACCTCACTGAAGTGCTGACATCTTACTAACCATGTCCATACCATTGTGAGATTGCGAACTCTGAAAAAGACTGATTAAAAAGTCACCATATCTTTTCTTTGTCCTTTGTTTTTTACACATATATATGCCAAAAAGTAGATTTATAAATCATTGTTATATTTTGAAAACAGGTCCCCCTGCTTCAAATTCATCCCACCCCCCTATTTTTCACTTCTGTGGCAGTCCCTGTTCTGGTATAGTGCTTACACAGACTCCCGTCTTCAATACATTCCTCATTAAGTCATACTAAGTTGACTTCATTCTGAACTGCACCATGACCAGCTACAGAATTTAACTACAGATTTAAGTATAACTACAGATAATGTTCTGAAGTCCAAGTCTTGGGACTTCAGCACACATTTTCTGTGTCTATTTGCTTTTCAGAACAAGGCCAGTGAGTTCATTAAGACTCATAAAAATAAAAGACCCTGTCTCGTAACACTGTCAAGTGTCAGCCAGCTTAAGAGCTGGAAAAGTCTTGTCCCTTTGATCAGCTCCAACAATAAACTTTCCTCATAACAGTGTAGTTCTTTTGAAAGAAAAGAAAAAAAGAAAAAAGGGGCTTGCATTGCATTGTAAATATTTTCTTTAAAGCGTGAAGCTACCTAGACTGTTCAAAGCATTTGTCTTTCTAGGGGAGTTTCACAGAGACAGATCTAGGCAGAAAAACACATAAATGACAATAGAATAACTGCAAATACTGGGAGAAGGGGAAGTATTTTTGCTACAGTTTTAAGTAATTCTTCTTAAATCTCTTTCTTTAGGACAAAGCAGCTGTATTAATGAGGACTAGTGCCTCCAGTACAGGATTTCAGTATTAGCTGATTAAAGCCTTAACAGGTTCCATGCATTAGATAAATAAATGAGACCCCTGAGCATTTCCATAGCTTCTTAAATGAAACCACTGTATTTGAAAATGTTCATAGTGACTCTGTAGAAACTTTGTATAGGATATATCACTGTATTCAATAATACAGGCTTGTGCACTGCAACATCCTTGCCATAAACATAAGAATCCCCTATGAATTTAGCCAGACCAGACTGTAATATTTTTCAGAAATAATGATGGGATTCTAGCTAACCTACTGTACAAAAGAATATGACAATGTTTGAAAGGTTTTCTAAACTCTTTGCACTAATGTAGGCATTACATAAAGTTTGCAGCACTCATTTTCAAATGTATTGACTATTTTTCTATTAGTTGTCTATGCATGTTAAAGTAGAAAAAATAGTTTCTATTATCAACTACTGCAAGTTTCAAAATATTGTCTCTTATAAAAAATTTAAGATAGAAAGTTCAGAACAAAAAAGTAAAATTTACTTAAACATTTAATTATTTTGCCATAATCTCTTTGTCCTACACATTTATGTCTTAGAAAACACCAATGATTTTATAAATATAGCTATTACTAACCTAACATAAAAAGATGTGCCAAATGGAAAATAAAGCCTGTGTAAATTGTAGATGGGTGTTCAGGAGAGATGATGCTCACTGATCTCCCAAAAATATGCTTGCCCGTATAAAACACAGCAATTAAAACTGCTTTATATGATTCATAAGAGACTACATGGCCCTGAAAATAATGCTTGCAAATGGTGCTTTTAGGGAAGAGTTAAGTTGAAGGTGTAATAATTTCTGTTAGTTTAGAGGACAGTAAAGCAAATATTATCATATTCTTCACATTTGTCAGAGACACCTTGAAAGTTAATCTAAATTAACAAGGGGTATCAATTTAAACTGCATTCATTAAACAGTATTAAATCTTGATATTGACACTCTTAGGATTAGAAATATGGTCATGTTACTGCAGCCTAACAAGCTAAGCCAGAGCAACAAGTTTTATATACACTCGTGCATTATAAAATGTGAGCTAAGATGAATTAATTTAAACCTCTTAGGTGAATATATTTAATATCACATTTGCTGTGTAATAAGAGCCTATGCACAAATATGTACTGCAGTTAAGCTCATGCCTGGGAACTAATAAGCAAATGACTATCTGCAAATATTTAGACTCATTGACCATTGCAATTAACTCTTTTCATACCTAGCCTGTAGAATATATTTCAGGTATGAGGATTCAAAGGACATAACTCTATAATCTTTACACCCAAGTTTCTTTCATCTATAAAATTAATGTTCTCTTGTCATTTAATAATGATGTATACAGGAGATGGACAAATAACCTCATCACTTCTGCTTTCCAGCATCTACATTTTGATGATACTTGAGCATACTGGTCTCAGGACCATCATCCTCTGGTAGATATATGTGAAGTTACCCAATGCCTTAATTCAGTTGATGCTGGAATATTTTTAAACGCTTTGTCATTACCTAACCATGATTCTTGTAAAGTATGCTGCCTCATAATGTGATACTTAAACTTTAAAAATAAAAAAGTAAAGAATAGCATAATGATTAACGGTAGAATCTGCAATCAGTTCTGAACAAATCCGGTTTTTAAAACGACTGAATGTAGAGTATCTCTCAAATTCAGTGAAAAGTGAACAAACTGGCACTGTGAACCAAGAACTATACTTCACTCACTGCTAATTTCAGTCATTAGTGGGAAAAAGATAATGTATTATGGATGAACACCCAGCTAAAATAAATCTTATCAATCCTTTAAGCAGGTATTTAAGATCAGGGCTCCATTCTTTAAAAGTAACAAAGGAACTACCTTTTAGAAGGTCTTAGATTCACTTAGGTATATGAAGTTCTAAATATGCAGAGAAGGGGAAATAATTTCTATGGGACTGTTCTGTTTTGTACTGACTTGTGCTTGTAGCTCTAAGCCTTCCTAAACTTTCGTTTGAAAAGTGAGTGAACTAAGCCCGCTCCTGGAAACCAACTTAGACTGCTGAGCTATCAAGCTCTGTATAGAAGGTCACCAACTTCAGCTGGATCCAAGGATCACCCCCATATTCAGAGACTCAATAAGCAATGTTAAATCAGGGCTCCTGAAGCCCCTCAGCAGACCTAAATACTGCAGACTGACGAGCACTTTCCTACATCAAAGTGTTTAACCTTTTGTTCTTTTGAAGCTATTGACAGTTCTTAGAGCTAAAAAACCTCATGCACAATTCATCCCAAAGCAATACATTTTTCCCTAACTGGAGTTCCCTCTGCATATAAAAGAAGAATCTGGAAAGACCTCTGATAATTGATTCACTCAGGTAGAAAAGGAGACCATCAGAGGAAGCTTAAGTGGGCAGGTATACATAAACAATTAAAAAGAAACAAATGTTCATATCAGTATAGGTTTTTCACTCCGTTTTTAAATCTTTTAACTTGACTAAGGACGAACAAAATGGCATTTTCTGACTGCCATAACAACTTTTTCCCTTCCAATTTCCATATAAAGTAACTTTGCAGGTATATGTGTGTGCATGTACTAATATGTATGTATATTCTTAAAGAGCTATCCTTGTGACTACATATCGCTTTCTAATTCCACGCAACAGCAAACCTTTTATGTTTTTAAGTATTTGATTGAATACTTGTTTAAGATATAATGACACATATTCTCCTGAACCTCTTCAGTGTGCTGGGGAAAAAAACGTCTATACCTGTGTAGACATATGCCAGTGACCCTTTCTCACTACCAGGTTACTCCATGCATATTTAAAAAGGAATCAGCACATTCACCCTAGTGCTGATTCCATCATTGTAGTTATGTGTTAATATAAACTTTACTAGTGCACTTGTTTTCAGTGTCACAATTTCTCCAATAATTATTTTGTAACTCCTACAGTGTAATTTTATTAACTGTTAAGAGTAATCAGCTTCAGAAGACAACCTTCTTGCACAGGTTTTAAGCTTTGAATTAAAATCAAGTGATAAAGATGAACTAATTTGTGCTTTCTAACATCAATGTACAGAATTAATAAAAAGAATACTAAGGAAGCCAGTATTTATTTTCTTTCTTTCATACAAAAAGCATATCTGACCATTAAACTAATCATCTGTGCTTAAAAAACCCAACTTTAGAAGAAATGAGAAATACTACCAGAAGCACTGTTAAAGAACTATAGAATCACTTTTTAAATGCTTTGATTGCCTGAACAGCCAGTGAGTTTGCTCCATACATAAACAAAGATGGCTTTTCTATACTTTGGAAACTCCACAATTGAGAGAATCTACTTTTCTAACTCAGTTTTGTCAAATCAAAAGGTTTGCTGCAATAAAGGTGAATGAAGCCTGAAAATGCTTAGCAATTTGCTTGTCTGAACATTGTGATCACTTCTTCAAAAGGCTAAAAATTAAAATTGTGGGAACCCAGAGCAAAAAGTAACTCTCAAAATGAAGCACTTTCACCAAAAATACTTAAAGAAATTAAATTTATAGTTTGAATAGTGCTTGGCCTGCAGATAAGAAACCTGAATTCCACTGGAAATAGGCAGTAGACTAGATACAGACTGAGAAGAAATTAAAATGAAATATTGCCAAAGTGAAAGGAAAGGAGTCCACAAGGACAGACACAATATAGCACAGAAGAGAGGTCACACCACACTATAAAGGCAGAAGTGAAAGTTCAAGTGTTAAATCACCAGGGACAGCAAAACACACGCTGTTCCTTTGTTATAGAGCAGGACCCTGGACAGAATTGCCATTTTGGGATATTTCAGCGGTAACAGGTTTAACTATGGAAGAAAAGTAATAAAGAAGGCAAACGCTTTCCCCTGCAAGCCTTAACTACGGATGACTTTAAGTTGTGAGGAGTAGGGCATCGCAAAGTATGACAACATTCAACACAGCAAAGGATTGCTTTTGTTCAGTTGAGGTTGCTGATCTTTATCAGGTGGGCATGCTAACACATTTAGAATAACTAGTAAAACGTCAAATCTCTGTCCATAACAACAGCTGTTCTAGAAGAAGACTTACTGAAAAGCAGGCTCACATTTGTTGAGTGCTCCTCTCAATGTGACCAAACCAAATCCATCATTCGGTAGCTCCTTTCCATCACCATCACTCCCTGTGTACACAGTTAATGACTGATCCTTAACCTCATACTGTCCATCACCTTTTCATGGCATGGACCAATATTGGAGCGACTGTAGACCTAAACCAGATATACTTAAACTGCAAGCCTGTAAAAATAGCAGTCTTTATATAGTCATGAAGTAGCCTCACTATGAATAATCCTCCAAATATAAATGTTTACATATTAAGAATTAATAACCAGCCTAATAAATAATTTTCAATTATTCAGAAAAAAAGAACCTTGTCATTCCACCAAACAAATTGATTTCCCATAGCAAATACCACCAAACAGATCTTCACAGCTGGCATAAATCATTATGTTTCCATTCACTTTAATGAAGAAACTTCAACTTCCATTACTGGGATCAAATATAGTTAGTTAATATATTTGCCATGCATGATATGTCTCCTATATACCTTTCAGGTAAAAATATTCAGCCAAGACTTCATGTAAAAACATTAAAATATCCAAGTCTGCAATTACAAAATCAAAAAGTAACACTGCAAAGGCAACACGCAAGAAAATATGAATAGCTTTTAAAAAGGGAAAAACTCTTATAATGCAACATGTAATTAATAAATGTCACATTTACGAATATAACAAGCAGCAGAAGACTAGAAAACACACAGCAATTTCTTCTTTGATAGATGAGAACAAAGGAAAGAGTTATGTCTGAGCCTCTTTTTCCTCTGCTCTCATCTTCTCTCATCCAAGGTAAGACCTGACTCAGTTGCCTTTAATTACCATAATGCCAGATGAAAAAACAGAACAGAGCAAAAGGCAAAGGCAGCAAAACTGTCAAAATGGTGACAAAGCCCCCAGAACAAAGCACTCCCTAGAAGAGGCTGTGTGAGCCATGACTCACCCTGTGGGAGATCAGCCTCCACCTCCAGCTGTTTGGGATAGGCACATGATGCTGTGTCGCTGCTGGCTGCAGGAAAGCACCTTGTGGAATAAATAAAACAAAAGAATAAAGGCATGCTAAAATGAACTTTATTTTGTTATAAAGAAAAGTTGTACTGTCAATTTGCTATTACTAATCAGAACACTGTAAAATCTTTCCGCACACAGAGGAAATAACTTATTTCTGTTTCTCATTTGCTTCCCAGCAGTTTTTGTTTGGAGTTTAACTTTGAAAAGACCTTAAGATAGTACTTTAAGAGTCAAAACCAGGAAGACACAGCAGCATGAAAAGTCCTGTCAGGGCTCAGCACACGCTGGCTGCTCCCTGAGGGAGCTGGAATCCATAGCATGGCTGTGGGGCAGAACCTGTCCCACAGCACCTGAGCAAGGAAGCAGGGGATGATGGCAGCCGGGGCAGCCCAGAGTTGCAATCCATAGGTACCTCCATAGGGACAGGCCAAGGCTGCGCTGCACTCTGGCAGGGGGGTCTGGATCAGTCCCGGTGTGGTGCTCAGTGGTCAGCCACTGCCCAAAATGGCCAAGTAGGGCCATGGGGACAGGTTCATAGAATCACAGAATGGTTTGGGTTGGAAAGGACCTTAAAACTCATCCAGTTCTAACCCCTGCCACGGGCAGGGACACCTCACACTAGTGCAGGCTGCTCCAAGCCCCATCCAACTTGGCACTGAATATTTCTAGGGACCAGGCAGCCACAGCTTCTCTGGAATACCTGTGCCTGCACCTCATCACCCTCACAGGGAAGAGCTTCTTCCTAATGTCTGCTCTAAATCTACCCTTTTCCAGTTTAAAACCATTATCCCTGCTTGGACTCTTGGCCTGCAGACGAGGTTCAGAATCCATGGTGCTGGAGACTAGCACCTTACAGCATTGCTGGGGCAGGGACAGAGGACCCCAAGCTGGGCTGAAACAGGGTCTTGGACCATGGGCAGGTGGGGGAGCCCAGGCAGGGACAGCCTGGCCCAGGAGTGCCCCACAAAGTGAGGAGAAAGCAAGTCCAGAGGCAGCTCTTTGGCAGACGCAGAGCTGAGCCTTCAATCCAGAGTCTGTTCTAAAAGCATGGTGTACACCACGACCTATTCACATGGAAAATGGAGAATACCCACATCAGGGAGCAAAAACCACACACGCTGCTCGAGAAACTGAGGAGAAGAATCATGGTCAGGCCAACCTAAACCAGCACAGTCAGAGTGCCCATCCCTAGCTCAGCAGTCTGCCAGGCTTCCTGCATCCCAGAGTCACTGCAGCAAAACTCCACCACAAGCCGATGCCTCTGCTAAACCCCTCGGAGGGGATGGATTGTGCCAATAAAAAGAAGTTTCTGAAAACCTTTTCTGAAAACAATCAGTAGCATATCAAAAGAAAGCAAGAGAAAAAGTACAGTTTGTTAGAAGCTGACTTTCACTTTATAAGAGGAACAGATGTTTTATTGTAATTAAAGCCCATCTTTTCTGTACAAGGTGACTCTTGGAGCATGCATATTCTCCAAGTAAACAAGTCATACGAATGTTGATGATCCACAGTTTTCCTCTAAACCTCACTTACATTCGAAGAATTACTTTTAAGAAAATTATAATCTCTATTTCAGCTCATATGGGTTTTCATTCTATTGCTTACTTTCCCAGCTAAGCCCTAAATAATTACTTTTACTTAGTATCTCTTGAATATTTATGGAAACTTCTTTCTTATAATATAAAAATGAAGCATAGACATCTGAGATTAGCAACCAAATGAACCCAATGTTGAGTTGATTAAAACCTGCTTAGCAGCAGTGTATTGCATTGTCACACTTGTATGAGCAGTTTTACATAGTTAGAACTATCCAATTACTTTGTCAAATATATTAGTGAAGTGTTGTAAACAGTGCAATGTGCTAGTTTAAACAACATGCAGTAAAATACGTATACAGTTAAGTAAATCATGGTGTCAAGCTCTGGCTCTCTTCTAGCAATTACCACAGCAAAGTCAGCTCGAGGTCAAGTTCAAGTGGGTACTGTAGGATATTTGCAAGTGGAAAACCACTGGGTCACATTCATGAATGCAGAAATCTTCGGCAGATGCAGTACAAAAAGAAATAATGAATGTCGCCTTATAGGACAATTCTGTTGTCCCACCAGGGAATATACCAAGTACATTGTGCACCAAGGTGCACATTTCTGAATGCTTATCTATTTCGAGATTTATTTCCCTTGGGTTTCAAGTTTTCTCTTATCTTTATAAAATGATATTCTTCTATGCAGGCTTTAGATTAACATAACTCAACAGGAATCTCTGTGCTAACAAGAAAACAAACCTAATGTAACAGTACCCTTAATAAAGGTCATATACTGGTGGCAAAAAAGCAAGACCTGTTAGTCAAGTCATAAACAACTGCATTTGTAGAATAAATTTAGGCATCTAACCAGTGCTTGCGCAGCAAGATAATGATGCTACTATGGATGACACTTGCATGAGACCTACTAGCAAAAGGAGGCTGATAGGTTATTCATCACCAAAACTACTAGCAGAGTCCTACAAACCTACGAATTTCTGGACCTGGGCATGTTGACATAGCTTTCCACAGCTTAGAACAGCCATAATTATAGTCAATTTTCTGTAGACAATGTCAATTTGTTGATTAAAATCTACATGTCAGGAGAAAGTACAAACAGCTGTGAGTGTGTGAATGATTCACTATCCAAATGAAAGGAGAGCTGTGCTTGACTGGGTGCAAACATCAACTTGTTTTCTTCCAGTTTTATGACTATCTGCCATTTTATTTTAGCAATAATAGCATAACAAAAGAGTAGCATGCTTACTTGCTTGGTTGCTTTCTCTCCTTTCATTTTCACCTGGAAGATGCTGCACATGCCTGACAGTTTTCAAATGAAGCATTTGTCATATTTAAGTCAGAATAACAACAAAGTCAGAGCCCAACTTGCTTTTGTGATAACTGGAAAGTCTCCACCGAATCTTTACTGGTGGAATAGAAATGCTAGTCATTTTATTTGTTGGTTTATCTGGAAGAAATAATGCAACAGACCATTACTTTCCAGAAGGCTGCATCTTAAAACCTCCTTCTTCTTAGTTGTCAGTCTGAATTTTATACATTTGAAGTTACTGAAATGCTAAAAAAATATATATATATATGTTAAATCATAAATATTGAAGTCAATCCTCTTTTGCGTGCTTCAGCCTTTTATATCACGGGCATTGGCTTGATATAGCAGACTTCAAGACAGAAAGGATTTTTGCTTTGGCTCAGTGGATGCTGAGAATGCTTAAACTAAAGCTTCTGCAACAGACGTGATTTCAAGTGGTTTTACTAATGAATTCTTAATCTAGTTGGGTGGCAATATGCATTAAAAATAATATTCAACTCTGGAACGAACATTTCAGAAATAAATAAATAAAATGCTTGAGTTCAGAGCAGAGTAGCAAAGGTGCCCAATGTTTTTACTTATAATGAAATATTAAAAGAACTAGCGAATGCAGATCTGTACTGAGCAATAACTTAGGGGTTGTAACAGTAGCATAATAGCAGTCCTTGGAGAGTATAAGATAGCAAAAAGGTCAATTAAGTATTTAAATCACCAGAATCTAATAGTAATGAGAAAAATCAAACTAAGTAATTCAGAGAGAATGTTGTGGAAAAAAAGAAAAATCAGAGTGGTGTCACTCGTGCAATAATCTTCTAGGGGAAGGAAAGGGCAAATGATGGGAATACCACAGCAGTGAAGCTTTTAAAAGTAGGTCTGAAAATAAAGCATAATGAAAAATTCCCTCTAATTGAAGTTACCTATTAAGTCACGTCCACACTAAGTTCCATAGCTCTACTGTTATTTTAGCGTTAAATGGTATAGCTTAAGTCAATGGTATATCATAATGCTTTATGTTATGGTGTAATTTTTGAAAATATACCTGTTACAGATACCACTGGGAACAAAAACCACCAAAATGTTTGCAATTTGCAATCTCACATAGACAGACACAATTAAAAAGTAAGTCCTTTATTCAAAAATATGGTGCATTTCAATAAGGTTATCTTTCAGTTTAAATTCCAGACTAGTTTTCTTACCCTTTCAAAATAGATAATTCTTCACTTGCAAAGGCAGGTGAGGAAAAGTTAGGCAAAACAACAGTAATTTGCTGCATCTTTTAGTAAAACAGAAATTTCAACCACCTCTATGTTGCCTGTTTTGTTATCAGCAATTGTGTAAGCACATCTTATTTATAGTTATTCTGACCAACATCATCTAGGTAATTGCTTTCAGCTTCCAGCACAGCTCACTGAACTATGGAATAACCTCTTAAAATCTTCTGCATTCTAATTCTGCATTTATACAAGTAGCATAATGCACACAGTAGGCTGACTTATGATAGCTACTGTAAGCAAAAACTTTATAATCAAGATACACTATACTTAAGTAGGCCAGAGATAGAAGTGTTTTACAGGTAACTGCTTATTAGGAGTCCTCATTAATGCTAAAGTGGAATGGAAATCTTATGGAAACTTGTAAAAACTATTTTAAAATAATGGAATTCAAAGTTATGGGGCACTTAAAGTGTTCACTAGTAAACAAGACTACAAAGGAGATAAAGATTAAGCAAGCAGTCCTTAAGAAGCCATCACCCCTGAACTGGTTAGATCAATTTAAGAATGCTTTTAGCCTGATAACTGTACATTGCCAATAATTGCACTAATTCCACCATTTACCATGAGGAATTCACAAATGGCTGACTCGACATCTAACACACCCCATCCTTCAAAAAGTGTTCAATTTCAAGTATATTTGTTGGAATGAAGAAATGGGACAATACTTTTAACATTATTAAAATTTAAATGTTAAAAGTTAACAGTTACGATATATGATTTTCTTTTGATTTTACTCTTCTCAGTGCTACGAGGATTAACGAAATTAAAATGATTTGAGCTATCAGCTTGGAACTTACTTCAAAAATGAACTTTTTCAGATTCTGATTCTCTTTCCTTAATTACAGATAAAATACATATTATCTCTTAATAATTCCTGGTTATAGTGGAAGGTCTTATACAGGTCTCAAACACATAGGAGTAGTAATTCTAATAAAGGTCATGTCTTCAGGGTAGGAGCAATTGATAACATTTTGTGTCTGTCAAGGACTGGAAAATACAAAGATGCAAAAGAGAAGAACTCTGCCTTACAACAAAAAAGGAAAAAAAATCTTTTTAGAACCAAAGTGTCATTTCTGCTCACAAATGTCTTCAGAAGTCAAATCTGGAAGTGAGAATAGATTTTTAGTGTTTATGTCTATAAATTTTGATTTGGGGAAGCAGTATTGAGTCACTGAATACTATGATCTTCTATGTGATTGAGCATATATCATTAACAGAATAATCTGAAAAAATATCCCTGCCTAGTTTATGGGTCGTGATTAGAGGTGTTCAGGAGACAAAGAGAATGCTCAAAAATAGGTAGTCTCATATGAAATACACACCAAATATTAATCCTTTTTTTTTTTAGTTTTATTTTAGCACATGGAGTGGGTATCAGAGACCAGCATGTGCTTTGCAATTCAGTGTTTGTCCATATAATAATGGTCTTTGTGGTCAGCAGCTTCACTGCTGGATCATAATAACGGATGGTGTCCAATAATCATCCCTTATCCACTACGTGAATGGCAATTATAGCCATTTCCTCACTGGAAACTGCAACCTCTCCTTTATTTGGCACTAAAATTATTAGATATTTTTAAAAGTTGTAATATGGATTAATCAATAAAAAAGCTGTTTATACAGTCCTGATAAAGATCCATTATCCCTTAATCTGATTCTTGAGCTTCCTCAGGGTATGAAAGGTTTTTTCTCCTTTTAAATGAATATCATTTCTTTAGTAATGGGCACATGGAAAACCTAAGTAGGCTCTCTTCCCAAGCTCTATTACCCAATTCATTTTGTCTTTCAAGACAAGATTCATTTATGAAATATAATTATATTCAGGAAAGGGAAGTAATAACATAATAATGTATCTACCTAATACAAACAACTTTAACGTGAAATTTGACCTAAGTGTTTGCTGAAATGCTGGGATAAAGGAAAAAAAAAAGAATTAAAACCAATAAATCTATTTGGCCATGATAAATCATACCATTTATTAACATGCCTAAAATAACCTCGGGATTGTTAGGATCTATTCCAAGACATAACTGCATAGGGTATGCACTGCAATCAGCAGTATATATGTACTTTGTAATACCTGGAAAATAATGGTTTGTCACTACAAATGTTAAAGTAAGCCCTTAGCATAGTTTGGTTTTTGAGTTTGATTTGATGATTATTTTATATTTGCAAGTCTGTGATGAATAGTGACATATGAAGTAATAAAATGATAACAAACCAAAGAACGCCACCCAAACCCTCAACACAGTACGAGAGGAAGAACAATGAGATTAACAAAATAACTCCATGGCAGGAATCACACAGCAGTGACCTGAGCATTCAGTGAGTTCTTGAAGAACTGCACTAAACATATGCAGTTTGAATATGTAGGGATGGCTGTGGAAAGCAAAAAACATTAACAAAAATTTAATTTAAAGCTGTCATTTCTTTTAGGTCCTTCTCATTCCAGTGGCAGTGTTCTGCTAATTGGGGCAACTATTTAGAGTTGTACAGGTCTGCTTTTGAGCAGAAAAGAAATGGACTTAGGTCAACATGACTCTTATGATGATTAAGACATTGATTTAGAGAAGAGGGAAACCAGCATGTGAAGTATCAATTCTTTCAGGAAACTCCGATCAAACTGACTGCTGAAGTCATAAAGAACAATTTATTCTTTAAGAATTAACCCAAATAGCTTAATTAATTAATTGACTCAAATGAAAGCACCAGTGCAAATTTTCTTTACATTCAGGTTCTCATACTTCAAGGTTCAGTGCTCCTCCATAAAACCATAACTATCTTGTCAGCTTGAACACCACTTTGATAAATAGAATTGGAGGTTATGCATCATAGCGTAACATAAGACATGGACTAGATTTCCCTGGAAAACTCTTTTAAAACTCCTAGTTTGTTTTGTTCCTTCTATATTTAGCAAACACAGACAGGGAGAGGGAAGGAGGAAACAAATACAATCTAGTACAAAACCAGAAAGCATCAGGAACATCATAAACCTAATTTTCAAACAATCTGTTATCTCAAGTATCTTTAATAACTACAGGCTTGATGTTGATGAAATGCATAAGTATCTCTATTTAGTTAATCATAATTTCTTAAAAGAGTCACCTGTTCATTGAAAAAAGCTGCTGTGGACTTTAGTGTGAAAGTGAGTATGCATTAGTAAGTTTCAGAAAAAGCTATTCATATTGAATTTAGAATGATTAATAGGCAGGTAGAATAAGCCTTAATAGTGAGAGACAGTTTCCAAACAACCAGTAAATTTTTCAAACATGTAAAGTTAAGAGTATTTTAATTTAAATTTCACAAAGTCATAGAATAGTTGAGGTTAGAAGGGACCCTAAAGTGGGTTTGTCAGGACCACGTCTAGATGACTTCTGAGTGTCTCCAAGAATGGAGACTCCAAAACCTTTGTGAACTTTTTTTCAATGCTTGAACAAAATTTGGGGTTTGTGGGGTAACTTTTAGGGATTTTTAGGGTTTTTTTCCTCAATCTTCTCTCTGATTATCTATATTGCCTAATTAAAACAAGTGCTCTTTCAAAGGTAGAGAGTAAAAACATGGTTACTAAGGTTCCTCTGCTCCCTTGACGTGGAAAGTTGAATTAAAGTGTTGTAACATTAAATATGTAAATGTCTATAGCAGTTTTCTAAATACCCTCTATTGCAGTGAGAAACAGTGTCTTGCAAAATATGATTCAGCGCCTTGTTTTGTGTGATAGCTCCAGGACAAAGTGGACAGTATTCTAGAAACTTATTTTGCTACATTCATGGAAGCAGGGTCTAAGCAACTTGCCCAGATGCACACATTAACATTCCAAATACCTATAATTAGGTGAGTTGAATACATTGCAACAGTCAAAGGAGACTAAAATAATATAACAGTAGACCTATGACCTTGCTAAACAACTCAAACATTCACTATGAATCTATTAGGGAGACTATACATGTTTACAGGTGTTTCTCCAACAGAAATTGAGGCACATAATATTTTTTGTGACTACAATTAATAAAATACTCCTTATTACAAGGTTATTACCCTCTACATGCTAATACCATCCTTGCCCAAGAAGATGACAATGGCTGTTGTTACAGGTACCATTTCAGAAGTTATGAAGCACATTTCTTCATTAAAGCAAAAAAGCAAAAGTTTTTAGATTTTATATATTTATTTATTTGCACATCCCATTATTTCACACTAGCACCACTAATAATAATAACAATAAATTAATAATAATAATTTTTAATGATAATAGTATTGTTGCAAGCCAAAAAATCTAATGCTCACCTTCCTTGAAACACTTTTCAGTAATATAATTCTATTATGTTCACTTACAGAACCTTGCTTCTTTAACTTCATTTGATATAATTTTCTGCTCAAATTTCACTCAGTGTTCAAAGATTTATATACTAGATGAATTAACAATGTAAAATTATTTTTAGTGCTGATAATCAGCTATGATTATTGACCAAATTTAGCCATTACTATGTCAATAACAAACATGGCAAGACACAATTAAGGCCAGAATAATATACTTTACAGCAAACAAGATAATAAGAGCTAAGTAGCTTAAATCAATTTCTCCTAATAGCCACTTTAACAAAATAATCAAAATTGCTTTACTCATCTTTGGAATTCCTGTCTATTAATTTCTCATACTGTTGTTTCATAAACAATGCTTAATACTGCCTTCAAAGGAATAATTTTCAGTTTTCATTTATCCAGGCAGTTTTCATAAAAATTCACTCACAAGCAAACTTTAAACTACTTGAGTTAATTTGTCATGAATTAGCTGAAAAGATAGCTGGTGTAAGTCTGTAGGAAAGAGAAAACAGGTGTTAAAGGTAAGAAAATAGATCTTCTAAATTCATGGAAATTTAGGGAAAAGAAGCCCTACTCCAAAAACACTCCAAAGAGTCAAATCCCAAGAATTTAACTTCTGCCCTTCCGACAAACAAAAAAAGATTGAGGTATACTAAACATGTTTACATGAGCATAACTGAAATATTCTCTCATTTCTTCTACATATGACCTATCCCATACACAGACCTTAAATATGCAAAAGCACAGTTGGGATCCAAGTCTTATCTTTTGCTCTCTTTTCATGTCACCATACTCTTGTAGGGTCTTTATTTAGTGGGGCATGACAGTTTAGGATGGGTTTTGTTCATAACGTGAATATTATTTTGTTCTAATTTCCAACAACATACACAAAGAGAATCATAGAATGGTTTGGGTGGAAGGGACCTTAAAGCTAATCTAGTTCCAAGTTCCCTGCCATGGGCCAAGACACCTTCCACCGGATCAGGTTGTTCAATGCCCCATCCAACCTGGCCTTGAACACTGCTGGGGATGGGGCAATACACACAGCAACAAATAAAAAGCTTGAGTCAGTCCTTGCACCTGAAATTCAATGACTTTTAGGTGTCTGGAACTCAGTTGTCCCCCTCCAATTCACAACGGCAGCATGAACAGAAAATGCTGATTAGACACACTGAGGCTGTTACTACAGAGGGGAGAAAGATACAGCAAGTGTGAGCATGAGCAAGTGCAAAAGATCATTTGACTTCGGTCTCTAACTATTGTGCATTCATGAATACCCCTTAGTGGAAACAAACAATAGCCTATACATGTACAACAGACTCATCGATTCAGTCCTAAGAGACAAATGATCATTTGCAACTCTGACTACTTTTTCAACATTAATGAATCATTAAACATTGTTCGTAGACCTCCCTGGCCTTTCAGTTATTAAATATTCGATCCTATTGTACCATAAAGTATTTAAATTCCTCAGAAAGGGCATCCTTAGAGATGACAAAAGCAGTGCCTTACATGCTTTGTATACATTGTATTTAAATTATATATGGATTCCCAATAAACGTGGGATGAGACAACTGCTAAACTCCAACTTTAAAAATCTAAAGCTAAAGCAACATTTCTTATTCAAGTTTCTAAATCAGCAACATTGCTCAAATGGCCCTGACAAGATGGCATGAATGTAATGTGGGAAACACTAATTACAGTAACTCTACCATGACAATTTTGCAGTTAAGATCTTTTCAGGGTCTTTTCTATATATAAATAGATACAATTTTTCTCATTTCTACAAAACTGAATTATTGGGAAAGAATTATTCCTTCTGAGGTACCTTTCTCATCACTATGGAGATCATTGCTTTTCAGAATTAGAAATTCTCTTATTTTATCTACGTTACATCAAAAGAAGACAAGAAAATATTATTTTACCCTCAGGTGAGTGTAATAATATTTCCCTTATCCTAAATTCTTGGTAATTGTTTGATGATTTCTGAGATAAGTAAAATTGATAGAAGTAAAAATTAGGCTTCTTGGTCAATACTTTTCACGTGAAAAAAATACAACCTAACATTCTGAATTGAATATATACACATAATCCCCAGGCACATTATCCTCCAGCAGGTATTACAGTCTGGGTGAGGTCTGCAGAGCTCTCTCTATAAATTCAAAGTTCCCCAAAGTATTTTATTAGGAAATGACCAGCAAAGACTTTGCAATAGAGCAACTGAAATCAGAGAGGACAGAAGAGAAGGAGGAAGGAAAGGTGGAAATAACAACCTCCTTGACAAAGTCTGAGGGAAAAAACAACCCAGAAGCAGAATGCAATTTTAGAAAAACTTCAGTGGTGGAGATAATGTCAAAGCTGGTTATTGCTTTTTTTGCACAGCAGGCATGATAGGACAGAAGGCAGTCACAGAAAATGGAACCTGGAACAAGTCAATTCCAGGGAGAGGAGGCTTTTCATCACTGTGCATTCATCCAGTTCTGGAAGGTAGAGGTTGCTTTTTTCATTGATTTCTGTTTGTCTCCACAATTAGATGTTCTTTGACAAAAGCAGGTTATAAACACTGGCTGAAGCTCCCAGGAAATCACAATATTAGCTTGCAGAATTACACTTGTCTCAAAATAGAGTGCCTAGACATGACTTGGATCTAGAATCACAGTGCATTTGAAAACTATTCCCTAAAATCTTCCTGAATTATTACAGCTGGACTTGGGTCACAAGATACTGGGTTAGGCTTTTTCTGAAATAACACTGTAATAAAAAAAAAATAAAATCCTTAAATACTCATACCATGCTACATTACTTTGTACTATATTTATTAGCACAAAACCTGGAGAGTGTGCTAAGTATCATTTGTACATATTGCAAAACACCATGACTGTTTAGAAAGGCTCTCAGGCTTATGGGAATAAAGGAGATTACTTATTCCTTGAAATTCCTTTAGCTACTCTCCTTGCTCAGCAGCATGTCACCAACCAAAGTCTACGCAGTGTTTGGAACTTGGGCACCATGGAAACCCTACTGTTTGGAAGAGGCAGCAATGGTCTCATTGAATCAGCTCCTGGCAAAAAGGAAGAAAATTCTTTTCCAGAAATTACTCTTCTCTACTGTTTGCTTAGAACATTCAATAGTTATAACTCATACCCTACAGCAAGGAAAATCTCATTTTCTTTCACAAATCCTGCTTAGTGCTTTAATATTTACCATTATAACTCTGGGGTTTCTTAACATCAGTTTGTAAGCTGTTAGGCTTGGACCTGTATACACTCTTTTCTAGGCATTCCTTCTCTCTTTCACCTTATGACTTTCCATGCAAACCATGTGTATAGGCTTAATATGTAAAAACCTGCCAGAGATCACACCTGTTGTAGCCACAGACTCCATTTAGGACTTGCTGGTTTTGTAGAAAGTACTGCATTAATGAAGACGAGATAGAAAATTAACACATAATGGTGTCATGACTGACCTTGCTCTTCATTCATCTTTACTAATATGTAGGAAAGCATGCATGATATCAAAAAAAAGGATGCCCTAATAGTTTGATGTACTCGCAACTCTTGCTTACATTCCTGTTGAACTTGGAATAATATTTTGCTGTTATTGGCAGTAACTTTGGGATGAATTTGCAAAGATGAGCTTCACAGTTTGTACTTCCACTCTGTTAAGAGTGTTCCTAGAAGAAAAGTTGCCAGAGAGAAGGCCAAGATAAATCTTCATTTAGCGTAGAGATTTTCTGAGTTAAATCAGAAAACAATCTACCTCCTTTTTATTCAGCCCTCACTAGCAAGCATTTTATTTTGGGTAATATTAAGCTACAGACCAGTGTGTTAGGCTTTACACTGAAAAGTAAAATTTTGGATGATGTTGTGATTTATAGTGTAAAGATCAAAATATCAGAAAAAAATAGAACCAGTGATGCTCTTTTAACTCTCTCTGCAACTCAGGATTACTGGTTTTTAAACCTCTTTAGGGTATTGAGACTTCTATTTGTGATAGCATTTTAATACACACAAGTCTATCTCTGTTTATCCAGTGGTTTTGCTGAAAATATTCTAACTTGATCAACCTCAGGAGACTAGTATTAGCAGCTTGATTATACAGATGTAATTAAAGTTTCACCTATTTGTCTTGCTCTTGGTGTTGAAAAAATCTATTATTCTAAAGACTGATATGCATTAGTAATTTAAGATTTTATTTTATTCATAATCTTAGGGAGAAAAATTACATATAGTGAAACAGAACGGAGACCTGGTAGGAACAGTTGCTTATTTATTCTTTTGTCTTCAGCTTTCTCTTTGTGTAGCTGAGCCCCCAAAAGATGCTTCTGGGAGGTACCTTAGGTACTACTGTAACAAGTAGAACTAAACCAAAGAGAACTTGATTCATCAGGCTTTTGTTAACTTGCAGAATCAAATAAAACATTCTTCAGAACAAAGATGGCTTTCACCTTTTTTAAGCAATTTTGTGCTATTTTAGATTTCGCAGGTTCTCACAAATTACTTTGATTTCTAACAATGTAGCCTCCTACATTACATTACCCTGTATACAAAAAGATAATCAAGAGGCTTGCTTTCCTCTGCTTGCTTGGACTACATCATCACATTTTAATTGCATTCTTTTTTAAATAGATATAGTGTAAAACCATAATAACAAAAGAACCCTAATACTTATGCCATGCATTCTGCTTATAGACAAAAAGATCAAACTACTCTTCTATGATAAATAGAAGTGTTGTGTTCGTAAAACCACAAAACTAAACCTGCAGGTCCTACTAGTAAGCAGTAGACCAATGGTATTACTTTTAGGAAAGGTTTTTGTAAAACATCTGAGTCATCTCTATTTCTTAAAAGTAGGCAATAGGGCTTCCCACAGCTTATCCATTAAAAACAGCATTGAAAGCTTCTGGATTTTTCTGCAATTTTAATTGAGGGCATTGTCTCAGACACAAACTGTGCCTGAGATAGTATTCCTTCAGGTTTACCTCCCCTGTAGCAGGATACAAAACAGAAACAGTAAGTTCAAGTTATGGACTTTTCCTAGTGATGAGAAAGATTTATAGTCATCAGAGCTGTCTCTAGCCAAAATTTCTATCTTATATTAATGATTAAAAAAAAAAAAAACAAACAAAAAAACCCTAATGCAACCTAAACGATTACATCCAAAGCAAAATATTAGTAAAGTCCTTAAACTGTTGAACTGACTTTTCAATTTACAGAGACATAACATTAGAGTGATAAAGATGAGTTCCCTAAATAGGTCACCAGGTCCTCAGCTGATCAAATTCCTTCTTAATAATTTACTTAGAGTAGGTTGGATCTTTACACTTTGAATGAAACAAGATGGCTGTGATAAGTACAGAAGAGCAACGTTTGCTCTGAGAATCTGAGAAACGTCACAGCTGTTGCTGCGGCTTGTGGTGTATGTTCCCCTCTGAAAATGGGTTGTATCAATGATAGAAAAAAAGCACAAACAGTGCCAGAAGTGGTTTTATGTAATATTTCCATTTTATACATGAAGCGGCTCTTAAGAGTGAGGTAGAAGGCTTTATTTATATATTTATATATAAACAGAAATACAGGAGATAGAAAGTTGCTACAAAGATAGTGGCAGGCTAACATGCAGTTCAGAGATCCCAAGATATGCACCTATTTGAGGGAGGTTTAAGCCACAGTGTTTGATTAGACAGCGAAAACATGACTCCTAAATTTATGCTGGCATGTACAATTAGTGCTGGTTAGGGGGCTAGTTCAAAGTACTACCTAGCTTTTATCCTTAGTCTAGAGTTTAGTGCAGTGTCCTCAGTGATAAAATTGGAGAGCCTCAGATGAGGGCTAACCTTACTATTAGTAGATTTTATATCTTAACAGCAATTAGCAACCACTTTCAATATCATTCTGAAAGGGAAAATGCTCTAGCATTTAACCATAACAGACTGTGCTAGATGACTGCACTACAACTTAATACACAAAAGGTTGCATGAATATGTGCTTAAGCAGTTGTATTAATTATACACACATAGAAGGGATGAACTGGAATTTCACTGTGGGAATCACAGCATGAAATGCATAAACAAAATTAGTGATATGTTGGAAACCTCAGGATCAGAGGGACTTGCTAATACCTATATGTACAGCTAATGTCTCATGACGATCAAGGGTATCATTACTGCATGATTAAATGTGATACACAACTATGCTGTCAGGTATTGCGTTCTGCCTGGACATATAAAGTTGCTTGTCAGCAAATCTTCCATTTTTGTGCTACAGCTCAGTAAATAAACTTTTACTCTACTTGTGATAATTCCCAAATTGAGTATCTTTTTTACAAACAAATAGTGGTTTTCATTTTGTTTTGTTGTGGCTTTTGGGCGATTACTCTCCCATTTGCATTTTAAGGTAAGCTTTTGGGAGATTTGGTGAGTTTAGTGATAAGGCTTTATTTATATTCAAAGCAATTCTTTCCAAGCTCTGAAGCACATAAAACTGTGAACAAATCACTTTGTAGCTTTTACGTGTAACTGAAGAGCAGGAGAACAGGGAAGACCTCAAGGATATCATCCACACTGGAAAGGGCATTCACCCTTATAAAGCTTCATCAGAAGAACCAGGACAAGCTAGGATTACTCTGCTTTACATGATCTCTCTTTTTATTTTTGGATCTGGTTCACCAAGAGAGGGTAAGTTAATTTTAAGGGATCAGAGGTTCAGTGAGAAAAGTACACTCGTAAGTATTTAACAGAAGTGAAAATAAAATAAATAAAATAGGTGAAATCTACTCCTAGTTTATTCAAAGTGTCCATAGACTATAACCAAGGGAATGTCTATGTTGGACTTCAATTAATGTGGAAACAACAGGGGCTACCAAAATCATTATGAAGTGTCCTTGCTAACGATGAGGGCAGGACAGCAGCATGGTGGTTGTGCCTATTGTCCACAGTGGTCAGAACAGCACAGTGTGAGTACAGAGCAAGCTTAGATTTTGCTTAGCTCAACTCTTCTTGATGAAGGCACTGTGTACAATGAGGAGCCACAAGGGGGTTTGCAAAGGTGGCCACTTTCCTGAAGCAGCTCAGAGGCAATACTGACAGTTGCCAGAACATGCAGGTTTTTGGGAACATTGGAAACCAGCAGCTCAGGCCTTGCTAATAAAATTTATGGCCAGGTACTTGCTCCACAGAGCGTTGCTCCATGCAATACAGCAGTAAAAACTACTACTACTAAAGTTCTGGTACAAAGCCCCTATTAGTGTGAGCAGCAAAGCAAGTTATACTTGGAGCTCAATTTAGATTAGAAGCCCAGTGTAAGCAGTAAAATGGGGTTAACCATGAACAAAAGAGTCCAGCAAAGCACCATGAAGATAGCTAATGAATTAAAGTACTTGTCACATAAGAGGAAACTAGAGCCGGAATAAAGGAAGGCTCAGGGGGATCTCAGCAAGAATACAGAGCCAGGCTCTTCTCAGCCGCATCCACTGACAGCAGAAGACGCAGTGTGCATAAGTTGGAATGCAGTAAGTTTTGTTTAAACTTAAGAGAAAAACTTTTCTACTCTGACGATAGTCAAGCACAAAGAAACTCTGGAGCTGAGCCAGTCCCCAACCTTGGGGATAGTGAGACTACAAATGGGGACAGCCATGAACCTACTGATATAGCTGATCCTACTTCGAAAGAGGAGTTGGATGGGGTGTGGAGGTCCCTGCCCACCTCAGGGATTCTGTCACTTTGTGAGACTCTCAAGTGATAATGGTATGAAATTCAGGGGACGTAATTTTGTATGCCAAATTGAAAGCTGCTCTTCCCTTCTAGCATGAATCAGAAGTTTTCTCTTGGATCTGTCTTATTATAAGAATAAGATATTCTTATCTGTGACAAGCTTAATTTACAGTATAGTGTAGATTGTTTTCAATCAGATTGGTCACCTTGACAAAAATCAGACTATTTCCTCCAGACTGGTCCATGTTAAGCGGTAAGTGATGCCATTTCCGTTCTGCTAAAATCTACCCATACCTCATTTTTGTTCCTGTGTAAGCCCAAACACAGCTCCCTTTTCTGCCAATATTAGTTTCTCAGTTTGCTTTGAGCCATGAAAAGCAAACAATGTCTTGTTTTGCCACTGTATTCAGGGAGAACCATTTGTATTACAACACAGTTTCTGAATGCTAAAACTGCTGGACTCCTGTCATAAATCTGGTAGTTCATGTATATAGCAGTGTGTTAGAGAAGCAATTGCCTATGAAAAACCTAAGTGCTAAATGACACTAGAACAAAGCAGAGTAAGATGAAGTTGGTACTTCAAGGAATTTTGAAAAGGATTACAAGGAGCGTTGCCAGAGCCACAATACACCTTTTTCACAGGCTTCTCACTCAGATCCTCAGCTATGTCACTTCGGCTCTCAAATATATAAACTCCTGTCTGTACCTATTCCCTGTCTGATTTTAGGATGAGGAAAGGGATCTAATTCAAGTACCATCTACCTGGGAAATCAGAACAGTTCTACCTGTAAAGAATCTATTATTCCTGTAAAAGATAGTTTCTTAACACAAGTTCATTCAAATAAATTATTCTCAAGGGTCTGGCTAACCACATCTAATATCAATAAAAGATAGATATATGGAACAAACATTAAGTCATGAAATGAGAATAAGGTAGTGAACAAAAAGAGCAGCACAAAGAATTCCAGCTACTCCAGTCAGTAAGCCAGCTTCACCAGGGGCCCAACTTAAAAACCTCTATGCAGATGCACATAGCATGAGGAATAAATGAAATGAATTCAATGTGCACACACCTGCAGGACTATGATGTCATTGGTATCACAGAGATGTGGTGGGATGGCATCTATGACTGGAGCAGTGGAATGGAAAGATTCAGGGTCCTAATGAAAGATGAGCAGGGGCTATGAGCATGGGGTGTCACCAGTTATTTCAGTGACCAGCTGGAGTGTGGAGAGCTCTGCCCCGGAACGGATGAGGAGCTGAGTGAGAGCTTATGGGTTAGAATTAAAGGGACAGCAGGGACAGGTGACATTATAGGGGGGTCTGCTACAGGCCACCCGACCAGAATGACCAAGCAGCAGGTGAGGCCCCCTATAGACACACAGGAGCAGTTTCACATTAAGCAAACCCTGGTCCTCCCTAGGGGACTTCAACCACCCCAATGTCTGTTGGAGGGCATAAGTAATCCAGGAGGTTCCTGGAATGTGTTGACGATAACTTCCATCTCCAAGTGACAGAGAAGCCACTGAAGAGAGGTGTTATGCTGAACCCTGTTCTCACCAACAAGGAGGGACTGGTGGAACATGAAGCTTGAGGGCAGCCTTGACTGCAGTGACCATGATATAGTGGAGTTTGAGATTCTTAGGGTGGGAAGGAGAGCATGTAGCAAGCTTGCTACCCTGGACTTCAGGACAGCTGACTTTGGCCTCCTGATGGATCTGCTTAATAGAGTACTCTTTCCCTCCCACCCCCAAGTCTGTCTTCACCTGTAACTAGAGAGGACCAAGTCATGAAGAAGGAAGTTTTGTATTCAGACATTCTGAGCTTGAAACAATACATTTTTCCTACATCTGACCACAAAATAATTGTAATTTCCAACAACTGGATCAATACAGGAAATTTAAAATACATATGTGCAAGGCTGGGAATATTTTATTGCTAGCCCCCTCCCCTGGTGGAAAAAAAAAACCCCTGACTTTCACCTAGAGTTGTATTTGCAGTAGCAGAAAAAGTAGTAAACATTAGATTACTACTTCCTAGCAATAACCCACAATGAATATAAGTAATGAATATATTCTATGACATTGCTGCTGTTGCATTCATCTTGGGAGTGTTAGAATGTCTGTATGAATTTTGCAGTCACGTCTTCATGTGAGAAAGTAATTTACGGCCTAGAGAAAAACACAAAAGTTTTATAAGATCTGGAATCACTTTAAACTTCAGTGGAAGAAACTGCAATATTTAGTAGAGCTTAATCTATTACTTTGTGGATACACATGCACATTGGTCATTATAGTGGATTAGGATGGAGTTTTACTTTCAGTTCATCTGAACATACATGTTTGTCTTTTTTACAGTACAAAGGACGTAATCTTGTTCACAAAGCAGTAATGCTTAAGGTGGGAATGAACATGTGAACACATCCAATTTATTTTTAGGAAGGAATTCAAATGTTCTATTTTCTATAGTCTTAGACTCATATATTTTGACAACTACATGCAAAGAAAATGCCTTTAGAGGCTATTCTGTGCTCTCATTTTCTCACTTCTACCACTTTGGACAAATGGTGCAAAAGGGATTTGGCTCAGCTCGAGCCATAAACTGTAGCAACAACTGGTTTTGCTGTCTAAATATAATTAAAGCCTTCAGAAATGACTATTTCTACTTTGTTCTATTTCCTCTACATCATGCATAATTCACTCACATAATTCCTATTTACAGCAGCTTTTGCAGGATGGAATCCCATCCTCCTGCTGCACGCAATTTCTATTTACTGGGGTTTTCTGGGGATAGAAAGCAAAATACGAAATCTCACCCATAAAAAGATCACCTATATTAATAAAATATTTGTTCCTCCAGTATTTAAACAAACTATCAGTACCTCCTTAGGTAAATACTTGAGAAATAACGAGAAAAACTTAATCCCCCCCATATACAACATACTGTCCTTGAGCATGGCTTTACCTAGTCCTTTGTGAGAATGTGCATGAATATCATGCTGTTACCACACAATCCATGGGCCAGATAATGTACAGACACTATACTAGATTTTCTTTAAGAAATCTCTCAAAGAAGGCTTACTACAGCACTGCTCAGGCTGATGATTTGTTCTTCCCCCTCCATCACACTCAAAGGCACCACTGTATAGTACAAAACGTCAGAGAATCTTCTCCTGCCCCTCATTCAGAGCAGGTTGCAGTCACTCCAGCTGCCTGAGAAAGACCAGCGAGAAAGAGAACACCATCAACATCACTAAACTGCTACTGAAATATAAGCAGGGAAAAAATTCCATTCAGGATCTAGTGCAAAGCACTGACAGATGAGTAAGGTCATCAGGAAAGTTATCAGGTTTTGCCACCTTCCCCCAAGGAAAACACCAAAAATAGCCCCTCAGATCAGTAAAAAATAAATTTGCCTGTACTACTCCATAAACTGCATTGTCCTTCTCTTGTAGAAAGCACTTCACAGGTTTCTTCACCTTGCACATACTTTGTGTGGTGAAAAACACAAACCTGTAACTCAGCATCACATTGGTTTGCTTCCTGTCATAGGGTGACAAGGCTGTTCTCCCCACCACCACCACCAGCGCAATGTACCCCACCTCTTTACTGAAATCCCTGCAGCACAAGGCTTCTCTGAAGCACTGAGAAGGTGAAGAGCTGATTTCAGGCCACAGGTGTCCAGCATGCACACCAGCCACTAAGGCACAGCAGGAGTAAAAACACAGCAAGGAGCCCCGCAGCAATGAATTAAGCAGAGATGACGTGACGTGATTGTACTACTGCTCTGCCACGAAACATGCCATTCTTGTAAGTGCTACTATTTTTTCCGAGGCCAGATTGGGTATCTCTGCATGGGTTTTTCCACTGCTGCATAGACACAAGAGCCACCTCATAGCAAATTTGGATGCCTCGAGCTGATGCCCTCCTGGGTGATTTTAAGTTGAGCAATGATGTAGCTGCAGAGTGCTGTCCCTGAAGCCAGGGAGTTATTCTCCACTCAGGGAAAGACCAGTCTGCAGGCAGAAGTGCTTCCTCTAAAGCCCTGCCTCTCTGCCCCTACCTCCAAATATCCTCCTGAGGAGATTTAGATGTGTGGCAGCACTGGTCATCCATTAACCCATTTTCTTCAGTTTCATTTCACTGGACGGTCAATTTCAAGCACCTCATCTCCTGTTTCCATTACTTTAGGAATACAACTGTGACTTTTTGGGCTGCCTGCCAAGATTTCCACTGTATAGTAAGTGGTGAAGGCCAATAAAGTCAGATGTTAAATGAGGCTTGAGGGTTTTCTTGTCATCATGGCGAGTTATTATTTTTAAGCATGTTTCATTATCTCTATCACTTCGTGGGGGGTATTGCTGAGAAAGAAAAAGAGCATCTGTGGTAATGACCTGACACTGGGTTTGTTTTCTTCATTGTCTGCTGCATGTGAATATAATTCCTGACCATGACACTGCTTGAAGAGACCCCATTCATTGATGAACATTCCTAATGATGGACCCAAAGGACCAAAAAGATTTCTTTTTCCCCTTGGCTACAACGAAAAAACAACAGGGGAAATCTACAGCTAATGATATTTGCAGAAAATTAGATTTAGAGATGTGTGATGATGATTATTTTTTCTACTTGTAGAAAATGTGATATTTTAGCAAAAAAAAAAAAAAAAGTAAAGTTTTAGCAACACGATTAAATTTTACAGATAAACAGAAATTTGGGGTTTCCATTCAGTCCTGTTTTCTCATAGCTGTGCTCAGGGAAAGGAGGGGATTTTATTTCCCCACACTTGCATTGCTGAAGGTTTTCTTCATCCTGTCACCAGATCATGGAGGAGTGCCTTCAAACAGGACAAAGCTCGACCATCAGTGCGGACACTAGGGAGCTGGCTTTAGTTCAAGCTTCTCACAAGGCAGATGGCTCCTGCACTCTCTACATTTTATTATCTACTTTCATACAACACTAACATTTTATTAACGTATAATTTAAAGCAATTTTATAGCACATTTTTGGTAACAATGAAATAGTCAAAAAGTTCTTAATGATAATTCCCTTTTTGAACGAGAGGAATTTGGGTGCTAACTACTTTAGTCACCTTACAAAATCCCAGTGTCAAATGTAGCACCTTGCATTGCTTTTTAGAAGAGGTAAAACTAGGGCATAAAACACTTGTAAGTAGCATCTTCACAGAGATGTAATGCTTAAAAGAGCCTATGAAAACCTGTGGAAAGATGTTTCAGATGACCTTGCCTGTTTATTTAAAATTCAATGTCATTATTCACACTTGTGAAAAAGAAAGAAATTAATTTAGCCTATTGTGCTAAAATCCCCGTTCAAGAATTTAACACATGGAAGTTCATGGCAAGAAATTTATGCTTATCATTTAGTGAGGAGTAAGAACTGTGGGAGCAATGAATGTAATACTGCAGAGTTTGGGGGGGGGGTTGGATTTATGAGTTCTATCAGGTAACAGAAAATATGAAGGAGAAATCAAGTGATGTGTTCAGAGAGCAGAGTCTAGAATATACATTGCAGGGGTAAAGATCACATGATGGGAAGCACGTATAGATATATCATATTCATATATAAAATATTTTAGTGTTTTGTCTTTGCCTCTGACACTTCAGTGAATTCCTATTAATTCACAACTAATTGGCTGACAGCCTTGTGCTTTACATTTTGTACCCACTATTAGAGTAACTATGAATTATAACAACAAACCATAGGTCCTGTCATATCATATTACTTTGGTCTAACACCCGAATAAATCAGATTTTATTTGCCCATTGCCACATTCACAGCATATATTGTATTTTTACTTGGCCCTTCACAGCTGACAAGCAAGTTCAGAAACAATTAACTCTTATCATATGGCTTAATTCCTCCAGGTTAGTAAAAGCCTTGTTCACTTGGCTGTAACAGAACATTTCCTGGTGATGTTCTAGCTCATTTCTTGGATGAATAGCAAAACATATAAATGAGACAAAGTGATACAAAAGTTAAAAGCTAGATCTTAAGTTATATGTGGATGCATACAGAGGCAAGGTGTGCATCTTTCAGGGTTTTTGAAAAGTTCTCTAACCATGACCTGACTTCTAATACACAATGATTCTTACAGGTAGTAGTAACTATAGGCTGCTATTTAAAAATTGCAGTTCTCAAATAAGCTGACTCCAGTACCCATAGCAAAAGAAAATCATAGAATGGTTTGGGTTGGAAGGGACCTTCAAATCATCTAGTTCAATCCCCCTGCCACGCCAGGGACACCTTTCACTACACCAGGTTGCTCAAAGCAACCTTGAATGCTTGAAAAGCCCTGAATGATGCCAGGGATGAGGCAGTCACAACTTCTCTGGGCAACTGTTCCAATGTCTCACTACCCTCACAGGGAATATCTAATCTAAATCTACCCTCTTCCAGGTTAAAGCCACCCCCCCCCCCTTGTCCTGTCAGTACATGCCCTTGTAAACATTCCTTCTACAGCTTTCGTGTAGGGCCCCTTTAAGTACTAAAAGGCTGCTCAAAGGTCTCCCTGGAGCTTCCTCTTCTCCAGGCTGAACAGCATCGACTCCCTCATCCTGTCTTCATGGGTGAGGTGCTCCAGCCTTCACATCATCTTGCTGGGGCCTCAGAGCTGGATGCAGTACTCCAGGTGGCATCTCACAAGAGTGGATTACAGGGGAAGAATCACCTCCCTCGACCAGCTAATCACACTCCTTTTTGTGCAGCCCAGAATAAGGTTGGCTTTCTGCACTGTGAGCACACACTGCTTGCTCATGTTGAGCTTTCTGTTAACCAACACCCCCAAGTCCTTCTCCACAGGGCTGCTCTCAATGGAGTCCCTGTCCAGCCCATATTTATGCATGGGATTGCCCTGACCCAGGTGCAGGACCTTGCACTTGGCCTTGTTAAACTTCATGAGGTTGGCACTGGCCCACCTCTCAAGCATGTCAAGGTACCTCTGGATGCATCCCTTCCCTCCAGGGTGTTGACCCCACCACACAGCTTGGTGTTGTCAGCAAACTTGCTGAGGGTGCACTTAACCCCACAGAGTGGGATGCAGAAGGTTTGAAGATTTATCTCTTGTCTCCGTGAAGGTTTGGAATCCTGTGTTAAGGTACATCCTTGCAGAATGAAACCCTTGGTCTCCACATCGAAGCAACTCCTGATACAAGCTAAATAAATTTATGTGAACACAAGCTGCTCTTCTGATAGCAGATTTATGCTAAGGCTTTCACAGAAGTTCTACCCCCAGACAATAAACTTCACCAATTTCTTTCAAATATCCATAAATAAAACCCCAAACAAGAGAAAACGGACCCCCTAAAAATCAAGAATGCCAAGAACTAAATTTACATTAAGTAGATCTAATTATAGTCAGCAACTATCACTCCCATGGAGATTGCAGTTTGCTAATACAATACCATAAGGAAAAGGCCTGTGGTCTTACGGTTATATCATAAATAAACCTAACATGCCCCAGTAATCAGGATGCTGACAGACAGTGGGCATAGAAGATAGGAAGGAAATATACAACTCATGTAAAGGACCACTCCTGTAATGAAAATCCAGAAAGTCAATGTGCCATAAGTACCCGGCCTATGACTGCAGAGCATGTTCACCCAAGCCTTTTCTAGCTCCACTACAAATCCACTAATTCCAATGAAGAATAAAGAGATGAAGGTGGAATTAAACACAGACAAATATGAGGATGAGAGAGATAAGGAGAAACAAGGCAAAACATGAAAAAGAAAACAAATCCACTCTGGTAGCAGGAATACAATCCATTTCCAGACAGCTTATATTGTAACTTTTATTTCCCATCAGGATTCATATCTACAGTATATGGAAAAAGCTTATCTGGTATCCAGTGTTCCTAAAGAACAAATAGTTAGGGAGGGGAAAGTACAATAACTCATTTGAAATCCTGCTCTCAAGTTTATGTCACAAGAAAGTGAGTTTACTACCCCCATCATCCTCAGTTTTGAGAACATGATTTAGCTAAGTCTACAAGATGCTGCATGTTGCTTCATATACAGTAAGAGAATACATGAAATTAGATTAGAGTGGTAATCAGACTTCCAGACTACTATCTGTCATAAAGGAAGAAACTGTGTTTGTCATTGCTCTGTGGGAATAATCGGCCTATGATGACTTCCTAATGCCTCTTTTCTACTTGTTGTAAAAAACAACCCCAACCAAATGAAAAAACTATATGTCAGTATCCCTGGGTTAAACAGAACAGTGATTTTCCCTACTTTTTGCAAGGCAGTATTTAAATTGACAAAAATGATAGACATTATCTTGAGGGAAATATAGAGAAAAGTACAAAGGCTTTTTCTTGTCTGCACTTTCATTTCTTCCACACCATATTAAGTCAAACCCTTTTGCCTTCAAACTAGACAGGTAAATGCATGCAACTGCAACCTAAAAGTGGCTTAATCACACAATAACAACTGCTCAATACATTTAAGCCTCAGAAGCCATTGTTTTTTCACCTAGTCAAAAACACAATTGCTTGTGCACTTGAGCAACTTTTTCATCACATACATTTCCTTGGGAAAAGGCAGTCCAAAAATCTATATTTAGCCATCACAGACACACTAGTTTTAATCTTCTTGGCATAAACGTAGAAGGCTGTCATCTCCTGAGAATCAGCTGGGGCTTTGTCTCAATGTTTTTTCAAGTGATAAAGCAAAACAGCGCTGTCTTATCTGGCATTGAACTAACAGTGTCAGCCACATGGGGAAAAGACTTTAAACATTCATTAATGTTTTATAAAAGGGTCATGAAACGCAGTCAAATAACTGTGTTTGAGGTTAATTTATGTTTTCACAACTATATACTGCAGGGTGACTTAATAGTTTGTTTTCGTGTCCTGGCTGTGAGAATGAATCTGGTGTTTCAGTCTGAAAACAAAGTGTTAGAGTACAATTAAAACCATTCAGGCAAAATGTGTTATTGAGTACTTCAAGTGCCCAATTAATACCACTGCCCCTGAATCATGAAAAAATGAGTGTTGTGTACACTTTCTATATTTACTCTATTGAAAATTATAAGAAAACATAAAAAAACTTGATTCTCAACTGGTATGACTGGCACAGATGCCCTGTGATAAAAATTCTACCAGATACAGTTGTGTAGCACCTACGTGATATAACTCTCATGCTCACAGAATCCATGTCCATTTGGTGTAGGTAGGACAGCAACTTGGCCCAGACCTGAAATTATCATTAAGAGATACCCACTGCCAGTTTGAAAGTACACTCCTTTTGTGGAAGCAATGTCTAGGAAGAAGTGGCTGCACATGACCCTTTTCATCAGACAGCAGATCTGGGGTCTCAGTGACCAAACTGAGAGAAGATGACCTTGAGACACAGTTCTCTGTTTCTTGGGAATGGGGAAGGCAGCCAACTTCCCAGGTTACCATGCAGGCCTGTGAACCTTTTGTTAAAAGGTCTGGTTGCATTAACTCCCCGTTCTCAGCCCTGGACATGAAAACCATTTCATATAGGTTGTTAGCCGGTGAAATGCATTTCAGGACTCTCACACTTAAGATCCGCATCTTTACAAATTGTAACAACATTTATGAATGGGAAACCTCCTTTCACAGGTCATATAGTTCATTATGTCTACTTTAGCACCTGGCTGTCTTTCCCCAGATACCGCAAAACACCTGAAGTTTGCTGAGACATGCCAATTTTGTCTGGTCATACCTCAGTCCATCAGCTGCTACAAAGCACAACCAGACCTGACACATCCTGGATTACAAGAACTTGAAATCTGTGAGAAAGTTGGTTTTCTTGAGACACATTTCCAATTCACACAACCTTGTGAGTAGCCTTCTTGAGTTTAACTTAATCTTGATCAGCCCAGGATAAGACATTTCTAAACTCATGACCAAGATCAAGCTGTCCCTGAAGACAACACTAAACTCTGCATGCTTGCCAACACCATGATAGATGATCAGTAAGGCAATGTAGTCCACTTCTAGTGGTTAACTGCATTCTAGGGGCAAATATTTCTATGGCTGCCAGCATGACATAGATGATAATGACAATGTCCATCTGTAGTGAAGCATGTGGGAATACTCTTTGAGGTATAACTTCAGAGATAAAAAAAATTGAGATGCAATAATCTGCAATGAGCAAGGTCAATCACAACGTGACAACTAAAATTGCAAAGTGTTAATGCCCCTTTACACAAAATACTAATTTCCTTCTCCCAGAAGTTTTCCATTTCTTTGATTGTTTGAGAAATCTCAGCTTCAGAAAAATTTAATCCTTTTAAGTACATCACCACAGAACTATGACATGATAATTTATATGGAACATTAAGCAATACAGAAGTTAAAATGGGAATGTCTCTCTACTTCTCGTCTTCTGTTCTATACTGGAAGACAGTAATTTTAAAAGCCCATGAAGGTAAATACTTTATCCACTCAAAGCAATGAGCCTATGAGATCTTATGGAATGAGTATCATTGAGGCCAAAACTCACTGCAATTTTTCAAAAGGGAACAGATGTTTATTTCAATAAAAAGAATGTTCTAGAGGTGCTATAAAAAGATTCTTACACTAAAATTTTGGAAGGGATTTAATGCATTGTACCACAAGATATGATAACCAGAAATATAAGCAGCAGCAGAAAAATATTTCCTGTGAAAGCAATTATCACAGTGTTTCTCATATCTTCTCCTAAAGCACCCAGCACTAGCCACTGGCAGAAAAAGATATTAAATTAGATTGATTTCTGTTCTGCTTTAGTACAGCAATTTCTTCATTTTGTCTCCCTTCGCTCCTCTCAGTGCTGTAGATTTAACTTGCAATAGCTAAATATTAACCTTCTGTTACTCCTAGTCAAAGGATGTCACAATTTTGATAGGCGAGAACACTAACGAACTTTTGAGTTTCAAAGAAAGAGACTTTAAAATAATAAATCAGATGTTAAGAATGACATATTAGAGCAATTCAGCATATTCTTTTTCTGATTTGTCGTATGACTAATGGCTTGAGTGGATTCTGAATCTGTCTGTGTGTTATTTTCTGGAAACTCAAATTTTATCCTTCATAGCCCAGCATTCTGGCAAAAATGTTTGCACAGCAGTGTATTAAATTGGACTGGGGCACAGAGTTTATTTTGTTGCATTGTTTTCCATCCTGATTAACTTGCTCACCTGGGCCAGTGAATACGCTGGCAGTAGAGGGACATCATACATGGGTGGTAGTGCTCTGCTAGGGACAGGGAAGGACAGGGCTGAGTCTTTTTAAAGCAGCTTTTTGTGGTGGTGGAACATCAGGGAAGATGTTATCTGCATATCTTAGTCATGTTTAATAAAGTGTTAGCTTCAATGGACATGGGTGCCATGGCAAAAGCGTTTGCCATCAAATAGCAAAAATATATTTATCTGTGCTGCATGCTGCCAGGTCAGCACATTGCCATAAGAAGAGATCTAAAATGTTCCTGAAAGTGAAACTCTGAAGAGATTAGAACAGGGAGAGAACTGACAAAAACCCACATAACATCAGTTTCCTTCCTCCCTTTCTCCACCCCAAATACAAGATTATAGTCATGCGTTTTTGGACACCGTGCATTTAACTCCAGCTGCGCAACTGCAGCTGGGAGCCACACAGAGTATGCTGCCCCATGGATGTGCATGGTACCATGTGCCAGAGGAAGGTTACATGGCAGGGAAAACTTGCTTCCCTTCACATCGTACTTGTTTTATACTGATCCTGTAGAAAAGAGCAGGACATTACAAGACAACATTACTCTTGCATAGTTTTGATCCCCAGGTTGTATTTCCCAGAAGACGGCTTTGAAAACAATATTTTTAGACAAAAATTCAATAAGAATATGCCACTTGAGCTTGGACACATAAACAGCCTCTTACTTGTGCACCCTCACATACTATTACAACTCAGGGTTATAACAATCAGACCTCAAGCTATTAGAAATTTTTTCAAGCCTGGATTCCCTTAGGGTTTCTTTTATATGAAGCCTTTGTGTGGTTAAATACAGGAGCTGAAACAGCTGAAATCACTCAAGACCACAGAGAATAATATTTTTATTTTAATCTTTCAAAAGGTCAGTAAAGCTGAACAGGAGTAAATTACACTGTTAAAAATGCATTGTCTGTCAACACAGCACACCTTCACAGCTGCTTTCCTCGGTCTTTGTTACATCTGTGCTATTCAATCCAGCAATTTTGCTAGGCGGGACATGTTAGAACTGGTTTTATTCAGACCATATTTCAGGATTTGTGGGAACTAATGGTACCGCTTTTGAAAGGGAGGCTTCTTCCTTCCTTCAATAATCCATAAATATCATTTACAGTAATTCTAGTAAAATATTTAGACTTCCATCCCACCCCACCACCAAATGACAAATAACGGTCTTAAGCAGAGGACCACACAAGTATGGGAGATCTGCAATCAAAGCAGAATACAAGTCAGCTCCTAGTCCAGTCTGCTCTTAAATACCCAGTCAGCAGCAGAGAGATTGAACTTCCAAGTATTTACTTTGCAGGGTGGTGTTTTCACCCCAAGCAGCTGGCTAGCATAGCTCACAGCACAGGCTCCACATCACCGTGAAAGGCTCAGCCTAACTGTTCAGACAAAAGAGCTCCTCTGTCCTGTTCCCTTTTCTCTCCACCACCTACCACTCATTTCTCATTGAACCCCAGGATTAGGCAGCCTCAGTTCAGCTGGCTGATCTGGTAGGACACTACTGCCAAAATCCATGATAGCTTCCCAGTGGAACAGGAAGCTGAAGTGACTCAGCCCCCAGCTGCAGGTCAAGGAGCAGCAGCAGCCAGACCATCCCATCAGGTCAGCTCCTGTTAGATACAGAAACCTACCCAAAAGAAGCCAAAGCCACATGCTTTCTGTCAAGCCTTAGATACCTGGCATGGTGCAGATCAGTTTCAACTGATTTAAGTAATCCTGCAATACTGTTAATTAGAGATAAAATAACATGGCTGCTACTGCCTGGTAGAGTATCTCTTTCGCCTGCTTATGGATCATTTCGAAGGAGAAAACCTTAAAGAAGAAATAATATTTTTTTATACTTGGTATAAGAATCTCTAATGCAAATGTAAGTTTATCAGTTTATAGTAAGTCTGACAGCAACAACGGCTTCTGCCATCCTGGATATTCAGCATAAAGCTATTAAATGTCATCAGTAACGAAAATTAGAGAACTTTTGATTATGAGTGGAGATTGACACTTTTTAAAGAGGTCATTTCCATATGCAGGCGCCTACAAAATTGTTTTTTAAAAAAAGGTTTTATTTTGACAGAACTGTCAATAATATATTGCTACATACACAAATTTATGTGTTGTCTTATAACTATACATTGCCAAGGTATGCAGTAACTTAGTTGAACTTTTAAAGAAAAGGAATTATTTATAACGAAACCTGAAGTTATAAAGTTTATAAGCCTTGTCTACATTTATGCAGACAAACTTGTACAAAACACTCCGGTAAGCAGAGGTTTGAAAAAGGCCCTCAAAAGAGCAAAGTCGGCTTATGAATTTTATCCTCAGATTTATATGGCCATTGCCATATAAATTAGCCACTATAATGTGCATAAAAATGCATTTGGTAATTAGCTACTACTTCTCGCTAATCTGCTCCACTTAAAGGCTGGTATCCTTTAGACACAGGCAAATTAGGTGATTCACATTCCCATAAGAATGTGTCTTTGCATTTGCAATGTCAAAGAAGTAGATCTGGTCTCCTACTGCTTCTGCAACATAAGTGAGTCTAAACTCTCAGTTTTAAAATATTCTATTTTCTGTTGATACAAATATTACTTGAATAAGTAGAAAACTATGGAAAAGCAGAATTCATCCTTGAGACTTTTATTCGCCAAATACTGTACTACCTTAAAAACTACTCAGTGGTTAATGATTCAGTATTCTTAATTTTTCTAGACAATGCAGATGCTCATGGTTGCTGGAAACAGCGTATAAAAGCAGCAATACACATCTAATCTGTGTTGAGCTCACATTCTCCAGAGAGGAACATGCAATACTCGTATGAGAATTTGGGTTGAGAATATGAACGTGAAGAGAGAGGCATCGTGAGGTCCAGCAGAGCATGGGGGCGATTAGAGCTGCATGGTGAGAATCACCTCACCTTCAGTCCTAGGAAAGAATTTGCCTCCTATCCTAATGGGAATTGCTGTGAGCTGACTTCACATCTCCAAAAGGCCTATTTGCTTTTGTCAGTATTAATGTCATCTTCCATTATTTTATCAAAACAAACTAAAATTTCCAATACCTTAGTCTTGGGATGAGAAAGCAAAACTTCATGAATCTATGAGCCTATTGTCTTTTTTAAGTGTGTTTGTGAACATATGCTATTTCTACAGTACACTTCAAAAGACATACATATTTTAAATTAAATAGGTCACAAAAGTATTTAGTGATAAGCAAAGGCCAAAGGGTATACCTGACTAGCAGTTGAAGAAGTGAAACTTCAATTTAAGAGCTTAAATAGAAAGGAACAACCAAGAAATGGATCCTTTCTTAGGCAGCAAAATTTTTTATGACATTCTATATTTTGTGTAACACTAAGAATTTACACTGTCATCAAGGATATGTGTAGGCTGCCTAGATAAAAGTCCTTTTCTATGCAGGTATTTATTTTGCACAGTAAATTAAGTTAATACACTTTTCAGTTGCTGTGCATTACAGAAGAAACCCTTAAGATATGGAAAGATTTTGGGGTTTTTTGCAAGTTTGCTTTTTAACATTTTCAGTTCTGGAGAAATGTGCCTTGAAGAATAACATTACAAGATTCTTAACCTAATGCTTACATGCATAGTATTTAATAAATTGATGTTATCATAAATACTTTAGTATCTCTTTGGCTTTATAAGGAAATAAAAATGCCTTAACATTTTTTGGTGCTGTTTTCTAACAGCTCAGCAGTGAGATTGCAGAGCACCATAGCAAGCTAAAGTATATCTTCTCCATAATAAAAACAATAATTGTGAAAAAGCAGATAATTCATTTTGTGGCAACAGGATTCTGATAACCAAAATTAGTGGGACAGCAGAGGAAAAGTGAAGTTTACTGCAAGGCTTTGCTTGGAAGGCAGGTCAATTGAGGGAGAAGCCCCATTCTGCAGCAATGTTCAACGAGGGCTGCAATAATGCAGTTAAATTTGTGCATATAGTTGGTTTGCTGCATTTGCAGATTGCAGAAATAGTCCAGCTATCCTTTGAAAGCTTGTTTTCAGTTTAAGCTGAACAAGCAAATAGACTTCATAAAGTTTTATTTATCTTTATTTAAGACTATAAAGTCAAAAGAAAAAAATAGAGGTTTTTAAGTTTGCTGATTTCTATGTATAATATTTAACTCTTTCTGTTGAATAAACTAATAAGATTTTTTTTTCTAGTACTAACACATTCCAACATTTAATAATTTTAAGAGTGCATTTCACAAGAGTTCACAGAATTGCTTAAAATTAATATCACTACCCTCTGGTGAATTGGTGTTGTCAAATTAAAACTCTTCTGACAATTCCATGCTGGTCCTAGAAACCTGCCTCCTGCTTACATGGGAGTAAGTAAGGATTAAATTCACTTAATTAAGTTACAGTAGTGTAAAAGAAAAATGAGTTCTAAATATTGCTAAAAATGCACCAATCTTTTGTTCTCCAAATACACTGAAACAGGCAAGAAACTGTATTTTTATTACTGCAGATATAACTGCCTTATTCTCCTTCCCCATGACCTTCAGCCAGAGTTGAGCTTTCCAGACACTTGTCAGCCTTCACAAATACATGGCCAATACTATGGACAACATCACACTCACTCAGACAAAGAAGTGCCTTTAAAGCTAGACAGGCTATACCAAACTATATCAGACACCACCATATCAAAGAAGGTCAGGTTTGACGGGGTTTGGAGCAACCTGGTTTAGTGGAAGGTGTCCCTGCCCACAGTAGGCAGTTGGAACTGAATTATAGTTAAGGTCCCTTCCAACCCAAACTATTCCATGAAACATTAAATGTACATAATATACACAGACCTACAAGGCTCTTCAATTGACGAGTAAAGGACATATGATCTAATGCCATTCATCTAAATGTACTGCTGAACTGGAATGATAAGCAAATGGCCCAAAAACTAAGCTGGTACTAGAAATCCCAAAGATGTCAAAATGGCAAAAGATTTCTATATGTCAGCATTTATTACTCATATTTATATATTGGAAAACTATATCTACAGTGTTTTAGAATTTCTTTGTTTTGGTTTCTTGGTAGCTGTTGTTTTGATTTTTTGTTTGGTTGGTGTTTGCTTTTAAATATTTAAGTCATTTTAGCTAACACATCTATCCCAGTGCCTCAATGTATCTAGCAGTACAGACATAGCTCCCAGGAAAGACACTGTGATAACAAGATTTATATCTTAAGATCTAGTGCAATTCTGGTTCTAACTAGTTTTCCACAATCTGCATGCTAGCCTTTAATAAAGAAAAACACTGAAACTCCTTCTACCAGTTGTTTGCCTTGCAGGCAAAACCTTGCATAACCAGGGTGACTGCCCACTTCTCACAAAAGTTTCTCATAACTCCAATATCCTTTCAGGATTATTATTTTTTTTTAATAAAAAGGTTTCAATTTTATCCAATCTCCTTTCCCATTGTGACCTTCAGAGCTCTTTTTTCCCAGTTCTTTTTATCTGTTCCTAAATGTAGCATTTTTAAATGCAAGTCTAATCTGTGGCTGTGCAACTTTAATTCAGGGTGCCAAAAGCTTAATAAAAGCTAATTTTAAAAGTTCGGTTTTTATAGCTCTGATATCTTCATGTGGCACCTTTTCATTTACGTGAAATCATGACAAACTACAGAATTCATCATTGATATGCAGCCTTAGTAGTGACTGGTATTATAGATGAGCTATACTGATTTTTCCAAGCATTGAAATAGAAACTTTTCTCTTTCTAAAGAATTGGAACCGCAGACCCTTTCACTTAATATCAGTAGACTTACACTTTCTCATAAGAACCTGGCCGAAACACATCTGGTTTCTTAGGGATGGAAAAACAGTTTTAAAAGGTGTTTAAACAATTTCTAGCTCAAAGATTTGGCATTTTGTGGGTTTCTTTGTGTGTGTGTCCCCGTCCCCTACCCCCATCTTACAGTTTGCTAACTAAAGAGGAAGCCAAAAGCATCGTATACCATATTTATTGTGTTCATCTGTTCCTGCTGTAACATGAGTTTTATTGTTCCACAGAATGACATAGACCTGAAAAATATTGGCCGTTGCAGCAGTTTTTAAGCGTGTTGAAAAGCAGCACCTTCACCCAGGAAGGCAATGCATCTTGCTTTCTCATCCCGTTAAAAGAGCAGCCTTTTCCTCTACTGAAAACCAATGATTTCCCCATGTCTAAACAACAGGTAAAAACTACACCAGAAAAGTCAGGTGGCCCTTTCTCCCAGATGTCTGTCTTTGAAGCAAGCCCCATACAAGCCCCTTTCACATCTGTTGGAAAAAAAGAGTTTCCTACCAATGACATCAGCATCTTTTCTGTCTTCAAAGACACAGTTGCCAATAATTCAAGTGGATTACCCACACACCTCTTCCATTTCAAGAAAAAGCATGATGTTTTTACACCAGGAAAAGGTTTTCAAGGCTTCACCTGGTGCCAAGCAGGTTCTTACCTACTGCTCAGCATTGGCAATGCTTGGTAATGGTCTTACATATACATTTATGTGAAGGATAAGGAAGTTTGAGCTGAGTCAGTACCTACAACCTTTTATATAACCAGAAATTTGTCTCTTATTGTCTAAGCCAATCCACACATATATAAAAGTAATTTTTGCACCAACTCAGGGAAGCCACAGACTTATACTGGTAGTGTCATACAGACATCACTGTACATAGCATCCCAGGATATCACTGAAATACCTGGGTGCACGGCGCATTTGCTTGCTGTCCTGGTTTAGCAGTAGCAGTCAGTTTTTCTACTGGTGCATTTTCTACCTCTTTGGCTATTTTGGGTCAGGTGTCCTGTCCCTGCTTCCTCCCGGCTTCTCCTCCTCCCTGGCAGAGCAGGAGACTCACAAAGTCCTTGGTCAGGGTAAACATTCTGACCCACAACTGAAAACATCAGCTTTATCATATTATTCTCAGGTCGAAAGTCAAAACACAGCACTGCACCAGTAGAAAAACTGACTGCTACAGCTAAACCAGGACACTTGCTCCCAAGCTTTCTTGCTTGGGAAGAGCTGCCCCACCCCTAGCAGTGTTCAGGGCCAGGTTGGGTGGGGATTGGAGCAACTGGCCTAGTGGTAGGTGTCCCTGCCCATGGCAGATTGGAACTGGATGAGCTTTAAGGTCCTTTCCAACCCAAACCATTCCATGATTCTATGCAAGGCACCTTTCATTGCTCAAACCCCCAGAGGAAGCATGCATGGAGTCCAGCCGTTGAAACTGCATCTCCCAGGATCAAAAGCTAGTACAAAGATGAGTACTTTCCTAGTTTAAAGCTACACAAGAACAAGAATAGAGAAGACACCTTGCTGGCTTATTGTCATGTAATACAGCCTATTTCTATTCAGAAGTAAAAAACCCATAATTTTCCAGCAAATGTTCATACTTTAGTTAGGAGTGACCATTCAAAGGACTCCTGGCTGAGCTGACATACAGTTGCTATGCTATTTGCTTAGCTACATCTTTTCTGGGCCAAAATAATACCTTTTCTAGGGTATAGCATACAGGTAACATTTTATATATGTATCATCCCTGATCCATTCTCTCTTCTACCCATCTGCTTCTGTAGTTTTGATCTGCTTTGAGCTTATAAACAGGCTCAGGACTTTTCCAAAGTATTGCTACGATTTTGAGTCACTCCATCAGCCATGTTTGCATACTTATGCAAATGTGAGTGCTTTTCTGCTTTCTTGCTCCTCTTTATGGCTTTCTCACTTCCAGATTGCAGGCAATTGCCCTGTTGTACACCAAGCATTCAATCTTGATAGATACCAATTTTGTATAATATACACAGAGGACATCTGTCATGACTTCTCCATATAAATTACATCTAAATTGTATGTAGATAGAACATAAATCATTCATTGAAGAAGTCATAGGCAGATAAATGCTTTGTGCTTGACAAAAATATTTTTTGCTGAAAATTAAAAGTATGTATCTATAGTCACCCACACACAAACATTTGCATTCAAGCCAAGAGTGAAACGTTTACTTGGAAACACAGTAGTGTTTGATGTGCAGTAGGACATTAATTTAGTTGTACGTACTGTGGATTTCACTGACTGTCACTGCATAAAGGTACTTCTGGGAGCAGTGCATCACTAGGAGAAAGGCAGAAAGCACCATTCGGGAACAAATGTATTTCCAGATACAGGTAACTGGGAAACTTATCAAGGGCAGCTGAACAAGTGTGGTAGATATTGATTGCAGCCAGTGGGAGCATGTGGCAAGACTTTGAAATATGTAACTGCAATGACACACTCTGCACAGCAATTTATTAAGGGCAGCAGCATAATGCTGCTGGGGCACATCTCCCACCATCCCACCAGTCTCCTTTTCCTGTACTCCTTTGCCCTGATATCTGCCATGCTGTTTAGCACTGGCACTCTTTGATCACCAATCATATTACCTTTTAAAACCTCCATCAGTCAACTGATGTAATCAGAAATCATAGAATCATAGAATAGTTAGGGTTGGAAAGGACCTTAAGATCATCTAGTTCCAACCCTCTGCCATGGGCAGGGAAATTTATCATGTTTAAACACAAACCACCACTTTCAAATGCAGACATTACAAGCAAATACCTAAAGACAAGTGACATGGCCAACATGAGTACCAAGCACCAGACACCATATATGGCCAAAATCTCTCAAAGAAATGCTGATTACTTACAAGAGTCATATCACCTAGTTTTATTGACTAAATAGGTATGAAGATGCCAGATGATGGCTAGCCAAATTTGGCTTGAAGGTCCAAAAATATTATCATTACAAGACATAAATTAGTTCTAAAATTAGTAAGTTATAAACTTAATTCAGTAATAAATCTTCTGGTCCAATTCTTTTTCTACATTCATGACACCTCAAAAGACCATTTTAGATAACACATTCTAAACAAGAGGCTTCCTCCTTTCATGTTTCACCTTTAACAGAATTAAAAAAAACCCAACAAAACCCCAAGCCTTCACTTACACATAGCCTTCACTAAATAGTCTCATTACTGAGGACTCACACCAGCATCCATTATAATTATTATATCAGGCTTTAACACTGAAGACTAGATGTAGCTACCTAGTGCTCAGATTTCTGTGATGTAATGTAATATTATTACTGTTTGCATTCTTCCTTTCGTGCCCCTCAAACACTTGTGAAAGTGCCATTTCACTTGGCTTAATTATAAAAAATTATAAAAATGCATGCTCAATCAATTTCCAAAAATCAAAAAGTTATGTACATTTAATTGTTCTCATTTTTAAATATGATTCCTCAATGAATAAAAGAAATATGTTTTAATTCCAAGAGACTTAGTTATAAAAAGCACTGGATTTTTTTCCCCCTTCTTTTATTAACAATTTCCATTAAGACATACATAGTCTTTAGTTTTACAAGTGCTCTGGGCCACTTCACTGAGCAGAGCATAGACTGTTCATGATTTAAGTACTATTTTTTTATTTCTAAAGCCATCAACAATTAAAGTCCATGAGAATGAATGTCCTTATTAGCATGAAGATTAGAAAATCTTAGGTGCAGAAAAATGTCATCTGCTTGTCAGAAGTCATTTCGAGTGTGCTCTCTTGACCCATTGCCAATTTAAAAGTCTGTTCTTGTGGAACAAGAAAGATAATGAGTGCAGCATGAAAACAGCCAGTAAATGAGCAATACAATAAATTTGTCTTACTAATTGAAAGAGCATAAGTTAAAATTATAAAACATTAGTTAAGTATCCAAAGTGTTAGAAAATGTCATGAGAAATTACATCATCTTGGACTGCCTTTCTCAGAGATACAGAGAACACAGCATTGCAGAATAAACAAGGGTCAAAAAAGAAGAGTGAATCTAGTGAGCTATGGTCACTTTCAGTGAGAAGACTACACAAGATGCTAATTAGGTTTTGATTTGTTTTAAGCTTTCCTGAATTTCCAGGTAGACAAAAATCTTAATTATTCTTACATCCAGACAGATTTAAAACCACAAATTTTAAATTAGACAACTTTCCATGACAGAGTTCTACCACACTGCCATCCACACAGCCCTGAGGACCCAACCACTCGAAATGGTATAAAGAAACCTGTGGGCTTTGGTTTTCTCTTTAAACTCTATGAAGTTGTAAAAGTTAGAAAGCCAAACCATCTTATAATAGCAGAACTTTAGTAATAACAAGTTTACTAATGACAGCAGAGTGTACACACATTCATTAAATTTGAAAGGGTTGCATTAAGTTAGTGCAGCCAAGGGCAACTGTATGATTTGATGAATATATTACTGTACTATACGACTTTGGAATAATTATGCTGCCATTCACTAATTTAATACGTACCCTCCAATAATAACACTTAAGTATACATTTGAGATTAAAATAAAAACATTTAGTTAAACTATTCATTATTTAAGATTTTATTCTTTAAAATGCCTGTGTAGAAACAAGTGCGGCACATATCATAAGAGAACAAACCATGTCACGTGCACCTTCTGAAATATTATAAATAAACAGGGGAAACATTATAAGAATGACTTCATCATTGGATTTACTAAAGGGAAAAGACTTTTACTTGGACTGCACTGTGGTCACAATAGTTGCAAGAAGATGCTGCTATCAGGAAGACATCCTGATATCATTATCATCAAGGTCCTCATCTATTTTACAAATTTTAAAACTGGGAGGCTTATTATTCTCTGACAAGGATTACAAGGGAGCCTCATCACTCTGACCTTGGGGATAACCCTCCAGTCTTGTCTTCCTATATTTCAAATATTCTTGGATTTTGTATTTTTGACATTCATTTTCTGAAATATCTGATGTAGTTTCCCAGGTGTTTGAGCATTGTTTTCATAGAACTGTGAAATCTGAAAGGTAGATGTGTTTTTCATATATATTCATACTAGCACCTTATATAACCAAAGAAATGTTTTGTTCAGTCCCAGAATAATGATTATGTTTAACCATGTTATGTTTATCTTTAGCTGGCAGCAAACCTGGAAAACCATTCATTCACACAGCTGTACTGCTGTAGTGCCTTACCTATTTCCTGCATCCTATTCATCTTACGCGAGGCTGATAAATATATCTCCTTTCACAGATACTATCAGATTCAGCCCAAACAGACAGACACACACACACACAAAAAAGACAAAGTTCAGGAAAAAAAAAATCAACTAAAACCACTACTTTATCTCTAGCTGACGTTGAGCAGTTAGAGCTGAAAAGACTCTGGAAATGTTTACGTCAAACTCATCTGACAGCTCTGACAAGACTGCCCATGATGCAGAAGCTTTCCTAAACTCATTGTCCAATACCTTTACTTTGACTACAGGATCAGAGAATGCCCAGAGGGATTCACAGGGTTAGATAACTTCAGAAGTTCCACCACCCTTTTGGTAACACAGCTCCTGCTCACCCCTTTTTGGAGACCTGAATTCACCATCAACATCAAGAAGGCGGCATGAAGAGGAAAGAGTCACGTTCTAATATTAAGATGCTTTTCTTTGCTATAACTCTGCCACAAAGGCCACATAATTTTGTTAGGAATGTCTGTCCTTACATATGACATCTTCCTCCACTGCAACCATGTTTATAGTCAAGCCTCTACAATAATACTATAGGGGTAATATGAAAAGGTGACAAAAATAAATGTAATTGAGGAGGTTGTGCTGATGTGCAAACACCCACATATATTCTCTTCAAAAATGAATGCATATAGTTGTTCAACATTTTTTGGTATCTCACCTAAAGACATCAGTAACACTCTTTCCCCTAATCCTTGGGAATTAAGAAAATATAAGAAAAGTCTTAGAATCAGAGATAGCACTCCTGAAACTTCCCTACTCCTACCAAAGTCATGGCTTTCTGAGACAAGAGAAGGCTATTGTTAGGTTTTGCTTGCTTTAACAGGTCCCTCTTTCAGCTGAAATGCCAGCTCCCCAGAAGTGTGACCAGTTACTTGTGTACATTCCCCAGAGTTGCTTTTGCTGTTTCAGTCTGTAAAACTAGCACCATTCTTGCTAAAATACTACCTTTTATTGTTGTTATTTGGGACCCCTAATTTTATGTTAGCAGTTTTATACCATTTTATCTCCAGATATTTCAGAAGCAACACGTAAGCCCTCCTCGCAGTACTTGTGTAGGTTACGCACCAGTTTTTTATGTGAAGAAATCACTACATACTGCCTCATTCTGCTGAAAATACTAAATAAATACCTCTGTCCTAATTATAATTATTTAATGACAGTGGTACTATTACACATTCTGAATTTTTTTCTGTACCAGATCCTTTGCATTAATTGAAATTATATAGCATACTAGTGCTTCTCCTGCACTGAAGTAATATCTTCTAAAACTGAATTTAACAACTAGAGTGCACTGCCTGGCCCAAGACCACCTTCCCAGTTATTACAAGAATATGTGATATTAATGGGATGGAAAAAGATAATGGCCATGGGCAGATGAGGCTGCACTTCAGAGGAGGACTGTGAAATCATACCAAACACTCTGAGAATTCACCCCCAGCAACCAATATTAATGCACCGTGCCAACCTCTCCCTCCAGGGTAAACCCATACTTATCAGTTCCTTTACTATGCACAACAGCATAATCACTTATCTTGACCTACTTATATATCACACCTATATTAGGAACTTACTCATTGTTGATCTAATTATCAGTAATATCTTCCTTCTTTTTACTAGCAAATGCAATCACTTTCTACTCCTGGCTGAAAAGCTTTGAACAGCTGTCCTTTCACTGAGTTTCTCTCAAGGTTTTCTCTTTTCTTCCCAGTGTAGGTGTTCATGAAGCGATTGACTTGGACGTAAGACAGGATGCAAGACTGCATCTTGCAAGCAGCTTTTAATGCATTCATTATTTTCCCATAGGTTATTTCTCCCTCTTCAGCAATATTAACTACCGTGTTCCTGTTAGCAAAGAGTATCCTCAGTACACATCCTGAACATTTCTTTGTATTAGTTTAACTTACATTGACATGCATTTGTTTCAGGGAAACACCATTCTAAACACCTCAAAGGGAACAACTAAATTTTATTATATTTTTCATTAACCATATACCTTTATTGGTAACACACTGTATACGCACTTAGTAAGGGAAATGTAAAATCATCAAACTTTAATTGAACAAGTACTCCATTATATTATAGAACATTAGTGAATGCCAAAAAATCCCAAGGAAATAATAAGAAACAATAGCTAATGATAATTGCAGTACTTACACCACCATTAAGCAGAAACCTAGCAAAAAACCCTGCAACATAATTATTCATTTATGAAACAGTATTTTAATGCCATAATAAGTATACAGTAATTATCTTGAGTCAAGGTGAATTTCACTTATTGTATATCTGTTCATTGAAAATTGTCATTGGATCTGTTCTAAAGCAAACAATAAATGTCACCTAAACTTCGTATTAAAGAGTTGTTAGGAGAGGGACATACGTGTCCTTTTAGATAATACAGGCAATTTTGAAGTAATAACTAGGCAATTTTGCAAAGGCTAGTGCTTTACATTTACAGAATGCATTACATTCAATCATGCTAGAACTATATAATTACAGGTGATTTTGCAGTTGTTTGTTTCATTTCTCAGACCACAATGGTACTAAGAGTAATTATTGACCTAATTATATAACATGGTTGTAATAAAGCATTTAGACTGCTCAGAAATGACAGCTGAGAACATAGTTTGAACATGTGTGTATATACAGCTATAATGTTATTCTGAAGTAAAGGAAACTTTTCTTACTTTAAAAATTTTAATCATCATGTTTGTCAAAGGCATAATAGTGACACTGACTTAAATAAAAGCCCAAAGCAGATTTTTCCATTTTGAAAGAGTAATTTTCTTCCTTTTGGTCCTATTTTCATTTTCTGCACAGTGACCTGATTTAGGGGTCGAATTTTTACAGATTCTTACAGATACCTACATTCCCAGACAGGGCTTGCTGATAACAGAACTCTACCGAAATATAGAAAGTATTTCAACATGCTGTAACAGAGGTCTACAAAGGTTTAGCTTGGAAAGTTTTGAATTGTGCCACATAGTTATTTTCATCTAGCATCCCACAAATGCTGATTCTGAGCTGCTGAGAAAAGAGCTGTTAGACTAGGCAGAATGCCATTGTAATGTGACTATATTCCTTTCACTGTGCTAACTTGTTTTTGGCAAATTATTCATCCTTTAGACAGTCCTGCAAGTCTGTAGGAACGGCATCTGTGTTGAAGAGCACATTTCTCTTTCTACTCAGTAGGACAAATAGTTGCTGGTCATACTAAACTTTATTTGTTTAAAGCTCTTTAAATAAACAAGGACACTCTGATCCACCCAGCTACACAAACAGGCTAAATTATTTTGATTTAACAGACCAAAGCCACCTTTAGGAGAACACTCTGATGGTTATCAGCTCTATGGTTTTCCTTTGGTCCTTCCCTTGACTGCAGAATCTCCAACTATAACCCACCCTTTCCTCAACACACCCTTATGAAAAATACCAGGACAAGTACTAGAGGAGTCTTCCAACTATATTCATGTTTTATATCTTCTGGCTTTAGAAATTGATTATAACCACAGCACTGACCCTATTCTCTTGTTTAAGCAGGACTTAGTACTTCCAGATCTTTCTGCACCACAGTGTTTGTCCTTGATATGCTTTCTTTAAGAAAGAAAAAGGACTTGCCAAGTCCCTTGTGCTTGCTTGCCCATCTTCCTCCTTTAAAAGTTAACACAAATTATGCTAACAAGGGCTCAGAAGCTGTAGCTATGTGCACTACAGAGTCCTTTGGGTGGGTTAATCAAAAGACTGTAAACAGAGCCTGTGGTTACTCCATAGATTACAAAAGTTGCTAAGCATTTTTAATATGGTTAAATTGCATTATCAGATTCTAGTATATGGTCCCAATAGACTGAAAGCAGTTTAGTCTTGTGTTCAGATTGATGTTGACCTTGCTGGTTTGCCTTTAACATGGCATGTTCTTGTGCTGCCTACTGTGAGTCTCTCATTTCTTGCATTACTTCGCCTAACGTGAGTATCCGAACAGAGGATCTACACATCTTTTGTGTCAGTTCTCATCAGAACTCTCTATTTTGAAATTTTCATTGATTACAAGGAAAGCCAGTTCCCCATGGCCTACCAAACAGCTCCTTTTCAAAAAATATATGTTTGTAATCCTGCTACTGAAACTCAAGTGTTTAACTGGAGTCTACTTTAAAAGTTAAGGCCAAAAAGAGCTTGAGTGCAACATCACAAACCAGAGCAACTCACCTTACTCCTCACTGCAAATGTGTACACAAACAGTCAGATGATTGTCTATGAACTCAATATAGTAGTACGTGAGCTGGGTTAAGGTACAAACAATTTCACCTAACAAAGAGCAAGAATAAATACCAGAGTAAAACAACATAAGCAGTGCACTGAAAGTTCAAAATTATTGTCTCTGAAACCTAAGCATCAAGAACATCTTCTGACAGGAAAGCAAACATTTTTCTGTAAGTGAGCACCAACATACAAATAGTTTCAATGACTTGTTTGTGGTTAATGCACATTTCCTCCTTCACAGAACTGCTCAGTTTGGAAGGGTAAGCAACTGTAAGATATTGTCAACCAAGAGGTGAGTTATCTTGCATGAGAAATGGCTGCAAATTCTCGGAAATGTGAAAAACCATGGAAATTTGAACAAGACTAATTCCTAGCAAAGCAGTGAGCTCTTGGATCTGCTCAGAAGAAATTATTTTGGCCAAAAATGACCTGGAAGCAAAGAGAGAATACACATTTGGAATGTAACACAAACGACTTCTCCTGTGAAGGTCTCACTTCTTTCAAGAATTATTTCATTCCAAATCAAACTCTTATATTTTGGATGTCTGACAGGAGCACATAAAAATTCCTGTAAGGGCTAGGCACATAGTGGCTATTCATTCTGAAAGCAAAGACAATCCAGACACTTACAACCTTATCTGTGAAAAAGACTTGTCAGCTAGGGAGAACTTGAAACTTAGCGCAACAACATTCAAAGAGAAGGAAAACCAGAGTTCCCACCTCTGTAGATGATTTCATACATTTTTCTGAGTCCAAGCAAGAAAGGATAGCTCTAATTAAAAATATGTTCTGCATAATTATGATAAATGGAAAATAAAGTGAGATTAAATGTATTTCATCAAGTTAATCATTCACAAGAGAAATATAAAGCTTCACACCAAGATGATGTTTTTCAACTCAGTGCTATAAAAGAAACCATATCAACTGTTTCTGATGAAGATAAAATATTCTATGGAACAAACTACTCAAATACTAATGAATAAATAAAAATGAGGCATCCATTCACCCAAAACTGTATCCAATAGATAAAGTCCAGTTTCTTGTATTAAGTGATGGGAGCTTTTCTGGCCAGACACAGTTTCCAGCATTCTTTGGCCCAAACTTGGTGAAAACAATTTGCTTTACCAGTCAAAAATAGTTTCTGTTCCTTCTCATTTCTGTCTCAGGTCTGTATTAGAAAGCAGAAGATGAGCACATGCTTCACATTCCCCAAAACATTGCTTAAAAAAGCTGTCTTGCAAGCAGGAAAAGAAAAAGTGTATACGTACGTATCAACACACATTTGAAGGTCTTTGACAACATTCTGATTTTGGGAGAAAACCCAAATGTAAGACAATAACTTTCAACCTCAACAATCCTTTGCAAAATGTAGTAGGAATAGAATAATTATGAAAATAAGTACTATTCCCTGCAGTTTTAAGAGAAAATTATTTTTATCTAGAACTGTAAACTACACACATTCAACCAAAAAGGAGGCAAGCAAACCAGGTCTTGTTCTCCCTTTTAAAACTAGGAAGAAACCTGACAAGAAAATGGGGAAAAAAAGGAAAAAAGAAAAAGGGACAGATGTGTTTCTGAAGAGCCAAACAATTCTTAAATAACTCTCTCAGGAGGGTAGTGGGAAATGTGCACAGCAGAGTCTTGAACCTGAGTCTCCTGCTTTTCAGATGACTGGCTTACTCTAATGTAAACCTTCCCCCTCTCTTGCTTGCCTGTTTTTGCTAGAAATTCAAGGTTTTTTAAGCCTAATCTTTGAAAACTGATTTCCCAAAGAAATCCATTGGGAGATTTCCAAGAAAACTGCACTAGAAACTAAACTGATATACAGCTTTACATATTCACAAACACAAGCACAAGGATGTACAGCTATATATAAACACACACACACAAGGGAGTATTGTCCATAAGACCAAGAGACTGAGCAGAACCTTGTCATGACTATAAGCTGCACTGACAATTCTCCAAAGCATATGACATGTGACAAGCCACTGTTGACTCCAAAAGTGATATTGACAATCTGAAACAGGAACAAGTCATCAGGATTTTCAAATTTGTCATTGAAAAAAGGCATCTAAATGTCTGGCCTACCAAGTTACTTTTCTTGGGTTCATAAACCAGCAGGGAAAATGGTTTAAGATTACTTAAAATCATCTGTAACATAAGAGGAAGCAATAAAATTTAGGGAAAATAAAAGGCTTGCCATATTGAAAGGACAAATAGTTGTCTCAGAGGGTAAGAATCAGTCAGCTAATTAAAAGTTTTTTATCTAATATTTAGAGAAAAGCTCTCTGAAACCCACACATTAACAAACTAGGAGATGCCTCCAGCACTGGTGCTCCAACTTGGCTTTCAACACCTGATGCAGAAGACAGCCCTGCAGTTCACTTCCCTGTCATTGGTCAGGATCTGTCCCCCCTCAGATTAAGATTCACCAACCTTTCTGAGGAGGGAAAGTTTCCAAGGGTAGAAAGCCAATCTTACAATAAGTGCTTGCAGCAGCCCTGCTCCTCCCTTCCCCTGCTTCTGTCAGTTGTACAAATACATGCTATTGCAGCAAGCTTTTTCAAAAAGCAACAAATTATTCCAGAAAGATTGTATCTTTCTCCTGTAGATTGTATTGATTTTTTAAGTTCTCATTAAGAAAAGCATCTGTAATGGAAACTGCAATAAATCTCTAAGCATAAAATAGTTTGATACTATCATTTTTGCTACTTTTAAATTCTCCATTTGTTATTACTTCTAGAAAAAGAAACCAACAAACCACATTCCTGCAGCATTTTCCAGAGCTTATTTTGGTGTAAGGTTGTGTAGTTCAAATGTTAGGTCCATCTGGCCCCAAGTTTATTACTGCAGGACAACAATTTTAGTACGAATTTCATAGAAGGAAAGTCAGAAGCATGGTAAATTATTATTGTTCAGAAGAAACCAGCCCATCTGCTGTTCTCACGGTGATAATACAATATTATTTTCATGCAGTGGCATATGGACAAAGGATACTAAGAACTACACAAACTAATTTCTTAATCACCTTCCACTACATATATAGCCACACAGAGAAAAGCTGGAATCTTTAAACTTGGGATTCTGCCACAGGCAGGATGTGACCGACGACAACACCAGGTGAAGAACATTTCATGTGGTACATGATTGCTCTGTTTTTTTTAGTAGATTAAGACAAGAACACTTCAGGAAAGACACTGGAATTCCTCTTAATGGAATAAAATTTTCACTTTGTTTTCATATGTATGTTTCAAAAAATAAGTATTTTGATAATTAGAAAGAAAATAAGATGTTTCAGCTACTGTCTACAGTGTTTCCTGCAAACTTTGGAACTTGGCTCATTAATAGCTTCAGATGGAAAAAAAATAACCCTCAATTCTAATCGCATGTGAGCTCAAAAACACGCCACAAAACTCAAGAAAAACTAAACACAAGCTCAGTGATTTTTGCGTTTACAAAAATAACAAAGAAAATCTTTGCCAAGAGAAATTGAACATAAATAATATCGGTTGTTCAACTGACACAGAGCAGGTAGGTTAAATGCCAGAACGGAATTTCCTTCACGTAACAGGAAACCTCTTAAACAAAGTTCAATACACATTCTACCAATTCACATTTCTAACATATTCTGGGCATAGTAGAAAACAAAGTTTGATCGTTTCCAGCTCTGTATATTCCAAATAAGATGGTTTGTTTCACATACAGAAATCCCATTTTAAAATCTTCATTGCTAATTACTTATAAAAATGATTTTTAGGGATGTTTTAGACACTGTTAGTTCCTTACTTTGGGAAGAAAGCAATCCTTATCCTCAAGCTGAGTAACAAAAAAAATTCTATTATGTATTTCCCTGTTAGCAGAAGCACAGCATTCAAAAATCTAAGACCAAGGAAAACCATCCATACTGACAATAGTAAAAAAGTAAGAAAAGGTGGATTCCAGAAATGCAAAGCTATTGGTCTGACAAAGATAGGACTTAAATTCAAATTTTACTAAAACAAAAAATTGTTGTGAAATTAAGCATAGATTTAACAATAGGAAAGAGCAATCCTAATAGAAGAGTGCTCACTGCAACAGGACATTATCATCATGCTGTGTTAGCACAGCAGGACACGAGTGCACATAACATAATTCAAATAACTGAGAGCCAGCCAGATATCCTATCCACACACTGCAGGTAGTCATGGAACAGCCCTTCTATGAGCTTCTCTCAACCCAACACATTGACTTGCTGCTCATTAACTTCAGCGTAGCCTTACCAAGTGACAGCAGTCACAGAAATCCCCCCAAACCATAGTTTGCTAAACAGTTTATAAGCACCTGACAAATAACTTAATAAAGAGCCAACAGATTCGCGGAGAACAGCCACATCAAGCTATTTTAGTTTCCTTGGCAAGGTAGCTGACCTGGCAGACATGGGAAAGCAGCAGTTATGATGTATCCTGAGTTCAATTAGCTCAATTTGAATGAAAGTGATTCACATAAAATATCAGGAGCTTATCCAAGTATGGGGGGGGGACGGACTGCAACGACTTAAAATACCACTTCAGTTATTTGCAGAAACATGTGGGATTAATTTCAGACTTCTTCAAAGTCTACTTCTAGCAGAAAGTAGGCACAATTAATTATTGCTGCCCTGCAATAGCAAATGGATCAGGTGATCCTCCTGGCTAGCTGTCCCCTTGCAGTGTTTTTTGGGAAGTCCAGTGCTGATTTTGGCACTGTGATTAATTTTACATAGAAGATGGAAAGAGGCTACTGTTACAATACAACATGCTGGTAGAAATAGATGCATTAATTCATATTCCATACCTGCAGGGCTGTTCAGCTTGCTCAAGTGATCTGCAAAATTATGTTTCTAATATAAATTAATCCAGATGACATATGAAAGAAACAATTAGCAAATACTTAAACAGGCTCATGGGTTTCTTTTAAACCTGCTCTAACTACTCATGTATGCTACTCGTGTATGCAACTACTCATTAAACCAGATCATTTTCTTCCAGGATGATAGAGCTCGATCTGGAAACATCCTCTTCTGGTTCTGGTTATCCTGCCTTGAAAACTGAGGAATTAAAACCAACCAGGGAAAACCCCACATAACTATTCCAGGGAATGCATCAATTAAATCATAAACTTTGAGGGGAAAAACTACAAAAAAGGCAACTGGTTTTCACTTCTGTGATTGATACAAAACTACTTATAAAATAAGTTGTGCAAGCTGCAGCATAGGAATAGATAGAAGGAGAAAAATCTGTGCTAAAAAACAATGCCAAGAAACAGCCGTTTTAGAACAGTCTGTATGATAATGCAGATAAGTATAGGAGAAACAGCTTAGTGAAACAACCTGTTTGAAGTCACTATTCCTCCTGTATGGAAGAGTACAGTACATTTTTTGTCCCTACAGCCTGTGGAGAATGTGACAGCAATGAGTAAGTCAAGGGGAGTACTGCTGCTTTATAAACTCCCCGGCATAAGCCTCTGGCTTGATCAGATCCTACTCAGCCCCAAACTTCTGGTCTGAAGATAAACCCAGATTGGTTGTATTTACATTAGCAAGTAAGGTGATGCACCAAGAACATGACCATCACATGAAATAGTTGCTGTTGAGAACCCAGCATCCATATTTCACATATTCTTGGGGCATATAGGAAGGAATAATTACATCTCAGACCAAGAAATTGAAGCGTACCTGGTGGGCTCCCAGAGCGTGCTACTCAGCTTCGTGTCAGAAAGAATCTAGTTTGGGTGCTCCAAAGCTACTCTGTTGTGATAAATTAAAGAAACCCATTTTCCTGATGCAGACACTACTCTAAGGGGCCTCCAGACACACCACAATGATCCAGCTCTACCTTAATCAGCTTTGTCAAAGATAAAAATAAAGAATGCACCCACTCTATTACAGTATGTGTTATTTCTTTTCCTATTAAAAATCCTATTAAAACACAAATTGTGCAATAAAAGTTCTACAAGCTATTTTTAATGCCAACTGCTAATCACACACTGTTATTACAACTTAGAAAACAGCACTGCTGTGCTCTGAAATTGATGAAGACAAATTTGTTTCCTTCCTGCTCAGGAAATATGGAAGCTAGGGGGTGCCCTGGCAATACATACCACAAGATACACTAATTCAAATTCAGAATACTTCATGAATTTGAGAGGGCAGTAGATTAGTCTTATTCACACTGTTTAAACACATTCTTAAGTCCTTGTCTTCTCTGTATTCAATGTGAAAACAGACTGAATTACTTGGTCAAACTGGAAATACAGGTAGAGGATTTGGGGGTTTGGCAACTAATTTTGATAGGATGGGGCACCCATTAATAAGAGGAAAATAACCTAAACTACTTCTCTTCTGCTTAGGGCTTGGTGAAAAAAAAAATGGTCTTACAAAAAGACCTTCTGTTCTTCCTCATTTTACAAATTCTTCAGTTTCTCCCGTTTCACTTCTACTGGCATGACAGTACTAGATTAAATTTACATTTACAAGCCCAGAGAACATGCTCAAGCAAAAAAGAAAGCAAAATGAGTGCTTGATACCCCTGCCTGCTTATTGAATATCAGGCAAACTGAGAAAGGCATTAGCCAGATGTCATGTTGAAAGCTCCCACCTAGAAACAGACAGCATTATACAGAGGGGTCCTTTTTGCGATACAAGCTAATCCAACAGGAAAAAAAATTGTCAATAAAAGCTCTTAAATTTTAACAGCAAAAATCAAGGAAAAAAACCCCAAACATCACAAAAAAAGCCAACAAACAAAAAACCTGAGGGAATGGTCTTTACAAGTGACATACCTTCAGCAGGGATTTTGTACCTGTACTTCAGGAGGTTTCAGTATCATGGCTGCTTGCAAAAAGCCGGTTGGTAGCTCTATGTGCAAAATTGTGTTTGGAGGTGTTGGCCAATAAATATAATACTGCTACTATTCTGGTTTAACTAATTTCAGTCGTTTGTTGGGGATTTAAACAATAAAGAATTGGGTTTGTTAGAGTGATTTTTTAAATGAAATGCACTGTAACTTCCCTACTATCACAAACTTTTTAATATTCCCAGTTTGGGGGAGGTAATGTTGCTTATTATAAAAAATGTTGTTTAGGGGATGCAGGAGTTTTCAATTTGTAAAAATGGATTTATCTAAAAATTGCTCATGAATTTCCCAATATATACTCAGTGGAAAAAAAAAAATCCCTAAACATTTTAAAATAAATTCAACATGAAAACCCCATAGGATTATTTCATTCATGAAGCAGGGGAAAGGATTCTTTGACTATCTGTATCAAAGGAGAAAATACAAAATAAACTGAAAGTTACATCGGCAGAAAACTGTAAAACATCAGTAGAGAAAAAATATCTCCTGTTTTAAAAAGCAGGTATAAAATCATTATTAGCTTTCTTTTAACTATGGCAGACTGTAACAAAGCAAGAAAATCTCTTTATAACTACAAAATTTTATTTTAAAAAAAGCTTAAATTGATAACTTTTGCTATTAAGCTTCCCAATTCTCTCTGAATTACTCAAATTCCACACTTAGCTGTTTTTTTTCTTTTCCCCTCACAATGAAACCATTGCCATGATTTCCTACATCCTAGCACTGGGAGTATCCCACATTCTGCAGCTGCTGCTTAAATCCCAACTTCTCTCCCTTCTTACAGATAATTCTTTGATGATGAGCTGCTGCACACACAGGGAAGAAATTTTCATTGCTGCTGCCCATAGCACAGCTGCTCTGCACACAACTGAAGGGCTTCAGGGTACAAGGCTTTCAGACCAACATATTGAACAGATACCAAATTCAACACAAGACCTTTTCTTCACACAGTCTAGGAAACAGAATACCCTGTGCACAACATTCATACATAGGAAGCACCAGGACAGGTATGAGGATGTCATTTTGGAGACATCATTGGAGACCCACATTCCCTGCGTTGAAGTTACCCCAAGAAAGCCTCCCTTCACACACTACAGCTTATGATGACATCCAAACACTAGTGTGTTTCTCTATTCTTTCGTAGCAGCCATATTAGCTGCTGATCCGAAGGGAACTTTCAGCAACTTTTGAAAGAGTGGATAATCAAGGTACTGAACAGCCTCCAGACACACCATTGCCAAGATGTACCATTTTCAATGAGAGTTAAACCCGACCAGTTTCTGTGACTTTCTGATCATGAAATCAGAAACTCATTAAGAATTTTTTCTTTTTTTTTTTTTACATTTTCTCTTTAGAGCAAATGTAAAGATTATACTAGAAAACACTTCTGAATCATAGAATCATAGAATAGTTAGGGTTGGAAAGGACCTTAAGACCACCAAGTTCCAACCCCCTTGCCATGGGCAGGGACACCCCACACTAAACCATGTCACCCAAGGCCTCATCCAACCTGGCCTTGAACGCTGCCAGGGATGGAGCATTCACAGCCTCCCTGGGCAACCCATTCCAGTGCCTCACCACCCTCTCAGTAAAGAATTTCTTCCTTAGATCCAATCTAAACTTCCCCTGTTTAAGTTTGAACCTGTTACCCCTTGTCCTATCACTACAGTCCCTAATGAAGAGTCCCTCCCCAGCATCCATATAGGCCCCTATGAGGTCTCCACGCAGCCTTCTCTTCTCCAGATTGAACAGCCCCAACTTTCTCAGCCTGTCTTCATACGGGAGGTGCTCCAGTCCCCTGATCATCCTCGTGGCCCTCCTCTGCACTTGTTCCAACAGTTCCATGTCCTTTTTATGTTGAGGACACCAGAACTGCACACAATGCTCCAAGTGAGGTCTCACAAGAGCAGAGTAGAGGGGCAGGATCACCTCCTTCGACCTGCTGTTCACGCTCCTTTTGATGCAGCCCAGGATACGATTGGCTTTCTGGGCTGCGAGTGCACACTGAAGCCAGCTCAAGGCTGCTCTGAATCTCTTCTCTGCCCAACCTGTAGCTGTGCCTCGGATTGCTCTGACCCAGGTGTAGGACCTTGCACTTGTCATGGTTAAACTTCATAAGGTTGGCATCAGCCCACCTCACAAGCGTGTCAAGGTCCCTCTGGATGGCATCCCTTCCTTCCAGCGTATCAACCTAGCCACACAGCTTGGTGTCATCAGTTAACTCGCTGAGGGCGCACTCAATCCCACTGTCCATGTCACTGACAAAGATGTTGAACAAGACTGATCTCATCACCAATCCCTGAGGGATGCCACTTGTTACTAGTTTCCAGTTGGACACTGAGCCATTGACCACAACTCTTTGCGTGCGGCCATCCAGCCAGTTCTTTATCCACCAAGTGGTCCACCCATCAAATTGATGTCTCTCCAATTTAGAGACAAGGATGTCATGGGGGACAGTGTCAAATGTTTTGCACAAGTCCAGGTAGATGACGTCAACTGCTCTACCCCGTCCATCAGTTCCGTAGCCCCATCATAGAAGGCCACCAAATTGGTCAGGCAGGATTTCCCCTTAGTGAAGCCATGCTGGCTATCACCAACCACCTCCTTGTTTTTCATGTGCCTTAGCATGCCTTCCAGGAGAATCTGCTCCAAGAGTTTGCGAGGCACAGAGGTGAGACTGACTGGTCTGTAGTTCCCTGGGTCATTCATTTTCCCCTTCTTGAAAATGGGGGTTATGTTTCCCTTTTTCCAGTGGTCATTCTAAAGGATATATGAACCAAAAATATTTTAATTTTCATTTTTATAGTCTTTTCTGTACTACTTAAATGAAAGATGAATCTACATTAGTAGCAATAAATATGCTGAGATCATAGAGGGGTGGAATCAAATCACAAAGCGGTGACATGTTCCCTGCTGGAAATACTTCAGTTTTAGCTAGACAGGATCCCAAATAACTTCATTTAAGGATCTGTTTTAAAGAGAAGTCTAGACCAGATAGTCTCAAGCAGTCTCTTCTCACCTAGACTTTTCCATGGCTCTACATAGCAAGAGTTGCAATGCTTCAGTCTTTATTTCTCTAGTTAGTAGATAATGACGGATGTTGCTCCAATGTTGAAACTAAATCAAGGTATTTTAGAAAGAGTGGGGAAAAAGGTGGAGAGGACAAGGAGAAGAAATCAGACAGGGTTCTCAGTGGAAATCCTCCACACTGCATCTATCTAAATGTGCAATGAAAAAATCCCTCTTTAAAAATATTATTTGTTAAAACCTCTAATCAACTCTGTAGAGCACGTTTTACTTTAAATTGAACATTAGAACATATGGATTAAAGTGTTCATAGCTTATTTTACTGGGCAAATTGCTTGTATTACCTGTTTATTAATCACTATTACTTAAATGGAACACAGCTTGATTGTGCCTATAAATCTCTCACTGGATTGATGCCAGCAGATGTGTTGTAAACATCTTGCATTTCACAAGAAATATTGTGATTCCAAAACAGTTGAAAAAAGTAATTTCTCAGCTAACCAACCATTTGTGGTACACTGGTCGCTACCTAGTGCAAGACTTTGATTAAGTTACTTTTACAGGACTATTTATATTTTCAGAAATTTCTGGAGAAGCTGATCTGGTTCTGGCATGCCTTATTATCCACAGTCAGGTTTCAGATATTTCATATTGGAATTACTTTCAGCATCAAATTTACAACTCACATCAATACCTCCAGAAAAACACAGAAAACATCCTATGTGAGCATGATTACTGGAAAAGAGCAACCACACTGAAGGGAGAAAATATACCTTTGTTCTCTCTTCTCTGCTTTAGTGTAAACTTGTATACCTCATATAAACTAACAAAAAAGAAAGCCTGATATTACAGAAAACAATTATTTTTTCAGAGTGTTACTGCCAGTGATCTCTCAGGCCATTGATCATGATTCCAAACGTGTTTCAGTGACAAAGCACATAAACTCAGTTTTTGGTAGAAACTATACATGCTTAAATCTGAATTCATTGATTTTTACTTCTTTCTTAGACTGGTGGACCATGTGGTTTTTTAGAAATGATTCCGCACTCATACAGGTAGATAATTGCACAACCTGAAATCTGACTCAGTCCAAAAATACATAAGCTGCAGCAGAGATTAATACAAGTATTGCTCCAAAGCACCTTCTTTCCTTGCCTGACCACAAGCACTCAAGCAGTCACCTTTCCACCACACTGTTGGTTACTGTTGGTATCATCTTCAGCTCAGCATTTCTCAGTAAGTTTTCTCCCTGCATTTAATTTTAAAAGTCCAGAATTCATTTCTAAGCCTTTTTCGCCAGGAATACACAGAAAAAGTACCTGGAGAACTACTTGCAAGTAAATCTGCTGAAAGTGGCCAATAAAAACCAAGAGCTTTTTACCACTTCATGATTCTTAACTTCTATTTTCTCTTGCTCTGTAGCAAGCAGTAAAAGTTAAAGAAATTCACAGGTAAACCACAGAACAAAGTTTAGTCATGAGATTGCTGGTTTAAATCAGTATTGCTCTGTTAGTTTTGGTAAGCCTGTGCAGATTGGTAAGAACTTAGTTGTTGTTCTATAATAATCAAGTGAATTCATGCAGCAACGCAGAACCTAACTGGAGGAACACAGGCAAAGCACATCCTGACTGCATTAATTCCAACAGTGAACAAATCTAGTACAGTATATACTTAGTTCCAAATACCATGCTTGAAGGTATCCAATCTTCATTTACAACTCTTATGTGGACAGGAAGTTAAGTCAATATTGAAGTCCCTCTACACTCCAGTGACATTAAAAGAAATGTCACCAGCCATGGTACATTGAGAATGTCTTGATTCCCTAACTCTGCAAGGTGAGCTTATTTCAGTGAGGATGTGGTGAGCTGCTTTTGGTTTGTTTGGTTTTGCTTTTTTGTTTGTTTTGAGATTTTTTTTGTGTCCTGTAAATAACTGATGGAAATAGTCACAGCAATAGGTGAAACATTAGTAGTGAATCGATCTGCTGTTGAAACCAGTGAGCTAGAATTTGTAAAACTACCCAGAGTGATATTATTACTTCTAATATTTAGTTATCTTGTTCTTAGAAGATCCTGCCTACTCCATCATAAGTTTAGATATAAGAATGACCTTCCTTGTGAAGTTGTTAGTGGGAATGTACTGACTTGTACTAACACAAGTTATTATACACAGGCTAAGCCCCAAATAATTTCTTTTCCATAAAAAAGTGCTAGATCAAATTTTTTTCTATCAGAAGAGCTCAAATCAAATTTCTTACCTGGACCTTCAACACGTCAGTATTTGTTTGCATGTGAAGGTTTAGTTTAATATTAACCTTGAGCTATCATGTGAACATCTGTATCAGAGTGCTAACAAAACACTGCAAAAGTTGAAGACAAATTTTGCCATATGTATTCTTGTTGAAGCACAAAGCAGCATGCTTACAAGGCTATAAATACCTGTGGTTTGGAGAGTTCACTATAAAGTTTAAATAATTACAGGATACGAATGTAATGGGAAAAGTGTCTTTCCCAAAACAGATGGCAAAGTAATACATTTTATACAGTTAGCACATTTGAAGGCTCTCTGGGAATTAGTTCAAACAAACTCGGAAAACAAGAATTTAAAGGCAGCCAGGGAGAAGAGTTATAACGTTGCCCTAATTTGGGAAAAAGAAATGATTGGATAAGAGATCTGGGTCAATAATGCCTGCTGCAAAAATCAGAGAAAGTGAAAGTTAAAAACCCATGGAGAACTTTGGTAACTCATACCCATAGTATACACACTGCTGCAAGAGGCAGAGGGGGATCATATTTAGCAATGTGATTGGAGCCAGTATTTTGTGTTTTAAATGCTATCTTCCCTCCTTCTTTGGTGAAGGGATGTTATAAAAAGTTCAAGTAGAGGTATAAATATTCTGTTTGGCATTTGAAATCCATTTTGAGGCCTCCTGCAAGACTAATATGCAAAAAGGGATTAATCTTGTCACAAACATTTTTTCATACATATTTATATAGCATATGAAAAGCTGCTTCAAAGCTGCTGTGCTATATGTAGGCAAAAATGAATTTTCCTGCATGAAGATGAGAGGAAAATAATTTCACATCCATCTCCCACTATGTTAACCATTTGCAGCATTATGGAAATTCTTCATTCACAAACTCAATTTCTCCCTTTGCTTCCCTTCTTTAGGCAATTGTGGTCTTTTAGAAACAAATCCAAGTGGTGTTTCCTGCACCATGCTCAAGTACTGACAAGAAACCAGATTACTCAGCTTTCAACTTATTCAACAGCTGAAGAACTAGAAGCAGAGCTTTTCTCAGGCACAGTAGTTAACCTTGAATGGATTATTACTTAGGACAACAAAAAGTTCTGAATGAAGACCAAGATGTCCTCACCAAGTGAAGAGTTGACTGAGAGAAGGAAGGAAGAGTTTGCATCTTTGCATTCTTTTTCCTATACAATTTAAATTTGAGACATTTGGTAAGCTCTGATGCAATTCGATCTTTCAGCCTTCTATTTCTAACAGTTTGTATTCCTAGCTCAACTTCTACTTGTTCTCTTTTTGCAGTTCCCTGCCAGTTATCACAGCAAATGCTCTTTTAACTCACAGAAGCAGCTTATGTCTCCCCACTGGCAGCACAACTTTGCTTTTCCATCTTGTTTTGAAAGCACAATATGTCTGTATGCTTCAGCCTGAGAACAAGCAACTCTGCAAGCTCAGTTTCATCTTTCTGATCTCCAAATCCAGAGCTGCAAGAGCCTCTTTTTGTTTTAATGGAAGCTTGGCCTTGTTACCAAAGTAGTCCCAGAAAAAACATTTTACTAATTTTGCTTTATGATCAAAAATACTTTTTCTTGTCAGGTTAAACATGTCATTTGAATTGTGTACACAGCACATGAGATATTCCCTTACTTCCAGAACTGTGCTATAGTTGCAGCCAACCAAACATCTGCAGAACAACTTCTAGTTCTAGTTGGATTTTCAGTTATGAAAAAACAAAACCAACTCAAACATGAGCAATTCTGCTCCATTTCAGGTTTGATGCTTCCTGAAGCAGGATGCCATGACTTACAAACCAGACTTTTTTTAACCCCATGACAGCTGCTGCACAATTACTGGTGATCCTTTGTGATTTGTCCCCAAGCCTGAAGCCAAAATTAAGTTGTCAAAAAACAGTGGATTTGACTTCCCAGTACAGCTCTGGGCAGAAAAGCAGCTCTATCAAGCTTGACCTATTATTAAACATGTATGGCCAAGAGCCAAAAAATGTGATCCTCTGAAAGTTAATTGTGAGATTTAGTCTTTCCTCCCAACAAATTTCTCTCCCACAGGATCACTTAATGAGCAGGCTCAGTTCAGAGAGATGAAGTCTCGTTTCCCTAGGTAAGAGCTGCTACTGTAGAAGATGAGATTCACCTATTTCTGCCTAAGAGAAGCACTAAAGGTTTGTACAATCAGCAGCCCAGGGATTACAGATGTGTGTGGTAGGTTGCTAATCCTGCAGAGTAGACCACAGCCCAGAAAGTCTCAGAAAACAGAGATTTGCTCAAACTCCATTTCTCCCACCCCTATCCAGTGTCAGGTTCAGTTACTTTTTCCCCTAGAGTTTCAGAAGGAAAAAAAGAAAAAAACCTCAAAGCCAGAATCAAAACACAGTTTGTTTCAGCTGATGACATGTTATCTCCGGAAGAAAGGCGGCTCTCCTCTCTTCTTTCCTTTCTGACAGGCACTGTATCACATTGCACTGACCCTACCACTATTAACTATTGTGAAGCCTGGGAGAAGAGAAAGTTGGGGTGTGTAGGAAATGGAGATAGAAAGACATGTTAACATGTTAACTCAGTTCCAAAACCTTCTGATATGTATTTCTAAGGCGGTCATCGTGAAGTTTGCTCAAAACCATAGAAAAGTTCTCAGTTGTCTACCTGGAGAACTTGAGATGCCATTACAAGAGCAGAAAATAAAAGCCACTGCACAGTGAACACAGGCTGGTGTGGGACATGAACACACTTTGTTTGTAGTGAGCACATAAAGGGTTTTTCCCCCACCTTCAGAAAAGGCAGCTTTTATTAAATGACTTGAAATGTAGCTCCAAGTAGCCAGGTAATGCAGAACAAAATAAAAAGGGTTTATAAACAACCCTCGCCACACCAGTTGTGCACTTACAGAGCAGACTGGTTCTTTCAGCTTGGCTTTCTATCACTCAAGGTTGCATGGAACTTAACACAGCCCAGAGACCAGGCTGCTCAGCAGCCACTTGTGGTCCTCATAATGCTGCAGACTCTCTGCCTCTAAGCTCTCACCCCACACTGCCTTCCTATGCCACAGGCCAGGAGCTTGTCCTTCCCGAGTACATCCACCTATTTTCACGGAACTGTACCTCCTTCCATCCACCATGTCCCAGTCAGAGAACCTCCAATGAAGAATCAACCAATGAACCAGACATTTGCCTCATGAGAAAAAACTTACAATTCTAACTCAGTTTAAGATTTTCCATAAAAGCTCCAAAGCCAAGCAAATATTTCCTCATAATTTGGTGTGAAATACTAACTAGTGTTTCCTCTGGAAGTTTTCATAAAATTAAACAGATCCAGGCAGCAGTACAAATCACAGCAGACTGCTTCAGTGAGTACATAACAGTCCCGAATTGGCTTGCAGATCACTGAAGATTCAGAGAGATGACGTTATCCCCAGGCTTGATGATACCTCAAGTTATCTTCTCTCTCCCCCTCTACCAGTCCCCAACTCATGCAATCTTCTTGGACCTCATCTTGCTTTGCAAGTTCCAGGAACATGTGGCAGCACATTATCTTTGTTTGAAAATAGATCTGCTCAGCAGGTCTTTCAGGTCTGCCTTTTCTTTTTTCCCTGACATGGCGAAAGCTAGATTGATTTGCACCAGTACTTTGTCCGGTCCCTGGCTTCCCATTTGCTTCCTCACAGATTTTATGAAGGACATGAACTGCATGGCTGCCAGACTTTTATGACTTCATCTGCAACATTGACCATGTGCCTTTCCCAGTTTGAGCTTCTTTACTGCAGTGTCAGTCTCTGCCAGAAAAGGTGAAGGTTATTTTATGGCAATGCAGACTGTTGCCTTGCACTCCACACTGTCAGTAATGTCCCCTGATTTGCCACGCAGCTTCCCAAAATGCATTTTTCAGGGATTCCTGATGACTTCCCATGCTGTTCTCACTTCGCCATCTGCTGCCCTGATACCACTTTCACAAGGCGTGGGTCTTTTGGTGAGATGAAGCAAGAAAGTCCTTTTTTACATTCAATGTCTCTCCTTTCTGCCTTCCTCTGAAGCCATAATATTTCCCATTCTGGAGCATTTCAGAGGATGTGATATAGAAAATAGCTCCTGCATTTACAGCAGATGCTGCCTAAGTTGCAATGATATGCCCAGCATACACACACACACAAAAGCAGAGCAAACCCAGGCAAGATAAATGAAGGAAAACATGCCCTATAAGGTCTATCTCAACAAAACTAACTCTTTAATAGAGACTGCTGTATGTACAGGAAAGTAGCAATACTCATAGCAGAAGAGAGCTTGGGTTACTGAGAGACACTAAGACCAGTGAGATGGAAAAAGTCAAGACTTAGACTGAGGAATTTGGAAGGTTTCCATGGCTGCAAAAGAGAATTAGTGAAGCATCAAAAACTGCCTACAGGGTCACTGCAAGCAGCCCCACCTCTGTCAGAGTGAAGGGAGGGGCAGTTGCTTGTGGCCATGGAATGTGCTTACAGTTGTTGCTCAAGTGCAAGTGCTGGCTCTGATCCTGATGAGGTAACATTGGTACCCTCTCCTCTGCTTCTTTTTACAGCTGAACATCTTATTCTGAGCTGTGTTTCACAACTGAAAGGTCGCACGGAGGCCACAGCTCCTCAAAAACTCTTTGGTTTAATTAGTTAAGCTGAGATACATGCCTCCTAGCATCTTCACTGAGCTGCTTTTTCAGAAAGAAACAATTCTTCGGTGTTTCAGAGAAATGAACTGCAGGTCCCAAAGAAATTCCCTCAAGGGCTTAAAATTCTTTGGCAAATAAATATTGCCTCCAGATGCTAAGTGCATATTAAGCAAAAATGTACTTAAATTTGTTAATTGTGTAATACAATCTTTAAACACTTGGGAAAATACTGGAGTTTTCCAGTAGTTACTTAAGTCTGCATCCCTTCTGTTCTTTGAAAGTGATAATCAACTTATTTCTCCTTAAACTGTTATTATAGTCACAGTTTCCTTGTCACATACTGCTCAGACAAATCTGACACATGAATGGAAAGATATTTATCATTTCCAAAGTGGAATATCTTAACCTCAGAACAGAATAATATGCATGCATGCTGTGCATGAACATATGTATTTAGAGGTGTATCAGAAAAACCAGGGCACCACATGCTATATTATTTCCTATGCCCATTCCATTTCATTTAGGAGAAAAACTGCATCTGAATCTCATATTTCAGGTGTTAAAGGGAAAGGTGAAAAACACCTAGCACATAAAACCATTCTCAGGAACCATTCAAATAAAATAATTGTCAAAGTGTCTGAACAATGTATTTGCTGATGTACTATCCTTCCTGCTTTCAAGTATATTCTGCTTCTTCCCTCACTTGCTGCTTGGGTTACATATTTATCATGCCACATTTTCATCTCAACCATTTTATTTCATGACTGTTATAAAAATATACAGCAACTTAGAGGCATTGAGTGGTGTCTGAAAGCAGATTACAGCTGCTTGGCAATATACTGTCTTTATGATTAAGATTTGTACAATTGCTGTGTAAAAATATAAGCTAACAAAAGAACACCTTTGCTCGTAAGCATATTGATGATGAACTACGGGCCAGTCAGCCTCACCTCAGTCACTGGAAACATGATGGAACAGCTCATGCTGGAGGCCATCTCTAAGCACGTGGAAGATAAGGTTATCAGGAGTAGTCAGCACAGATTCACCAAAGGGAAATCATGCTTAACCAATCTGATTGCCTTCTACAATGGACCAACTGGCTGGATAGATGAGGAGAGAGCACTGAATGTTGCCTACCTGGACTTCAAAGAAGATTTTTGGTACTGTCTGCCATGACAAGCTCATAGACAAGCTCAGGCAGTGCACTCTGGACAAGTGGAAGGTGAAGTGGATTGAGAACTGGCTGAATGGCAGAGCTCAGAGTTGTGGTCAGTGGCACTGAGTTTAGTCGGAGACCTGTAGCTAGTAGTGTCCCCCAGGGGTCAATACTGGGCCCAGTATTGTTTAACTTATTCATTACTGCCTTAAAGGGAAAGTGCCTCCTCAGCAAGCTCGCTGATGATACAAAACTGATGTGGCTGACACTCCAGAGTACTGTGCTGTTATTCAGAGGATAGAGGCAGGCTGGAGAGATGGGAAATGATGAACCTAATGAAACTCAAAGGCAAGCGCAGGGTCCTGCACCTGGGGAGGAATAACCCCATGCATCAGTTCAGGCTTGGGGCTGATCTGCTGGAAAGCAGCTCTGTGGAGAAGGACCTGGGAGTTCTGATGAACAAGTTACTTGCGAGCTAGCAATGTGCCCTAGCTAAACCAAGTGAACATCACATTTTTCATATAACAATTTGATTTTGTGTCTAAAAGGCCTGTTTTCCAAATGAAGTGGGATGTTACTGCTTAGCCTATATTTATTTTTGTCTTTTTAATGAAGGACTGCAAGGCACAGGATGCAGCTCTGTATTTTGAAAATAGGTGGAAATTATCTTGAATTTCAAAATTAAAATTCATTACAACTTCATCACAAATTCAGTATTACTGTACAACTATCAATGGACATTTAGATAATTTTGTAACATATCATTCTCCCCACTTTCTAGAAGCAAACATTTCAAGATCAAAGGAGGAAGAACCCTGAGCCAAGTTATCAATAAATTGCAAGCCACTATTTCCTTTATCATGACTGAACACAAAAAGCACATTAATCTTCTGCTTTGCAACCATTCAGAGTAATGGACAGGCGGTAACTTATTTTCCTCTTCTCTGAAAAGCAGCTTGTTAAGTGAGACCCTTGACAAGAAACTAAGTTTTACTTAACATTGCTTTATCCACAGAGTTAAGATAAGGACAGAAATCAGTTTAAGAGCGTGAATTTACAGCTTAAAACCAGAGAAGAAACACCTTTCAAATTAACCCTCACATTCTAATACTGACCATCCATCTCCTATTCTCATTTTAAGAAGATACCTGAAGAGGGCAGAATTTTACTCTTGGACATTTCTGACAATGCTGCAGAAGCAGCCCCTGTAAATCACTCTCAGGTTTTTCAGGTGAAGAATCAAGCCAACTTCTCCTAGTATAAGCCAGAGCAGTTAATCTTACATCTCAGAAGGGAACTTAGACCCTCCTTCCATTATTGTATACAGAACACATTATTTTTCAAACTGGTATGTTTTTCTGTGGCCAAAATGTGCTTGTGTTTAACATATAGGAAAATCTTACAATAAAGACTTTGATGGTATGCAGGTAAGTGCCCTCACTGTTAGCTAGAACAGCCTGTCATTGTCAGCAAGAATTATTTAACATTAACTGTCCTTACCAGAACAGTACAATTTGTGAAAGCTATAAAACCTTTTTTATTGTTCAGTTCCGTTCCTTCACTCTACAGAATGAGATTTTAGCTTTTGTTATGTAGTCATTACTAGAAAAAGGATATATAACACCTTCTCCTCTTAAAATAATTGATAACATAACTGTCATTGTGGATGGCAGAAAGAAGAGTGACAGACAAATGGGATTTGCACCTGGAAATTCCCTCTTGAATGTGTTATAGCTACTCCTTTCTTCATAACAAGGGTGAAAAGCATAGTGCAAAAACTGTAGCTGTACGTGCATGCACTGCATAAATCGCACTGCTGAGGATCTCTTCAAACTTTGAAGGACAAGGATTCTTATATAAGCAATTCTGGTACTGGTCACTTACCTTTTGTTGAGATGATCAGACAGCTGAAAAGGTTTGCACTGTACTGGAAAACATGAATTCTGAGACTTTGTCCCAAATTGTAAGCTCCCCGAGGTATTCTGGAAATGTACCATTTAATGTACGTCTCATTTCCTATCTTGTAAAATGGATACTGATATTTTTGACTCAGGTTATAGTTTGGATGTGCCTATCTTTCAGTTCATTCATTAAATTATGTGATCACTGAATAAGAGCTTAGATACATATAAAAAAAATAAAAATCAAGCTTCTCTAACACAGGTATTCTGAATACATAACATGACATAAAATAATCATATGTAAGTCTAAAGTGATCATTCTAGTATGGAATCATAGAATGTTTGGGGTCGGAAAGCACCTTAAGATCATCTTGCTCCAAACCCCCTGCCATGGGCAGGGATGGCTCACACTGGACCATGTCACCCAAGGCTCTGCCCAGTCTGGTGCAGAGCTGTGTTTTGGCTTTAGTCTGAGAACAATGCTGATAACACACTGATGTTTTACGTGATGCTCGGGAGCACTTACCCTGATCAAGGACTTTTCAGTCTCTCTTGTGCCTCCAAGAGGAGGGCGCAAAAAGCCAGGAGGAAGCAGAGACAGGACACCTGACTCAAACTCGCCGAAGGGGTATTCCATACCACAGCACATCATGCCCAGTATACAAACTGGTGGGAGTTACCACAAGAGGACATGCTCATATCTGAGCTGGGTATCAGTCAGCAGGTAGTAATTGGATTGTGCATCACTTGTGTTTACTGGGTTTTTCCTCTTCCCTTTCTCCTTTTAGTTTTACATTCTATATAAATATATTTTATTGTACTTCAGTTATTAAAGTGTTCTTATCTCAACCTGTGAGTTTTACATTCCTTTGATTCTCCTTCCCATCCCATCCAGGGAAGGGAGAATAGGGGGATGAGCAAGCAGTTGCATGCTGCAGAGTTACTGACTGGGGTTAACCCACGACAGTGGCTTATGGATAGAATCCTTCCATAGCTGTACTCAGATTGTCATCACAACCTGCAATAGACCCTCAAAAGCTGCACACAAACATTCTCAGTGCTAAACTTGACATTTATGATCCAAACAATAAAATTACCTTCACAACCAAACCCCATCCTAAAGTGGTGCTTCTGATCTCTGGAGAGAGTTTGACTACAAAATAAGGAACAGAGGGGGTTGGAGGCTCTTTTTATTTAGCTGTTTGCACAGCACCCACATAAAACAGTTCTCTATGTCTCTCCTATCAGCTTCTCAGAAACTGAACCTGGACAATCCTTAACTAAGGATGCACTCAATTCCCAAGCACCACCATGGGGAGAAACAAAAAAGTATCCACTTGCCTTACATGTGATGATATCCAGCACGAGCAGCCTCTGAAAATACCCCAAAGCTGGGACCCAGAACATCAGAGTTGCACTTAAAGACAAAGCCCCAGTCAAGCTCCCACCTCCAGCCAGTAACTCCAACCCCTCTCTAATATTAGTACGTGGCAGCCCAGCCTTATTCTCCTTCATGAGCAGGCACCATTGCTCACCTTTGTTGGCAGTAGCTACTTCCCTCAATGAGATATACAGGCCATTCTGAAAACAGGCTGTGTCAGATCTCCAGGACATGGCTCCACATGGGATCCTGGGACAAGGACATCAACCACAGAGCTGACTGCCTGAACTCTCCTTGTCCTTTAGACAAGAGGAGCCAGAAGCAGCCCCCAGATTGCTGCAGAGCCCCTTCGGAGCTGCTCAACATTATCACCTGAGGAAGCAATATTTTGAAGCCATGCTGCTTGCACAGTTTGGAAACATTTCAGAACAAGAAAAGCTTATTTGTTCTACTTTGCTCTGAAGCTTTAACATAGAAATAAAAGAGAAAGTTCTTGCAGTTGCTAATAAGTCATTAAACTCATGCATAAACAATTAGGTAATTCCCGGAGTCATTAAACAGGATAGCTTACAGCTGTAAATTGTGAATGCTTTTGCAAACAACACACAAAACTCTGTTTCCTGAGACCAAACCCTAGACTGACTTGTGCTCCACTATGGCACGTATGTGGCTGTTAAATTCATTACTACATTTGGTGCAGTTCCACTGGAGCAGCAATGACTTAACACCCTGTAATGGCAATTCTAAATAGAAAATTAAATTATACATTTGCTTTAGTTCATGCTATGAAAACTATACAACAAAATCTCAGTAACAGGTTTACATGGATATGTGGGGTTTTTTTTCCACAGGTATTAAAGCAGGTCAACTTGAGCAAGGTAGGAGAAGGGAGGAGAAAAATCATATACAATAGATATTGAACCTGGTAGATACTGTCCAAGGGCAGTTGTATGAACAAGAGTGATTAAGCAAATGGAGAGTCACAGTAGAAAGAAGCAAAACAGTTACTGATTGATTACTTCAGAGATTAGATTGATTACCTTAGAAAGGAGACTTAAGACAGCTGTGTTGAAAACATGCAAGATAACGAAGTAGTGCACACAAAATGGGGTGTGAACTTTCATCTGCCCCAGCTCACCGAGCAAAGACCAGGGGAATGAGCAAATGCACAGGGCTGGGACACACACAAGGACCCTCCTGTGCCCAGGGGTCCTGAGCTCCCCAGCAACCAGGCATGGGGCTGGTAATCCCCAAAAATGACGCCTGAAGGACACAGCCTCCACATGCTGCGTGGTTTCTTACACCTTCTTTTTGTATGTGTTAGAAGCATCTTGGCTGAGACAAAATACTGCACTCTGTGACAAGAAGTTTGATTCAATATGATTATTCCCATCTAATGACTGGTAAAACAGTGAGAATACTAGTGTTCTATATGAGACAATAGATTAGCCTTTAAACATGGCACAGCATTGAGCAATACAGATAACACAGCCAGGCAGTCCTTCGGCTCTCCCAAACCCCTGCTGTGGAGAGGCCACTCGCCACTCCAAGGCAGCAAGGCTGCTTTTCATTTCACTGCATCCTTAGCTATACTTATACTCACATGTGCAGGGCAGTGGTAGGGATTTCAGGGCCCATCTTTACTGAGCCATTTCCACAGTCACCAGTGTTTGCATCACCACCACAAGCACCCAGATGTGTTAAAATAGGAGACCACATTCAAAGTCAAGAAAGAATATTATTTTAGGGAAAAAAAGTCATGATGCTTGTAACCCTCAGAATGAGATAAAGCTCAAACTCTGCAATTGGAGCTTTTATCCAGCATAACAGAAATTATCAGCAGCATATCACAGAGAAGCACAGTAGTGTTGTTTAACTTGTTCAACACAAAGTAGTGTTGTTTCTAACACAAAAACATAGCAACCTCTGTAGTAACTGATCATGCAATAAAAGCAGTGAGTGTGCTTATGATAATACTCCCCTGGCATCATGCTATGATGTTTACAGTGATCTTCTCCAAGCTCTTCCAAATCATTCTCAAAATGAGACTAATAGATACCCAGGCAGGTTAATAGGCCAGCTCTGCTTTCAGAAGTTCATGCCAAACAGGTCATCCATGGATATTAACAGCTAAGAACTGCGCTATTAGATTAAATTGCATATTTACCAGAAACACATTAAGCATCTTGCTCTTAGTAACAGGTTTTTCCTCTTTTAAAGACAATTAATTTGTAAACTATTTATGGGAACTCAGGAGACCAAAGTCAAAGAGGTTGTTTGACTGCTTGTGAGCTTGTCTTTTCCTGTGTTTTGTTCTGAGAATTTGATTAAGGACAATGACTAAAAATCACAGGAATAAGGCATTTCCCTCCACTGGCTACATCCGTAGATTTTCAAAGGCAGAAGGCAGCATCACACTTTCTCATTTGACCTCCTCTTAAGCACAACTTTAAGAACACTGGTCTGAACCTGAACCTTACTTTCAAACAAAACAGATCATCTCCTGTCATTTAGGGTAGAAATCACAGGAGAAATTACTCTGCGGCGCAAGAACAGGGGGATTACTCAGAAGAGCAAGAGATGCAGCAGCTGCAGCAGTTCCCAGATTAGCGGGATGGAGCTTTCCACTTTTCTACAGGGATACAGGGAGGCAAAAGGGAGGCTTTAACATTTACAGGACATCATGCAGTTGCGACTGAGCATCACAGGGTACCAAGATGTAAGCATTCGGAAATTCAAGTAAGACAGCACAGTTTCCTTTCTCTACAAGTTCAGAACAGATACCTGCCATGTCTGTCAGAACATGTCATCTTGAGTTTTGACTAAATCAAGTGCTTTTCACCATTTTAATTGAATGGCTGTTTGTGACGAAACAAGTTCATTCAGAAACAAGAGGATGACAGAACTAAAACCAGAAATCAGTACTTGCTGGCCTAAAGACCTGCCAACTAGTTAATATCAGATATTCAGCCCAGCTTGTATCTGGCAAGCATTAAGCATATGAAATATGCAAACCTAAACCACCAATAAAATAGCAACATTCATACCTTTCTCCCAAACATTATTTTCCCCTTGATACTGTTACTGTAGAATAGTTATCGAGGTAAAAAGACAAGGGCAATTTTATGCCTATGGAACCTCATCCTACCCTGAGCTCCATGAGAATACCATAATGCATACCTTCAGAACTTCATCTCTTTCTGCAGGACAAGCAGCTTGCACAGGGATGTGGGACAGCAACAGCCAGAACACAGTCTGAAGACAGAAATAGCTAGCAAAGGGTCACTATTTGGAGACCAGAAATTAATGGGATTTTTTGATGACAAGACATCTCACCTCTTTTCAATGCATGAGACTGCATATGAGCAATGCATTTTTTCCCCACTTTAATGGCATACATCCCTCTTTTGCAGCCTTGCAGGTGAGCTAGCATGCAGAGGGGACAATTACAGGAAGGCCAAGGAGAGGGAACACCTCCCCAGTGTTGCCAGTCTTCTCACACACCATCTCAGAATCAGTGAGACTGAAAGAAAAAGAAAAGAAGTCATAGGCAAGGAAAAATCTAGATACTGACCCCAATAACAACCTTCCTATTTTCACACCTTAGATCTTTTCAAGATAATACTGAAGAATAAATTAACTTAGGATGACTCAACCACCTGAACAAGTGCCACTCCTCTACAGAGTAACCTGCCTGACATGGGCAGTAGTCCAAAAATAACAGAGTAAAGGTTCTGTGTCCATAAATACAAAGAGTTGATGCTATTGTTTCGTAAGTGCTCGCATCCTCCTGCCCATCACAGGGTAAGACATAACAAATAAAAGCCATTTTGCCCTCAAGAAAGAAGCTTTCTTAAAAACCCCTCAAATTTGTCACAGGCAATTTATTTAGAACAGCTGAAAGAAAAGCTGTGTGAGAAAGAGTGAGTGATCTTGTTAAGAGCCTCTGGAAAAGTACTAGAATATGCTCTTGCCTGCTCGAAAGAAAATTCTCATCAGGTGCAAGTTTACTTCCCCAAAAGTCAAACTGAAAGCTTATCGGATTGGCAATGGATTACCTTACTTACAGCTTGTAAGTAATTTAGTGACACTGTGTTGAAATAAGATAAGACTGGGAGTAATTAGATACTTATTTAACAGACAAAACAGCAGAATACTGTGCAGAACACAGACTTTCCACCATCTGCTGCAAGCCCTTTAAAGGTCGTCTGGATCACCTGAAGTGCACTTGTGCCTGGTAAGCTTAATTAAAAGCTCAGCATAGAGTTTCACAAAGAAATAAATCACTAATCCTTCAATCAAAACCAGGCAAATACATATGTGTTTAGATTAATGCTTTGCAAAGCTATTCTTGGCCAGAGTATTTCACCTTGTTATGATTGTGCAAAAGCTTGTAGGGCTCACTAAAATATGCCACTGTGTTATCTCAGTGTCTAGATATTAACAAATAAGTGAAAATTAATCAATCAGCACTACGCGGTCTCAGGTAATATTTCTAGAATCTCTTTTGTTTAAGAAAGAAAGAAGCACAAAGAAAAAATAAAAGGTTGCTGATTCCTAACAGCATTTCCTTGAATCCTGTAAAATCTGGAATGCCTGACACAATGATAAAAGAAAGCATGTTCTCTTTCTGTGTTTCTAATGCCATCTTAGCATCTTCTGTTAATTCTGCTGCCTCTGACTTCTAGCAGCCCTTCCTTTCCACACCAAGAGCAGAGGGCAGACATCAAAACATCCAATAAAATGCCTTCTTTCCATCTTGACAGCTTTGTAGGAAAGTACAAAAATATTTGCCAGCTTTGGGAAGTGGATTCAAAACAGTAGTGAACCATTTTGATTTAGCCAAGCCTTAAGAAAACTCTGCTGTAGAGCAACAATTCTTGGACAAGGCAGTACAAGGCCTTGTTGCTCCTGTAGTATCATTTATTCTGTAGCGTGTAGGAGCTTGTTGCTCCTATACTACTGTAGTACAGCTTAAGAGGCACTTTGGCTGTGGACTCTATGTTCTGCATCTGTGAAACCTCAGCATATCAAACCTGCTGGGCCTCAGCCCTTCTGAAGCAAGCATCATAAATACATTTATTTTACACGGACATTTTTATCTCATGATGAGCCATGGGGGGGAAGGCATGAATCTGTGTTTTGTGGTACCAGCAGCACAGCTCCTACTGGTGGCAATGCTGAAAGACATCAGAGACGACTGGAAAAAAAATGATGCCCTAGCAAGTATGTTTTAATCCCTCCACACAAAGATGGCATTATAATGTATCATTATAATTTGATACTTACTTTTTTCCATTTATCTTTCCACTGGCAGTGTCACATACGTATAACGAGGTTCTACTAGTGAGAGTGAAGTTTTTCTCAAGTCCACCCCTGCAATACACCTAACTGATGAACAAATTATTTGCCAGCTTTTTTTCAGTGACTGTGGGGTTCAGGCCCTCCTATACTGGGCAAAATACAAATCTGAATGACATACTGTGTTCTTTCTTTAATCACTTACAGAAGCAAAAAATAAATCACATCCGATTAAAACAAAGATCTATTCTTCAAAATAGCCCCATTTCTGTAAATTACTCTGTGATGCTTCAGGTATCACTTGACTAAAAGCCATAGGCAGAATCAAGAACACGTGTATGTGGCTGGACAGAGCAACATCACTTGGTGTGAAAAATCCACATGCATCTGCCTCAAACAGGAGGGAAAAACCACCTAAATACCATGGAATAACTTTTCAGTTTTGTTTAGTCAAAGTTTTTCTAACTTCTTTCCTTATGAAGTGTCATAAGTGTTCAGGTACCCTTCTTAAAACTTGAAATTACTTTTAAGAATCTTGCTTGAAAATGCGATCCTTTAAAATACTCCAGTTTTTCAAAGTTACAGCATGGCAATATTGAAATGTAAGCCATTGAAAATGCAAAAGCAAGCAAAAGGGATCAGTGTGATGTTTTCAGTAGAGATGTTCATCCTTAATTTAAATCTAAGATTATTCCTTTAGATCTTTCTTGATTTTAAAGCAAATATGAAGTTATGTTTAGGATTGAGCCTGATATATTTTGAGATCTGTCATAATAACAGGAAGAGTAACTGGTATAGTAAGAAAAACAGTTTTGCTGTTTAAGTAGGTAAGTGTTTTGTATCCAAAAGCAACAGCCAGTTCTGAATGAAAGGGCAAAAAAGCTTTTCTTAGCAATTCAAAGTAGACAAGTGCAAAAACTGACTGCAACAGCTGTAATATATCACAGCGTCTATAATTAACAAGTCTAAACTACTTGGTACAGATCTGAGTACTCTGAAAACTACTGCCTCTCCTGTAAGCACTTCCAAGACTAATCGTGGCAACATTACCATTTATTGCAGATCTTTTTTCAAGGGAGATGCGCCCCTTTCCTACAGGACAGTAGCACCCACATGCTTCAATGGCAAAGGCATCAGCCTGAACAGCCAAGTGCATAGCCTGGCTGTGCATAGCACAGCAACAGGGTCCCTTATTCCTTATGAAATTTTACTTCATGGGGTCATTTCAACACAGTAATGTGTCACTGTGTCTGAATTCAACAGACTGGACTTTAATACCCATATCCAGGAGGCCCTGAAGGATGCTGACATGCTGCACAGAGTTGGGGATTTATTATGTCCTTCATTTTTCTTTCCTCCTTCTACCTTTAATTTTGTAACTCCACAAATGTTAACTCCTCAAACAATAACCAGAAATTCAATAAAGTGGGGAGAAGGGAATCTGAACCATTTCCTTTCAATATATATAAGATTTACAGTAATATGCATCTTTAAAAAAGATCTTTCTGACTTGGTCCAGGTTTTCGTGCATCCTCTCCAACTGCTTTTACTGTATGAGGGTTTACAGCCACAAAATGAGCATACTACACACATTATATATGTTAACTTTTAGACAAGGGTAACAATTCTTTGCTGCAGTGCAATACTGAAGCATCCTCCCTGTGGAAGAGAGCATGCCATATTACAGAGAGGTGTTATAGCCTAAGTAATATTAATGATATTATCTCTTATATACACTGAATTAGAAAAATGTGAACTTACCTATGATTTCACTGTGTTTTAATAGCAACTTGCCAGTGCTTTTGCATACAGGCTTTTTGTAGACTATAATACCATTTATTGTTTTAGATGCTTGTTTTATTAATGGAAATATTCAGGCTAATAAAATAAATTCCAAAAGATTTCTGCTTTCTCAGGACAAGCTAAGCATCAGAAACACACACCTTCAGGGTTTTTTTAAGCCTGCTTTCAGAGCCAGGCATTTCTCTCTACAACCTGTCTTTATGTTGTTCCAAAAGATGCAGTAAAGCATTGACTCATGTTTTATAAAGGATGCAAACAGTATATATAAAGCAAATGACAAACCAAAAATAAAAATCCTTTTGTCAAAATGATACTCAAATTCAGGAATCTTGAGACAAATACAATACCTATTTTTCGCATTAGATGTTAACCATGAAATCCATGTGAAGGCTTGCCAAAATTCTCTTGAAAAAGTCTTTTAATACTGGAAATTTCCATATGAGCATATAACCCTTTGACTTCAGCCAGCAAACCAGGTTTATCCTGTGTACAAAGCTACCTCCAGCAAAACACTGATGCCCATGTGCTCCTTGTGCATGAGCATGTAAAAGCCTGTACTTGTAGTGCATTTTGGCAAGAAGAAACCCTCACACAGAGCTCAGGGAATAACCATCACCTGCATAATAGGACATCCTAAGTGAGCTGATATCAGAAAGTCTCTGGCACCACAAGTCTGCATTTGATGAAGTGGTTTTGCTTTGTGAGAAAGGAAACAAAAGGTACATAAAGGATTCTCCTCCTCTTTTCAGAAGAGCTCCAAATGCTGAAGTTATTGTCCTTAAACTAAAAATACTGATAGCTATGAAACAGATGGGGAAGGATGTTTACAACGCACTACTCAAAGTAACAATTAGCATCTGTAGGATATTTTGGAACATGCCCCACCTCCTCCAGAGATACTTGTCAAGTTCTTCCCTACTGTTGCCAATAAGGAAAGGTGGTCTGATGCTTTATATACCAACATAACGTAGTTTATTTTACTTTCAGCACATAGGTAAAACTGACAAAGACTTATAAAAATATTTAGGTAAATCTTCGGCCTACCAAGCTGCCTCCTTGCTACATCTAGAAAACTAGAAGCAGCTCTTCCTAGAGCTTTTAAGGTTTTCTCAAACACTTTGAGAATGAGCTGTGAAGAGGCTGTTTCCATAAAAAAGGGCTTTCATCTCTCCAGCAGTGACATGGAGGGATTCAATGCACATTAGAGTTCACATTAAACTAATTTACTAGGAAAAGCGACTGAAAAGTTATTGAAGCTAACATTGATACCTTCCTCACAGCTCTCAAAGTCAAAGCAATGTACCTGTAAACACGAGGTGAAGTTACAGCCCTCTGCTTGGAACAGGCTGGCTATTCGGGAGCTGAAACTGACATCAAGCCAGCAGCAGTACCACAAAGGTGCTGAAACAATGGAAGGAAGGCAGCAGCTAATTCGAAGCCCAGCCAAGCTTGAAAGAGATCTTCGCCCCCCCCCCAAGAAATTATGAAAAGAGGGCTTAAATAAAGGTGTTTTGAATTGTTCAGGCATCTCTTTCTACTCCCTTCAGTTTTATGGCACTCATCACAGCTCATCGTTTTCACCCTTGCATGCATAAGCTGACACAGACAACTATGAAATAACACATCAGTACTGCTGCTGCAAAACAGATACCACCACTAAAATGTCGCAGGTCAAAGGAACTAGATCTCTTCCCTCTGGCTATTTTAAGGATATTGAAATACATAGCATAAGGTAACAGCTTCACCTATTACCTGTCAGACTGTTTAACCTATGTGTTCTTGCAGAAGATCACGTAGATTTAAGCAGAGCACTTAAATTTTGATTGAGATATACTGAGGAATTAGTTACCTCTTGGCAGCTTCTGGAAAAATTCTTGGTACACGCATTTTTCCCCACAGAAAGAAGTATCTTTCTGAAGGCAGGCTCACTCAGCTTTGCATTGCCACTGAAGCTACTAACAAATACCAGAAGGATCAGAGTTGAAGGAAAGCTTGGATGTCCTGTTTCTCTCCTGAAGCAGCTCCCCCAAAAAAGGGGAGAACACATGGAAGGAAGACATTAAAGTGCTGGTTTCTGCCTCTATTTAGGAAGCTGTAAATGCAGCTTTATGGTGATGGCTAAAGGGACACCAAGGAGGTAGCAGGATTGAATATCCTATTGGTTATAAGCCAATAAGTAACTCCTCAGTAATGGAGGAGGTCTGTATATCACTTAAATGGCTACAAAAGAAAGGTCTGAATAATGATGTTTTAAAGCATCCATTTACAACTATGAGCAGGAGCAGCTGTCCTCAGCTGTGTCCTCAACACTCCAGAAGATGCAAAGCCCCTTTCTAATGGCACACAGTAGTGCTCAAACCACCTCTAACAGGTTTATGACCTGACAGAGTGCTGAGCAGTCCTCAAACCATGCAAAACATCCATGGCTATTCTGTCTGTAAAACAATCTCAGTGTTTCTAGCTTATAGCTTTTTGAAACTAACATCCTCTGACACATAAAGGATGGATTCCTAATATAGCTGTATGTAAAAACAAATCACACCATTGCAGCTCTCCAGATTTACAAAGTTATTTTTCACAACTATTGCTTTCATGGATGTTATCAATACAATTTTTGCTTATAAAGAGCACCTACAACAAATAATAGCCATTTCCCCCCCTTATTAATTACAATTAAAACATTCCTACAAAAGCATTTCTTACACAAATAAACTAATTTATCATTTGTGCATGTTTTGAAACTCAGATTCAAAGATGTTTGTCCCAGCAGGCAACATTCAGCCAAGGAAAACAAAAATAATGGGCAAACATGAGCAGGTCAGTCTCCACAGAGACAGCTGGAATGATAAATGGAGCCTACACATTTCACACTTGGACTATTTGGAAGACAAAATTACCTGCTGGCCCTTGTTCCTTTCAACCCCACTGTCCATAAGACAAAAACACCTCCGTGCAAGTCCCACAAAACTCTTGACAGCACTACATGCGTTAAGTGTAAAGCCATAACAAGCTTTTTCAGCTCCTGTCATGGACTAGACCAGAAGCAGAACTGAGATGTAAACCAGGAGAAGGAACCAGCCACAAAGCAGCTCTGCCAAGTACCATTCATCTGTAGGGATAGCCATTCTTTTCCCCCTGTTGTCACCCATATCAGCTGAAATGCCTCTCTTTAGCAAGAATGTAAGCAAATAACATTTCTCCTCAACATCTCCCTCCCCTCAAACAGAGACCTACCTTGGGAGGAGGAGTAGGGCTTCAGAAGGGAAAAGCAAGACAGAATGAGGGAAAGGGGTAGCAAAAAGCTGGTGGCAGAGAAAACAGTGCACAGGAGGAAGGCAATTAACCAGAAAGACTGAGAAAGATGAGCAGCTGAAATCAATTGCTCACAGCTGTGGCTGAGATCTGCATAGTGAGGGATTCCTTAGACTTTATACTAGTCTTTGTCCACACTTTCCTACTTGCCTCTAAAAAATCCACAATCTCCCTGCTGATCCTCTTAAAAGAGGCTTAACACTGAGGAAAGTGAAGAGATCTCAGGCAAATCAGAACTAAACCTAAACTGTGAAATTTGGTTAAATTATGAAACTGGTGATATTTTACACATGAAAAATTATACTATTTTCTTGTGCTTAACCCTACACACCATAATTTCTTGACAGAACTGAGTAGAAATAATTTGATTTTTTGAAAGCACATTAAAAATGAGGAAGCAAAACCAGGAAATGTCTTGCCGCAGCATTTATTGTTGTCAAATGTAGCAAGTGATGTATCAGGATTTTGGGTCACAATTTAACTGTTACATCTTTGAGGCCAACAAGAGGCACAACTACAGCATCTATTTTCTCTAAGTAACCTGGTGACAAAAGCAGATTGTGACAACAGTCTGGTTAGGACCCTCTATGCTCATCTCTGACCTCTGCTCATTGGTTTCTGGAGCCCATCTATAGCATTCACCACCACAAAACAACTTTTATGTGATGTCTACTGCCTCCATAAATCCCTCTTTATAGTTTGTTGTGTAAGATATCAGCCCCAGTAAACGCCAATTCTATTTTATGATACAAGAAGATAAAAGTCTGTAATGATCTGCCTAATGATAGCATCTCATGAGAAATTTTATATTACAACATTAAAGCGGCTGTTTGGTTTAACCTGCTATTACTCTCTAGGTTCTCATTCACATTGCATTCCATAGAATTCACATGTACCCTATGATGGTTTCGTATCTGTTCTCCCCGTATTATTATTGAGTTGATTTTTTCTTAAGTTTCTTTTTTTCAGCACTGCTGCACTGTAACATGGGAAACTGCAGGCAAAAGGAGAGAGACACCTTTTACAATAAAATATCAAGGGGATGATGCTCCAAGCAGCAGCACCCATTATCTACAGATAAGGTGCCTTTCATTCTTGGCTGACACAGGTATTGGAAGTGGTTACTTGTACCTCAGTCTGTAATGATCAAAGTGAGGAAAAGGGATTAGATGTCAAAATACTTGAAGTGTATCCCTTTGATCAGGATCAAAATCAAGACTGAACTTTGAATATAATGTGCTAGTACATTTCAGTGGTCCTTTGAAGAGGCAAAAGCTTAAATTCATGAACATGTAATACTCTTGCTATGAATAGGATAGCAAAGTTGACATCTTATTCTCTTTTTCTGATTTGGTAAACCCACATACTTCCAACTTTCAGTTCTTGCTTAAGAAACCAGATTCATGCTTTCTAACAGGGCTGCATGACACATGTCACCCTTATAAGCTGTGGTACTAAGACTGACCTCTTACTCCCATTTTCCACACAGCCATCACAAATTCAGTTACATGTGAGCAGGTACGAAAGCTCATCTTTCATATTTATCCACTGTCTAAAGCAGACAGAGTTCTCTCTCTGCTCCATAGATTTATTATTAAAACATATTAAACCAATGTTCTCCCTTCCCTTTTAGGTGCATATAGGACCATGGAGAAAACAAAAACTAACAACCAGCCAAAAAAACAACCAGCAAAAATAACCAAAAGAGGACCAAAGACAATGAGATCTTATAGTAATGTAATCTTACCATAGACAGTTTGACTACAATGAAAAAGTGTTCAAAACAGTGACAAAATTAGTAATCCTTGGTTACTTGGTCAGTAATATTCTTTTTTGGGGGAAGAGAATTACAGTATTGGCTAGAAGCCATGAGAACAGGGTTCAACATTTGTTGACCTTTTCAAACGATGTACATTTTCCGCATAGTAGGTGCTTGCATTCAATCATTGTGCCACCAAGTTGTTTTATTGACCAGGAAGAAAAAATGCAGCTAATCATCCCTACAAAATCTTTTGTACGCAAAGCACTCCACCCCTCACATTAAGATACAGTGTCCAAAATAAGGCCAAATAGTTCCAAAATATGAAAGCTACCTCATGTTTGATGTATTTACATCTGCTGTTGGTAGTCATAGTTACTTACTTATTAAGATCTTGAACATGGGTCAAGATGACCTTCAATTAACAATAAGGACTTAATGAGTAAAATCAGGTCATAGTCCTGTTTGAAAGATCAAAAGGAGAACATCCAGGACCGGTAATACTAAGGATGAGTTATTTGACAGCTTGGCAAAGTGACCATTCCTTTAACCAATTTGGCAACAAAACTCATGTTTGAAGTGTCCTGAAGTGAACTACCTTAATTGTAAAACTAAAAATCACGTTCACAGGTCAAAAAGACCCCAGCCCAGGTGCAGACCCTTCCTCTGAGCATGTGTAGTGATTAGAAGGAATGATACAAGGCATTTTATGTGGATTACAAACAATCACTATTACTGGGAGCACTGTTCTTTTATTTTCTTTTCCTAATTTGGTAAACTCACCACGCTTCCAGTTCTTGCTTGAGAAACCGAATTCCTACTTTCTAGTAGGGCTGCATGCCTATACATTTTTGTGTATAAATGTCCACCGAGCACTCAGGCCCAAATAAACACAATATCTCCCCTGAGTGTGTGGAGAGTTTGCTGCACACCAGGCAAGAATCTGCTTTAAGTACAACACGTTCTGAGAAAAAAGTTACTTTTCATTTCTACTCCTGTGGTATAAAACCAATACAGACTCAAAACCTGGAGAAAATTACCAACACTAACTGGTGCCAATTTTATCAATTTTAAGTTTTAGTTCTCCAAACAGAGATAAGGTTTAGGAATCCTTAGCTAATACAAGTCTTCTTAGACTAAAATATGTTTCAAACAAGCAGCTTAGTTTAGAAAGAGCTTGCATACACCTTGATTGGAGTTGACCAAAGGAAAAATTAAACAGATTTGATTGAAACAAGTTGCTGATTCTGGTGCCCTTTCCATCGTAGATAAAGATGAAGTGCACAATCACTCACAGGCTTAAAAGCCTAGGAGCCACTGGAAAGCTCCACTTTGATGTGACAAACCTGAACTACGGCTAAAGTTTCCTTATGAAGTTACCAAATTTATTCCAGAATGGTTCTGCTCATGAATGTTTTGAAAGGATTAAAACTTTTAAGCCTATGAACCCTTCCAGATGTTCTTTTTCTCTACTCCAACAAAAAAAAAAAAGGACAGAAAAAAATGCAGTGTAGTTTTTTTCATGTAGCTCATAATTGCATGTTTTCTCCACAGCATACTTAGAATATTGTTAGTTGTTATGTTTAAACCGTTACTGGTATGCTTACCTCTCTAGATGTACATTTCTCTAATAGTGGTGATTCAGGAAGTCATTATAATGGACATTCATTCAGGTTTGAAATAATGACACCAAGAGATAAGCACTCGAGGACTGAAGGGCTGTTTTCAACAGTTTGAATTATTATACATCAAAGGTTCAGTCAAAATTAACCTCCAATAAAATCCTAATTTATCTAAAAGTACTGTATCTCACACAAGTACATTTAGCAATTTTGCATATTCTTCTAGTAAGAACTTTCTTCCCATAATAACTGAAAGTTTCAAGCTTATGAAAGCAGCTTGTTGTTCTGTCTTCCATCAATAGTTCTTTGCTAGGGGCAAAAAGGACTTTGGTATATGACAGACTTAGACAATAAAGTCTGCAGCTAAAGAAATTACTGTATTCTGCATTGTTACATCCTATAACTATACAAAACTTTTAAGTTCGCTTTAGTCATAGCATTTTGGTTTACTATGTTAAAATAGGATTATAACTTATTCCTCTCCTTCCTGTCCACAGCACTATAACACCTTTCTCATCAGGTTTTGAATAACCTGACATGCTGCCAATAGCGAAATCAGGTCATGTTTAGAGACCAAATTAAGTCTTTCTAAAGGAAAAATTATTAGCTGCAGATATCTTTAGTATCTCTCCTCACCCCTTCTCTACCCTCCTCCACATACATCTGAATTGAGAACTCATCTTCTACTTCTTTAAACTTCAGCAAAAATCCAGGTAGCCAACCATCTCAGTACCCAGCATTTATGTATAGAGAGACAAGTAACAAGGTGCAACAGTAATACTCCTCTCCTAAATCTGAGCTAAGAGCCACCCACTCACCCTTGTGGTCCACAGCCACCAACCAGCCATAACACTTGTGGGATCGGGGCATCAGCTTGCCTCTTGCCTGCTGGCAGCAGAAGGAAGGACAGCCTACTACGGAGCTAGAGCAGTAATAAACTCACATTCTGCTTCAGAAGTTTCATGTCTTTTAAGCCAACTCATTAGAAAACAACTTGAATGTTATCTATTGCAGAGGCAAAATACGTGACCATAACCCCTATGTTCTTACACAGATGGCACAACTGAACTACAAATCAACAAAATTAATCCCTCTGCCAAGAATTGCGTAACAGCTTATTCACTTAAAATCCTAGATTTAAATAACTTAAAATCAACTGAAGTAGTGAGAAAACAGAAATAATTTATAGGAAGATATGAATCAGAACTACCTATGTGATCTTAAAAACCCCTCAGATTTCCTAAAATACAGGTAGGCAACAGTGTCATAATGAAACAACCCAGATCATTACAGTAATATGGGAATAACACACGCCTGTGTCCAAGTTTGAGTCCACTTGGGCTTTGCACTAAGAAATCATGACTACAATGAAATTAAACTAGAGGAGATGAGATAAAAGGAAGCAGCCTGAACTCTGGAAATCAGGCTCAAGATCTGTGTTTACTGACCTTTTAATCAAGTGTTGTAATTTTATGGCAAAATTTTTTGCCCGAACTGCATAACTACATTAAATATGTCATAGTACTACAAATAGAATATATGTTAAAAACTAAACGAGACATTAAAATTGCTAATTAGCAGTTCAGAATAGGAGATTTTTAGTATGAAAGCTTGTCTGAAACTAGTATTTGATGTTGCTAAACGTTCAGTCGTGAGGAGAAGCTGATTAATGCAGAAGTTGGGAGAAGGCCATTTGTAACAACAAGGCCTGAAAGCTGTGAGATATGTGGTGAAGGGATTAACGAGGTGTAGTAGTTGCTGCACCCCAATAGATGTGATAGGCTGCTGAAGGCGGTAATTATTGACCCCACTTCATAGGCAAATCAACGGGCTTGCTCTTCCCTCCTCACCAAAGCAGGATCAGCTCTTCGGTAAGATTTGCACGTCGGATGATGCCTGGGTGGAACAGAGCTTAATGAATTTCCAGTTGTTTTTTTTTCCATAGGAGCCCAATTAATCACTGGCTAGCTTTGGATTTTGGCACTAATGCAGTAAGGGAATTTACTTTAATGCAATACTATTCTAGATATTTCCAGCTATGGGTGGGCAGAGGCAAGAGGAGCCTCCTCTCGGAACTCCTCTCTGTTCTGGACTGTGGCTGGATTGCTGTTGGTCTCTATGTTCTCTCTGTGCTTCTGCTGGAGGTGGAGGTAGGTCTGACTTCTTAAAGAATGAAATTGTTGGAAGTGAGTTTGGTAAGAGCAATGCAGGGGTATCCACAGTGCTGGTGCGAGCTCAAGAGAGTGAAGCGGGATGTTTCTGCTTAGGTAAGTGGGTGGTGGTAGTTACAGGTGTATAGTCTTGCTATAAACAGCAGATTAATGTGCCTGATGTTGCTTAATGACATCTTAAGAGTTGTAGGAGAAGATCTGGAGATTCAGGTCGTTATGTAGGTTCTGTGGTCTGTCTGTTCTTTTATAGAAACGGAGAACCTTGGGCTTGGATTGCTTGTTTTCCCAGCTGAGTGAACTGAATTTGAAGGAATAATGAGAACTGAGAGTCTAGTTTTTCCTTCCATGTTGAAAGAGAAAGCCAGTGCTCTTGCAATAGGATGAGGGGTAATGGTTTTAAACTAAAAGAGGGGAGATTAAGGCTAAATGTGAGGAAGAAATTTGTGTTTCTGAGAACCTGATGTAATTGAAGATGTCCCTGCTCATTCAGGGGGGTTGGACTAGATGACTTTTCCAACTGAAGCATCCTATGGTTTTATGTTTTTCGTTACTATCTAACAAACTTTTTGGTTAATTATGCAAGTGCTTTTAACTTCGTTTAACACAACTAGCTTGTGAACTTTGGTCACTTATGGTCTTTATAACTTTGTGTGGGCAAACAGCAAAATCATATAGATTAGTTATATCAAATGAACTGGAATAATTATGGGTTTTGATTATGTTTTAGGAATTTGTGTGGTTAGTGCTTTATTGACTTGTCTGCTTCTGAGAACTGGCCATTAAAGAAAGGTTAGCATTGGGATAGCTCAGTAACTGTCACTAGGCAATTAATTTCACCTGCAAGAAAAGCAAACAATGAACCGTTTTAATTAAGATACTGTATTTGAAAGCAGATTTATTGATGGTGTGTCTCAACTATGTATTTCATCACCTAAATCCTGCTGATAAGCCATGCTTAGTTGGTTCTGAAAGATCCACTGAGTGTGATTATGGTTTCTGACACAGCTGATATGTGTTCCTTCGGGCCCACCTGCAACAAACATCTAGAGTCATCTATCACTTGAGTATGTAGCTGCCTATTGATTATGGTCAGCTTTTTAAAGTTTTGTGACATATACTTACTACTTAAGCATGCAAAGTATTGAAGTATTGCTATTCAATCTGTCCTCTGTAGGTTGGTGAGGTCTAAAGCTTGCATTTCTTCTGTGCACCCCTCACAGCTGCTTGATAATCCCAGTTTCAGTGGTGGGATGGAAGAATGTTAATGTTGTTTCAGCTTTTGCCATGATTTCGTAGGAAAGACTGGCTTAATTTTGTATCTTCATTTCTAGCCAGGATGCACCTAGAGTGGCTCTTCCCAAGACAGTTTAGAAAGACCTCTGCTTCTTCTCAGGAGCATTAATGCTTTCATTTAGCTGCTTGTCTGTCTTCCACCACTGTAAAGGAGATGACAAATTCTACAGTTTTGGGGCATAGTGCAAGTACTTAGACTAGAAATGTAGATTTCCAGCTGTGCTATGTGTCCAGTGAAACCGAACACACAGTAAACTGAAGGTAAAGAACAGGCTTCTCACTGAATAACATTAGGGGGTTTTTCCCTTTGACATAGTACAAAGCCCTGTTTATTCTGTGAGCCAAGAGTCAATATGACTTCAGTGCTTAGCCCTGTCGTTTGCTGTGGGAATGCATTCCCAGAAAAGTGTTTCTGTTTGTTATATCTCTGCTTTTGTCAGATACACACCATGTGAATAGCTTGTTGGGTGCCTGAAGGCCTTAGCTTGGGGTTTTCAGTGAAAGCTGTGCTATTTAATCCTGGACTCACGCTGAGGTGTCACTTGCTGAGTTTCTCAACAAGATGCTACTTTTTCCAGTTTTAAAGCCTTAAATTCTCGTTGCAGCTCCTTCAGTAGGAACTGTATGGAAACAGGCCTTGTTCTGTAAAAAGCATACCTGGAAAAATAAATTCTGTTTGTTAGAATCTCTGCTAAACCAAAATGGTGCTAACAAAGCAGAACTTTGTGATAGCTCTGGGATAATGTAACCTTGTGGAGGTGGAGGGCAGAAGAGGCGAGAAAGAACTGTAAGATTCCTGTTTTAATATATTTAAGGTGTTCCAAGGTCAAAGCATTTGATTTGGGTCATTTGTAATAGCAACACCACCAACGATGATAATGCTTTTCCTTTGCTTTTTACACTTTTGAAATCCATAGTACCAAAGCACTTTCCTTTACATAAACCTGTTAAAATTTAACTGAGCTTAGCATATGTATCAAATATCAGTGCCTTGTGGTTGCTCTGAGCTGGGTGTGTGAAGGGAGAAGGATTCAGCAAAGAATAAGTTGATCCTAACAAAACCTTTTCTTATTATGTTTTTGCTTTTTAAATCTATGGCAAGTAATTTTGGTTATGATGTGAATTTTTGAAATTGCCTATGTGAGAGGAACATGCTGTCCTCTTTCTTGCTTCTGTTTTTTTCCTAAGGGAGATCAAATCTTTTGTTGTCCTTTCAAAGTTATCTTTCTGAATTACAATGTTCTTTTGTTTACAGATTTCTCATCTAAATTCTTGTGTGAAGGCACTGATCTGCTGCTGGATATATCCTCATTGCCACCACCTGGGCCAGCTACAGGTTAACTCCTGCCCTGCCAGTCCATGGGCACCAGGTCCCAGCACTCTGCTAGGCTCAGGAGATTTAGCTCGCGAACCTTCAGGTGTGCAACAGAAAAGAGGTTAAGAATGTGAAGTTGAACGTCTTTCAGGCACCAGGAGGATGTGTCTTGTGCCTGGGCTATACTAAAGCTCTTCCACCACATCAGGAGGTTCAAAGTGCAGATAGTGGCACGCTGCCACCAGAGGACTGCCACGTGCCTTTGCTACCGAAATGGCAGTGTACACCAGATTGACTCAACATCTAGTAGAAACAGGCAAAATGAGAGTTATGTGAGAGTGATCCAGTCTTAGGCATGGCTGCGGGGAGAAGGGCAAAATCTCTTGAGTCCAATGTTGTTTCTTGATGTCTTTAAGTAAGGACCTTCTGGGCTTCTTGTTGTTTTGCTTTGTTTGTTTGGTTTGCTTTTTGTTTGGTTTGCTTTGGTTTGGTTTTAAATATAGGTATCATGTCTTATCTCTCTCATATACCATAACCACAACTGACTCTTTCTGCTTAAATAAAAGATTTTATCCAAGTAGGTGTTAAGGACAGGGTGCCACACCAGGACTTTATGCACCTGATATCTCCTCTTCACTGATACCTGAGATTATTGGGATGGCCTTGATATTTATGGTGTAGAAATAACGTCCTAAAATGTAACGTATAGAAAAAAAAATCAAAAGCAGTTATAGTAAATAAAAGATAGTATCTGCTCATAGAACTTCAAGATTTTTAATAAGGAAGAAAAAGAATAGGGAATAACTGGCTAGCGTTTTCCTTCCCTGCAGTGCTTGGTTTGACAATAGCCCACCATAAAAAACCCAATTGCTCAGATTAGCACCACTTCAACACCTTCTCAATACAGTGTAATTAAAAAAATGAAGGCAAACTATAGTAGAATGTTTTTTCTCTCACAATTTACTGTCAGGTGTGTGTTATGTTAACATAACTACACACTAGAGATCACAGGATTCGGGGAATGGAGTTAGCTCTATTGAATATTCATTTGAGCACCATGGTGCCTAAAGTAACACGAGGGCCTTGGTGTGCCTTTTCCTTGCAGATGGCTGGATCACTCTGAGGCTCTCCATCTGCTAGGTCTGATCAACTCCAGACCAGAGCAGGTGGGGCAGACTATATGAACATGCCTTACCAACCAGTACAGATTTGTTCATCAGGTAGCTTAAAATATCTATAAGAGACATTAAAAGGAAGTAGGCTGATGATCCACTGAACAGTGGAGGGCACTGATAGTGAAAAAGGGATGCTAATTTCCAGCTGGTTGGCAGTGATTGACTGTGGGGCACAGTATCATCTTCGACCACCCTGAGAGGATCTGAAGAAGCATCTCTGTGCACATGCATATACACTGCCTCTGCTTGCAAATCAGAGCAACGCTAGAGATGCCTTTGAGGCTGCTGTAAGAAATCCCGAGGGAAATTCTTGTCAGTGGGTCTGTTCACTGCAGGAAGGCACCACCCTGTTCAGGGCATACTTGCCTTTTATTCTCAGCCATTTTAAAATGTGGTGTGGAGACAAGAAGAGCTTTTGTTCAAGCTGTAAAATGACACTTTGGTGGGTATTTTTCCACTATACTTGTCAGCTATTCTTTATATGTTTTCTGAAGAAGGGATATGTGCTTACTGCTTTGGGTTATGGAGCGTACAAGCATTCATTATTATAAGGTATATTTTAATATTCATTATTGTAAGGTATATATACACTTTCTATTCTGTAAAGTGTAATGCTCATTTGTTTTGAGAGTGTTTCCAACGCCCGGTGAGAACCAAAGCGGCATGTTTCAAAGACGCTCTCTTTTGGACTTACTGAAGGATTTTGAAGTAATGGCTTTATGAGTGAAAAATTTCCATTTATATTTCATTTTTGTTGCTTTTATGGAGGGTATACATTTGGTGTTAGGAGTATGAATCAAAAAAGAGAATTTTGAAATACTGGCTTTTAGTTATTTTCTGCTACTGTGAAAGTCCATTTGTTTTTATAATCTCTTTTGATCTATCTATACCTTCATGTACACACATGTATAAATGTGTAAATATTAAACTGTTTATCCTTTTAATTCTTCTTATCCAAAATGTGAACATTTGTTACCAGACCCCGAAACATCACAAAGTATCTTTGCTCTCTTATCTTCAGTGAAATTCTAGTAATTTATAGTAACTGAGTGTCTGACAGATTTAATGATTGTGCCTCTGAAACTGCTGACTCTTATCCCTCACAAAAAAAACAAGCTCATTTCAAACTCCAAAAACTAATGCTTCAGTTCAATGCAATCATTCTCCCGGATGTCTAATGCTCATCTTTGCCAGTAAAACCAGGGATGAACATCTTCAATTTAAAGTTCTGGTCACAGTCAGTAAAGGTGATAGACTTAAGTAAATGTGAGGATTAATTGAGGATTAACTGTTAATCTGAGGATCATATTAAGAAAGATGCATGGGCCATTTCTCATATTTAAACCAGTGGGCATTTTAAGTTTACATACATTTATGGGTCAGACATACATCTTGAGGATCCTGCCTGCAAAATGCATAAAAGCCTTTTTAAAATACTCTGGCACCTGCACTTATAGAAAGAATTGAACCATAAAAATGAAAACTCATTCTGCGCAAAGCTGATGGATATTATGCCTCACTTTGGCTGCCAGACCAAGGAATCAGTAACTCAAATAAAGTCAGCATGGTATTAGGTATTGAAACATGCCTAAAGCAATGTGGGGCATCAGCAGTTTAGAGTAGCAAAAGGGCTTATCTGAAGTTGTTTTTCTATGACACAGCAGCAGCAGCCATGTCCCTTTACGATGGGCTGTAAAGTTATGATAACTTGGGATAAAAAAGCCCCACATAAAACTCAAGCCATGTTGCAACAGAATTAAAATTAATGATCATTTTGATAGGCTTTGATTTATGAAGATAAGATTATTTTATTTGCTCTGAAAAGAAATCATGTGTTTTTGCAAGACTGAGGTCTCTGTCTCAGTAAAAATATAATTATCACGGCTAAATCTATAAATCATGTTCAAATCTTATTGCATATATGTGCAAATGATCAGAAGATGTAAAAGTCATTTGTGAAAATTAAATTACTTTAAAAAGCAATCCAAAAAAGTGAACACATCAGGTATACTCTTTCTCTCTGAAGTTTTTCTCATAAATGTGTTCACTTAGATTTGTGAATTTCTTTACTTAATTTTTTTTTTTTCCTTAGTAATGGATTTCAAGTCAATCACAATATTTTTTGATTAGGGAAAATCTTTCTTAATATTCCTAGGTCCATCTTTAAAGTAGCCTATTTCACAGTAATGCCTATATGTGAAAAATGTTTTTATTATGTAGTAGAGTACTCTTCTTTCTCAGAAGGAAGCCACAACAAAGTTTTGAAAAGCTCTCTTTTTCATTTCTGTCACAGGCCTCAATGAATTCCTATAGATTACATATACCACTGGTCATTCATGCAAACTACATTGATAAAATAGTTATGTAGATGCATAACAAATAAGCTGATAACCAATGTTAGGGAAACCTATTTTCCAGAGCAGGAAATCTTCATGCAACTCTGTTTGCACTCAGAAAAGCATATTCTATTATCTATGGCTTATATCTCTATAGAAATCTCCAGCTAGTGTAATTTCAGCTTTCAAGGTGAAAAACTCCACTATTTATTGAATAAATAGTAGATAGTTAAAATTGCCAACAGACATTCATACTCACTAACAATGTGAAAACTAGGCAACACTGCAGTTACAGCTATAAGGGGAAAATACATCCAGGAACACGTGATATTCATGAGCTCAAAATTTACTCATAGATCAAATCTTTGGAAATCCTATTAAGGGTAGCACCTTGAGATGTCATGATTAATCCATACTAGTCCTTCAGGAAATCTCTGTGTAGTCACTTTGAATGCCTCAGTAATTAATTCCTCAATGTCATTTGCTTTCACTCAGGAACATAATTTAGTCTATGCTGCAAATAAAGCTGTCCTCCTCACTGTAGATGAGGAGGACATATGACAATTAGGGATCATTTATGCTTTTTTGTTTTAGATAAAATTCTATGTTTTTATTAAATCGTTATTCAGATGCTGACAATTTATTACACAATTGCATACACAGACATACTAAGTTTAATAATTTTTCTTTTCTGGCTATGGGATAACATGAAAAAATTTTCCATTATGCATCTGTCAGGGTGGGGCAAAGGCCTTATTTATTTGGCCCAGAGTATACCTCTAATCATATATATAGAGTATCGAGAAATCTGAAAATAGCTTTTTTGAGTAATGTTTCCACTTCATGATCCCTTAACAACAACAACAAAAAAATCCCCTTTCTTACATCATATGAAACCATTATAGCGTATATATAAAAATGGGCAAATTACTGTATTGATGATGATTTTCAGTTATTTCGACTGAGCTTTGATGTCCTACTCTCATACATTTCTACATGCACACATCTATCTGTACGCCTTGTGTATCACCAGACCTCTGTGCATTAAAGCTCTCCAAATTCAAACCACTCCTAAAAGCTTGCTCTTGCTGTTGCCTGCCGAACCCTCCTTGGGCTGAAGTGGGAAGTGCAGGACTGCGCTGGTGAAACAATGGGCAAGCTCTGTCAAAGACAGGCAAGTGAGACAAGACTGGTGACAAGGTAATTAAAGGAGGCTGGAGCCTGCTCTGGTTGGAATTAGTCAAACTGATAACAGGCTGAAGAAGAGTGATTGATGACTTTTATTTCTCACTGTAGCATCTGTGTTCTTCTTTTAAATTTCATGGACTAAGGGTTTGAAAAAACCCAACCAAAACCAAACCCCAAACAGCATGTTGGATTTTACAAAGATTCCCCTAACCTCACCTGGTTTGGGTAAGCACCAGCCCCAATTCCTCCCCCTTTTTGTTTTGTTGACAAGGTAATGTGGCCCCAGACCTGCCACATGGCTTCCATCGCAGGCTATGGCAGATTTTTTGAAGCCTTCTTTTAGGCTCCTCTAGAATCTTCCCAAGCCTCAGGTCCACGGTGAGTGGTGGGGCACTTCAGAGGACTGAGGGATTATAGATGTTGTGGCAATCTGGGAGCCCCAGTGCAGAGCCAAGCCACCAGCTCTGCCCTGACACCTCTCTGAGGTTCATCTAAACTTCTCAGGCTGGGGTTAGGGGCTAGGAGGCTGGAGAAACAGGGGTTTCAGGGCTCTCAGATCCCTGATATTGGAAAATACTGATTTGATGGAAAGTCATACAAAACAAAAGTTTAAAAGTATGAAATATGTAGCTGGAGTAGATTCTTACTGAAAAAAAAAAAGGGAAAGCATCAAATGCAACATTAAAGTATCTCGGGTTTTGCCATGGATTTACAATGGAACCTGGGATTTCATGCAGATGTTTGGGGAGAGAGGACATCTTTTGGGGTAATCCGGAGAAGATTTCTTAGATATTTTACCAGAAGCTTGAGATATTTGTTTGTATATAACTTGCATACAGTATAAAATTTATATCTAATTAAATATACATTGTAAATCTAAACATCTCAAAACCATCCATATGCTTCAGTTACCCACATTTTATTACATTTAAAAGGCAAGTTGGACGTTGGACTCTACTAGATCAGAGTTAAATCTTTTAACACTGTGGATCTCTTACATTCAGATCCCTTAGGAGCTGAACCATTTAACTTGTAAAATTAATTCAAACTTAAAATAGAGTATGTGCTACCATGCATAAAACTAGAGAATACTCACAGAAAATAAGAGTATGGGATATAAATAAGCAAAACCACCCCAAATAGGTGTTGTGCATAGGATCCAATATTAAAGAGCAGTGGGGTTGAAATTCATAGTGTGTATGTATGTGCACACATTACACACATATCTATGTAATACACAGAAATAGATATATGTACTGTATATATATACTGTCAATGCAAACACATAAATTATGCACATTTAGTTTGAGCATTTACACACACACATATATATGTAAATGTAAACTTCATGTAAATATTTATATACATGAAGTGTGTGTAAATATTCAAACCAAATATATATATATTTATGCATTTGTATGTGAGTGTTGTGTGTGTTGGTAAGGGGAAAGAAAGATGTTGGGGACATTGAGTAACACAGATTAGTAAACTGTGTTTACTGCCGAATCAAAAGAGAGCAAACACACTGTATGAGAATTGCTATTTACTCAAACACGGAAGCCAGTGGTGCAACCTGGTGTGATCTAATCCTCCTGGTATGAGAGCTGCGAGGAGAAAAACAAGCTGGTTTAGAATATTGCTAAGCAGAGTTTGAAGCTGCAGCATGGAAGCTGTGCCCTAAAGCGCTTGCATGCTCTGCTGGCTGGGGCTACTGTGCTGTGTCCTGTGTAGGGTCTGTGGTCTCTTTGCAGAGGAATACATTCCTTTTTGTTTCAGTGTAAGTTAATTTTGAGCCTAAAGGTTTAAAAGGAAATATTTAGCAGTGAACAAAAGAGGGCAACCCCCACAAAGAAACAGATTTATTACACACATGCTCCTATTTTAGATATTGTGACAGGTTTTCTAGCACATATCCTTTCTGAGGTGCAAACCCCAGCTTTATTACTCAAAACCTGACTGCTTTCAGATGTGTTATAAGATCATCATATGAGCAGATGGCTTTCCAAGAACTGTGATAGCCTGATCCATAAAACACTTCCATGCTTGGTTTACTTTTGCTTCGTTTATAAACTCGGAGGAAAGCAAACACTTATGCTCATTGTCAGGTTGGAAAATGAAGAACTGAACTTCATGAGGCAGCAGCAGATTTAGTGCTAGAACAATTTCAGTACCTGTTCCAATGCTGTCATTTAATTTCACCCCTTCTAACTCAGGTTTCTGTTGTCTCCTACAGTAATGAGGCATTGGTCTACATCAAGGGCACTTAAGGTTGGATATTTTAGCCTCAATCTAAAGAATTATCTTGCTTCTTGACTGAGAGAATTTATTGCATGGGTCACCAGTGACTGGAAGCCACACATGTGGCCAGGGGTTCGACCAGTGTTTGAAAAAACCAAAAAAGAAGGTGCGATTTGATCTGTAAAGATAATCCCATTTTAAGTGACAAGGTAACTATGACTTCTTTAATAACAGCAGTGGAAAAACTGAGGGGAGCCAAATGGTGACACACTGCTGACTTTGCACAGTCTATATGCATGTTCGTTTGCTTTTCCTCCAGACTTTTATTACATTTTGAAATTTATCTATTTCTATTCTATTGATTTTCCATAGCAGTGAAAGCTGAATTAATTTTGTTGTGTGGGTCATTTGATGTATCAGGAGACAAATTTTGCCAATTAGACATGGTTTAGAGGAGACAATGAAAGTCTAAATGTCTGAGGTTTGGCAGTTTACAAATCAATTATTTCTGTTAGATAGCCAACTGCCACACCAACTGGGAAACAGATTATATCAGATTACTGCACTTTTAATTAGCCACTTGTGACAGGCAAGGTTTGAAGAGGAAAAGAAATCAATCAGAAACTGCCAAACTCAGTCAGTCGAGTACACAGTGCCATTATTGAATTTTAGACATTGTTCTGAAGCAGGACTTGATGTCCCAGCCTCTGCAAGGGGACCTGCCTCATACAAGTGATCCATCTTAGAGACAAAGGTTATTCTGGAGCAAATATTCCCAAACATTTGTTATAATTAGCCTCTGACAAGGTCTGTCACAAAGCAGAATCTCCTTAGAGAAGGAGGAGGAACGGGGCACATTGCCCAAGTGATACAGCAGAACAACAAATGCCTCTGTGGTTGCTAAGTATTGGTGTGTGTGGGAAACATGCATGTGAGGATGCTCTTTGTGCATAAAGGAATGCATTCTGGCTGAGAGATTTCAGACATTTCTCTCACCTGGTCAAGGGACTGGAATGCTTCAAAACTGAGTCACTGTTTGCTTTTCTATCTCACTGGCTTTGTAACAAGATAATTCTAGTGACCTAGAGTATCCTGTCATATAAAGCAAGATTTATGACATGCTGTCTTAGAACCTAATTCTCTCATGCTTTCAGCTCCCACAGTCATTTGCTCTGTAAACTACACATGCAATGGCCTTACATCAAGATGGTCCCACATTGCACAGGCAAAGCAAGTCAAGGTTAGCAGCTCAGCTGAATTACAGTAAAAAAATTCCATCAGAGGACACAGGACAAGTGTACTGATTTTGTGTGGCAAGGTTTTGGTAGCAGGGGGTGATACAGGGAAGGCTTCTGTGAGAAGCTGCTAGCTTTCCCTTTGTCTGACAAAACCAATGCCAGATGGCTCCAAGACAGACCCACTGGTGACAGCGCTTCTGGGATAATGTATTTAAGAAGGGGGAAACGTTACAGCTCAGGAGCTGGAGAGAGAAGCGAGAATATGTGATGGAAACAGCCCTGAAGAAACCCAGGTCAGTGCAGAAAGAGGGAGTAAGTCCTCCAGGCACCAAAGCAGATTCCCTAACAGCCATTGGAGCAGACCATGGTGAGGCCCTCTGAGACCCTGCAGCCCACGGAGGTCCATGCGGAGCAGATATCCACCTGCAGCCCATGGAGGACCCCATGTTGGAGCAGGCGGATGCCCAAAGGAGGCTGTGACCTTGTGAGAAGCCTGCACTGGAGCAGGCTCCTGGCAGGACCTGTGGCTCCATGGGAAGAGGAGTCCAAGTGGAGCAGGTCTGCTGCAGGACTTGTGACCCCACGGGGGATCCTGGAGCAGTTTATTCCTGAAGGATGCACCTTGTGGAAGGGACCTACACTGGAGCAGTACATGAAGAACTGCAGCCTGTAGGAGGAACTTATGTAAGAGAAGTCTGTGGAGGGCTGTTTCCTGTGGGAGGGGCCCCACACTGGAGCAGGAGAAGAGTGCAAGGAATCCTCCCCTTAGGAGATGGAAGGGGCAGCAGAGCTCAACTGACCAGAACCCCTATTCCCTGTCTCCCTGTGCCACTTAGGGAAGGAAGTAGAGAATTAGGGAGTGAAGTTGATCCCAGGAAGAAGGGAGACGTGGGGGAAGGTGTTTTTAAGATTTGGTTTTATTCCCTGTTACCCAGCTCTGATTTGATTGATGGTAAATTAAACTAATTTCTCCAGGGTCAAGTCTGGTTTTCCTGTGACAGTAACTGGTAAGTGACCTCTCCCTGTCCTTATCTTGACCCGTGAGCCTTTTGATATATTGTCTGTTCCCTATTCAGCTGAGGAGGGGAGTGAAAGAGCAACTTTGGTGGTACCAGGCATCCAGTCAGGGTCAACAAGAAGTTGAGCTTTAAATTGTGCATGGGCACAACCTTTTCGTAAAACTCATCCGTGAACTGACAGACCATAGAAGTATCCTTGCAAGCGCCTTTGCTGCCTTCACTGCTCTTCATTTTAGATCCTGATGTTCATCTCTCTCTAGTAAATAAAGATGACACTTCTAAAGTAAACTGATACCTTTGTATCATGCTCATGCAGATATCTGGGTGACAAGGACCTGGCAGTCGTTTCAGTTTCTCATGTGGCTTGATTCTGCCAAAGGACACTCAGTCTCAGTCTAACAAAACATTTATTGATGTTCAATGCTAATTATGTCATTTATCTCAAGGATCGGAGTGTTGATTCACACTCCAAATAAATACGCACTCAGGAAATTGTTGGATCAGAATGCCAGTGCTCAGCCCTTTCCAAGATCTAACCATTCCTGGTTAACAGTTTAAACATTTTTAGTATTTTCAGCTTTAAGGTATATTTTGTTGTAAAAGATGGAGAAAACAACCAATTGTTGCTTATTCCGGTATATTAACATATGCTGCCTTCAATGATTTATTTGCTAAACTTTGGGTTCATTTCCACACATTGATCTGTGGTTATAGATACACTTTTCTTTTACTCTTTTTGTTCCTTAAAAGAAATATCCTTACCTTGGAAATACAAACCAGGCATATTATACTCATATGATAGCTAAAACCACTGCATGTCACTTTTGTGAGCTGTGCTTGATGTCTGGCACCCCATAGCTCCACGTGGGGGTTCTGTTTTGTCTGGTCTTTTCTTTGCGTTTCATTGATTAGGTGGGTGCAAAAGCAGACCTTCTTTTGTCACTTCACTGGAAGCTGTCTGGATGGCTGCAAAGTGTATTATAAATCAATTCTGCTTGGAGGACTGCTTGCAACAAAGTCAATAACGGAGCAGGAAAGCACACTTGCTGTCAGAGGAGCCAGAAAGAAAGGAGGAAAAATCCCTGTATTCAAAAAAAACCCATAACTGACCTGCAGCCAAGTTTTGTCAAATGTATGGTACAGGGCCACATTCCTTGTTTTCTTCTGCATCATCCCTTTAATGATCTGCCAGTTAACATGCCACCATCACGAGGGTATACACTAGAGCAATGACCTCTCGTGAGCAGCTGTAACATAAAAGGTGTCAACACACCCTTCGTAGACAGTATTCTAATTTCATAGTAGTGCAGACTATCCCCAGATCAGTAGGATTTTTAACTGTTATGCTTTCAGCAAGTTTTGTGCTTCTCAGTCATCATTGTATCCCTCTTTTATCCACTCAATATTCATGTATTGACATCTGCCAAAATGATTTCTACAATATTAGTTTATGTATTACAGCTGGAGTAAAATTATATTTGGGCAAAACCTATTTTGGGCAAAGCCACAGTACATCCTATTATTGTTTTTGGCACTTTCACATGTCTTTCACACCTGGTATTCTTCTACCCAGAGTGCCCTGATCCTAGCAAATCATCCCGACACCCATTAACCTCACCAGATATGATGGGGAAGAAGGAAAAGAAGATATCTGAATAACTGGTGATGTTCTGGTAAAGCCATTGTCAACAAAGAACAGGTTAAAGAAAGCATGTTACACTTGAGAGAAACTTCATTTAAACACCAATAATTTCCCTCCAGTTTAGAGACCAAGTACTGAAATCATTAGTATAATTTGCCAATCTGTGTGCAATCGCTAACAAAAATCCTCTGGGGTGAACAGAGATTCACATTTTCTTTCAGTTTGTTTTTACCATAAATATTAATACTCTGTTTCCCAGTTTCAAGTTGCTTATGTTTGATTTTGTTCTCTAATAGAAAGGTTGGTTTTCAAAAGAAGCTTGGTGCTTTTTCTCTGGTCCCTTTGTTCAAAAGTTTAAGGATTTGTAAGCAATTCCTTTGAGAGTCATTAGTCTTAACTAAGACAAATATGAAAGTTAATTAAAAGTTTAGTTCATTGACAGATAAAACTTTACCCTTATTTACTCTGGAAAATAACAAGCAGGACTAGCTACCAGCTAATAAGCAAAGACTTAAAAAATACAACTTAACTTTTCATCACTGCAGTCAGAAATTGTTCATTTCAGGTTTTGTTTTATCTTTGTCTTTGCTTATTAGCTGTTATCTCTCGGTAACCCTTTCCCCACCTCCCTACTTGGTTACCAAGTCTAAACGTACTTCTGAAAACGGCTGGAAAACAACAGAAGCTTGTATCATTAATGATAAATTTCTATTAGAAGCAAAAAATGGAGGTGAGGCCTGTGAAGATGTAACCTTAAGCTCCTGCAGCCAAAGAAAGAATCTGCTGTTCTCTCTCTGTACAGACTTCTTCCCATCTCCCAGTATGGCCTGGAAGGAATTTAGTTTTTGCCTAAGAAGCAGAGGACTTTGCAGACTGATTTTTTTTGCCTGTGCAATTCTACCAATTCTGAATTAACTCTGAATTTGATACCTGCTCCAAAGATGCTCTGACCAACAGGTTACACCCAAAAGCCTTTATCAGCAGTTTGACTTCTAGGACAAGGAAGGACAAAGTCATAGACTTGCTTTTTCCTCTCTCTAACTCCTGCATCTCTTTCCTGAGAGCAGGAGTTCAGCTTCTTATTAAAATCAAACAGTGGAAAACCATGGACAGTGTTTTACTTTCTCCTGCACTGTGCTGCTCAGCAATAGATTCTGCCATCCTTTCTGTCTCAGTCGAGTGATACTCAGCAGTATCTGTTCTTTTCCAAACATTCTTTTTTTTCTCATCTTATTGCTAATGTGTGATGAAAAGAGCATGAATTTTGAATGCAGCAATTATCATTCAATAGATAGGTTTAAATGTTCTAAATGATACTTAAATTCACAGAGGAAAACTTTTTTTCATGCTGGTGGGAACAGAGAGATTGAAATAAAGTGGAATCAGTTTTATAGAATTATGTCTCTTGAATTGCTATTATGGTTTGAATCTCACTTCCATTACTACAACTCAAGATCAAATCCCTTAAAGCTGGAGAGGTCTCTTTAATTGTTTCAGCTAAAAATGGGTGTCCCATATATCATCGTACATCTGCTGTTGACCAATGAACAAAATCATACAGGAATACAGACATCCAGTGTGGACTAAAAAATTCCCTGACTTTGCTTTAACCATGTAGCCCAGCCTGCATTATCAAGACATTTTGCTAAGCCACAGAATTGATTTCTTCAAATAAGTAACTCTGAACTTATAATAAGTTATGAAATATCATCTAAGAGCTGGTTTTCCTCATCAATCTGCCTCTGAGTGCATGCTATGATATGAAGGATACTTTTGAATAGTGGCTTTGGATGGAATGACAAGTTTTGAAAGTGACTGAGGAGTTACTGAGCATTTATCACATCACGTGAAGCCAGGATAACTTATTAAACCTTATGACTAGTGCTACACAGTGAGAATTCTTGCAGAGCTTGCAGATGTTTACTGAACAAAATATAATTTGGTTGTCATTTTATATAGAAAACAAAACTTTCTAAAACTTTTGCTTACATAGACAGAGTCCTGGAAGAAAGCAATGACTTGACCCCATGGTAGACATAGTCCTGTGCTCTGTTTTCACAACATGGCTGACAGGTACACTAAGAGACTGCCAGGCTTTAGTCCATAGGCCCAGGGGCTGTTTGACACAGGGGAAAGGCGAACATCAGCCAATTACCAACCTAAAAGCGTACTCAGGAGAATCTCTTTCCTGCACAGAGATTCTCAAAACATCCACTGATGTTCATATTTAGAGTCTGTAAGTTTTTTCAGAGGGAAAAAACCACCTTCTATCATAACAAGCACTAGAGAGAAGCTTCAAGGCAATTAGAGAAAATAGACCACAGTGAGTCAACATTCAATAGCTCATGATTTAGAAAAGTATTCACCTTGAAACAGTCAATATGTGCATTACACATGGATATTTAACAGAATGCCTCACCCATAGTTTAATTAACTGTGCAAACAATTAACATTGCTCAAGTACAAGGACTGAAAATTCTCTGCACAGCTTAAGTGGAAATGTTGTCATTCTCCAGAATTGAACCCTGTGACACAACTGGCTCTACAGATTGTGAAGAGATCCTTACAGGTGTCCAGGGACTCCTGCTCTTATGATGTTTATTTATTGATCTGTGAAAACTTTACTCAGCAATGAAAATATAACAAGCTGTAATGACAACCAATGCTCAGTGGCTGCTGAAGCACAGAAGCTTTAGATGCATGCTGGCCAACGATTACAGTATCTCACTCATTTTCTGGAAGGCAAATGGGGTGCAAATTAAAGATATGAGTCTTCTGTGCATCACGCTAAGATAACAGCTCTGTGGCTGTCTCTGCAAGAAGTGGAACATCTGTTTCACTATTCTCTGAAAACTACAATATCAACTTCTATTTTCTAATTCTTTTTTGGAGTCTGGCTGCTGCATTTTGCTACTTTTCCAGTCCCTGTGGTTGGCTTCCTAAGTGGAGGAGTGGGGTGTGTGAGGTAAAGGCTTCCCAAGACCCAGTGGGTCCCTATGAGGGGAGCACAGTGCTCCTTTAGGGCTCCCTTTGCTGGAAGGAGCTCAGGAGAGAGCACCGCTGCATTGCTTTATTCCCCAGGCCCATCCACCTTCACATGGTACTGTCCCCTGGGTTTGAAGGCATGAAATGGATCTTCAAGAGCTATACACTATCCAGAGGTGTTCCCAAGAGGGGAATTCCCAGCTAACTGGCTGGGAAGCTGCTGCGTGCTTTCAGATAATTGCCATTGTTCTGAAAACATCACTAATGATTGAATATGTATTTAAATGGGTGCAGAATGATGTCAGACACAGAAAACATTGAAAAAATGGTATGGGGCAGTACACTCTGAATCAGAAAATGCTGGGGAAAGAAGAGAGGGTGAGCTATAGAAAGACTGAGCAAATAGCAACTTTTTTTGCCCTTTCTTTGTGTTGCAAAAGGTTCCAGGTCAGCATGTTTCCAGTCAGGCCAGCAGATCTAAAGCCAACATTGAAATATTACCTTGTACCAACAGTTTTCAGATTTTATTTTCATTTTAGAGTCCTTCATCATTTTCCTGGGGAGGCAGATACAGAAAATGTGAGCCCACTGTCATTTGGGTTTAGTGGACCTTATGGTACACAGTCAATTTAGTCTTCAAGATCTCTGATCAGAGGTTAAAAGCCCTGCCCTTGCACCCTCTGAAAAATTGATTTGGTAAAGCTTGTCACTGTAAGGGATGGACTGGCTGCCACAAGTGTAAAGGTGCCTTTTGATTTCATTACACTTCTCTTTCTATTTAAATCTGTGGTTAGACTGGATGAGCAGAATTCAAGCTGTAAAATGCCAGGTGGGGTTTGGAAAGCTGTAATAAGAGTATCCCAGCAGGCAATGATGGTTCTCTGACAAGGTAAATGCTGCATATCAGGGGTTTGAAATACTGCTGGTGAAGAACACACAGAAAGGGAAAAATTAGGAACTTATGTAAAAAATATTCTCAGTTGCTAGAAAGCCTGGGTAATTCTTTTCATAGCAGCTGATCTATAGGTAAAAACAAGACTCTTGGCTGTGGTGCAGCAGCAAGCCTGCTTCAATCTTCCTAACCTTTGCCAATTGGTTTATGCAAGTTTAACTGCATCTGTCTGTCTCCTGTGGACCTATGAAGAAGACACATCAGTGCTGCACATAGGTACTGTGCAGGGCAAGACCGGAAGAGAGAGGTTTCCAAAGTCAGTCACTGGGACATGCGATATTTTCTGAAGAGGCTTTTTTGGTTTAAGAAGTTATATTTTCTACTGGAAATCACTTTCCTATGGTAACATTCCCACAGAAATATACTTCCCATTTTCACAGAAATGTGGTAGCTAAATTACAAAGGTGCATGGTCTTTAAAGCCTATAAAGAGGGATGCTGAGGAAAGAGGATCCTGAGCTACCGGGCGCCAGTGCTGTCCTACCATCATGGCTGAGTTTCCACCTCCTGCCTTTCACTTCTGAAAGCAAAAAGTTTGCTTTTTGTGTCATTGCTTATGCACAATAATGTGAAAATGGTTAACATTTGAGAACAAAAAGAAAACAACAACCTACTTATGCTATGAAAAGAACTGATAAGGTGTTTTCTTTTTCCTATGAAAAGAAGGATGAAAAGCCAAGAGAATACCAAATCCCATGTTGTGAATATGACCTTGACGTTAGCTGAATAAAAATACCTAACCTGAATGCCACTGAATTACTCCTTTTCCTCCTGAGAGGCTCTGAAGCTGTCAGTAACCTGAACTTTAGTAAGTCTGTGGCTATATTTTAGGTTGCATGTAGACAAAAAACAAATAATCTTTAAAAATAAGTCTCTCCCACTAAAACTCTGAATAATATGAGCTTCTTATTTGCACCCTTTTTATGACCAGAATTGTGTTTATTTAATGTTACAGTTCATTAGCCAACTTTCATTTCTTTATAATAGTAATTGAATTTTGTTGATGACTGTGTTTTGTCTGGTTTTAGTTATAGTGAGCAATATAATCATATGTGATCTGAAAAAGTAATGAAACCTTAGAAGAAAACTGTCCTTCTACATACATCAGGATTAAAAGGTACATAAGTAAAAGCATAGCAGATCTAACATTCAACTTTGCAGGCAACTTAGTTTGCATTCTGAGTCATCCAGCCATAAAAATATTAAAAATTATCAAAATTATCCATGACACTTCTCCAACAATTATTTATTTCTGTTCCTACAGCTGACAATGTTGCAAAAATCCAAATTCCACAGAAAAGATTTTCTAGGAGATATCATTCAGTTTCTCAATATATGAATAAAATAGTATTTTGTTGGAATGCACAGACTTCGTGGCTGATGATTCTGCTAAGTCTGTCATTTTGTTGGGAACAGCTACTATCCTCCCAGTGACCATTTACTGCTCTGGCAGGAAGCGACTCAACCTCAGCTTCCAAAGTTCACACTAAATGGGATCACTGTAGCCTCCTCTTGAGTGTGAGCCCTTTGATGCTTGTCCATTTGCTTAGTTGTCTCAAACCTTTGGGCATATGCTGTATTTCTGACAAGTGTACTGAGTGTTATTAATAATGAAAGAGATTTTAAATAGCTGGGGAAAAAATATAGCAAACCTAACACATAGCTGACCTCTGTGCTAACAAATGGAAACCTCCCACTTCTGTCATGTGTCATATCTCTGGCAGAAATTAAAAGAGGGTTTGCCCAGCTCTGTGTTACTCCTTTGCACAATGAAGGTACAAGCAGAGTTGCTTCAATATAGGGTACTGCATGGTTGAGCTCATCAGAAGAATTAGTCTTAGAAATTCTCATGGAATTGTAGTGATCCAGAACTTATATTTAAAAAGTACTCTGGAGTGAGGACAGATGACAGATATTGAGATCCAGCTTAAAGCATATTTTAGAGAGCTGGGGGTTTTGCCAAACTAAACTATATGAACAGATTCTTATATATATTCACTTATAGCTGTGTACCACTACACCAGTGAACAATAAATGCATAACCTTGAAAGGGCTTTTTTGTTTATCAGTTTCTTACTTTTTTTGTACAGACTTTTCAGGCTATGATACATCAAGTAGATGAGCTGGTCTCTATATGAGAGCCCTGTCTTTCAAAAAGTGAGTGTTTTCATTTTTCCTTTCTCCATTTCCAAAGGTACCATTGTTGCCAAGAACAATCATGCATTTAGGATTTTGTCAAAGGTGAGGCAGCCTCTTGAGCAACCTTTCTGAGGTTCTGTGCTCACGCTTTATGGGACTGTTCACAAAGGATTCCTGATATCCCAGAGGGAAGACTTGGAGTTGTTTCGAAGGATGCCATTGCTACAGCCTGCTCTGCAGGTGAGAATGGGAACACACCACATATAGTAGTGTTTGAGAAAGAAATTAAGAAGGGAGAGAAAAGAAAGAAGACTGAAGGAGGGCAGAAGAGGGAAAGGACTAAATATACTGAACAGCTTCATATGGAAAACCTTTCATTTACTGAGTTTGGGGAGTACAAAGTTCAAACTCAGAGTTTGACTGCCATTATTACTTTAAAGCTTGGGCCACTTCAGTATTAGTTGGTGCTGATTTGCCATGATGTCTCAAAGGGGTGATGAGGATGAGGACTCAGAGCATCTTGGCAAAAACTGTTCAGCAGAGTAGCTCTGACCACCTGCTCAACCACCAATTGTTCACACTTTCTTTCCCTTTTTTAAGAAAGTGTGCCAAAGGATATCAGAACATATTTATCAGAACACTAAAGTAATAAACTGGAACAAGGTGCTGGTTTAAATAGGAGATCTGGTGGAAAGATATATTAAACAGGTTTGAAAACACTCCTCTCCTGGTTTTGTTCTTGAAGGGTAAGTTAGTCCATCCAGTATTATTTTCTAGTTCAGCTGCTTCCTGAGGCTTCCTGGGTTGTATAGTGATAGACACCCATAGCGAAGGCTCTCTCCTCCTGCCACCCTGAGGCTTGAGCTCCTGGGCCTGCCCTTTCCTCTCATGCTGTTGCATACTTGCATCTCCCAACACTTTCTTCATGCTGGCCACACTCAACAGATAGAAACTATTTCTTTCCCTCCACAGCAACCATCCCAAACGTATTTGACGCGTTCCCTTTCTCTGCTACCCCACCTCAGAAGTCTTCTTAGAAGTCATACAGAATCCTTGTACACAAACTGGAACAAACCAACCTAAATATACATCCTTTTTACCACGGTTATAAAGGGAGGCAGCTTCATTTATGCAGTCCTACAGACTGTAGATATCTGAAATAGAATTTTCTGTTCTATGGAAATAGTTTTTTTCTTGCTATTTTTACCTTTTTATTTTCAGGATGAAAATCAGAAAATGCAATTTTTAACCTGAGAGAAATTCCAGTTTTTATTTATTTATAAGAATTCAGAATATGCTGCAGCATATTTTCTGCATGGAATAAATCAACACACTGGGTATCGATTTTTATTAAAATATAGATGATTTCAAAGGAAGCCCCAAACATCCTGATTATTTAAAAAATGTCCTTCATTTTGGTTTAATCAATTTCTGTTATAGCTGTCCTTTTAAGAGCTTCATTAATTTAAATTCTTTTCAAGAGAGATACAAGGCAGAATGCTTTCGACAGGTTCCAACTGTGTGTTATGTTAAGCAAAAATATGATTATAAACTTTGCATCTAATACTCATGAGAACATGGCTAAATTTATCCAGTAAGTATGTTAGCTAGGTCTGACAATTTTTTTTTCATTATGAGTAATCAGTATTTCCAAAATCTAGTCCTTCTTAAAAAGAACTGTTGAAATCATGAGGTATTCTGGTCCTTCTTGTCTTTTCCCTTTTTCCCCCATTTTTTAGCATGTTTTTCATTTTCAAGGTGAAATTCTTCCTTTTATTCAAGGCATCTTAAGGTACTAAACACTTCTAAAAGAAGAGGTTAAACTAAACAAAAGCGGCATGTTTAATACGGTGCCACAAAGTGCAACTTTCCTATCTTGATACCTTATCAAAGACATACAGGGTTGGGGAAAACATTCTTACAAATTTTCAGCAGGGAAATGTAAGTTCTTCTTGTAAAAACTTCAAATGAAATCAGTGTGTGACAGAATCATGTAAACTTCTTGGATTTCAGAGTGTTGGAGGAGGGTCCTCCCCTGCTGCATTCATTGGCAAAGGCCATCAGTAATCCCCAAACTGCCTCACACTGGAACAATGGAAGCCTTTAGGAGAAGGAACAGTCTGAAGCTTTGCAATTTTCTAGTTTTAAATTCAAAGTATAGAAAGCCCAGCCTGAGGCTATTCGTGCTTTACTCCAGCTGATACCACACCAGTAATGGCTTCAATAATTTCTTTTTGGAGATGTAAAGTTCACTCACAGAGAATTTCCAAGTGTGTTAAAATCTCTTCTTTCTAGGTGAAAGTGCAATCTATGCCTGCCCCATTCAGCTGAGACATTGTGCGGCTACGCAAAGCCACCTTTGAATAGGCACAGGAAGGGTACAGTCAGCAATGGCATGAGCATCCCTCTTTTTAAATGGAGCCTGTGAGAACTTGTTGAAGCACAATATCTTTTATTTTTTTTTCCCCATATTGATGCAAATGAAAATGCCTTTGCAGTTATATATCATTATCCCCATCTCTTCCTCCAGCCTATCAAGTTGCTCATGTGGATTCTTCCTAATCTGCTTTGGAGTTTAGAGTTTATTGTAATTGAGTCAAAGTAAATTGGGTTAACAAAGACCTATTTATTAGATTCCTAAGTAAATCTGTTTGAATTTAAACCTGGCAGCCAAAGAGCTGAGTGAGAGGGCAGAAAGTACAATAACAGAGGGGAAAAAAATGTCAGGTAGCTAAAGGAAGATGAAGGACTATAACCTCCCCATCAAGCACAGGGGAAGATACTTATGTCAGGGGTGAATGCTGTCCACTCTCCCACAATGATTCTTTCCCTTCTCTCTCCATGAAGTTACAGATGTATTTACAGGTAAGTAATTGTTCTCTCCTGCCTTGCATCCTCACATCAAGCTTTTTGGTGATATAAGTATGCTTTCTTGCACCTATTACCTGGGTGCTTTATTGTATGTAATAAAAAAAGAGGCCAAGAGGAAGCAAAGAGAGAAGGCGCTCCAACAAATCTCAGATCTGAGGGCTTCTCACAGAAATCTAGCGTTTGCAATCCATGAATTCTCTCTCAGTGCCAACCATGATGATTTACTTGAATAGAGGTGATAAAACAGGATGCCAAACTTGGGAACAATTCTGTGCATAAGCTATAGTAACAGTCCTGCTGCTGCTTTTACATGAAAAATTGTCCAATTATTTACTTGAAATTGCACAAATTCTAGCATGGTTTCAGGTTTTTCTGGCATTCATTTGTCACACTGTCTGTCATATAAAACCTCCCAGAATTAAAATCCACATCCCTTTAGCATCTCAGCAAAGTGTTGTTGGCCAGGGCTCTTGTTCTGATGGATGATACTAGTGACAGCTACCAGAAAACACAGTTAAATTGCTTAACAGATACCTTGAAGGAGTATGCAGCAATACATATTACCTAAAACACCCCAATATATATCTCTCTGTTCATCACTTTGTACTTGTACCCTTTATTCTTTAATACAAACCTTCTAAATCCAATTTCTCTGTAGTTATTCAGCCATCACTGGTATGATTAATAAAACCAGAACTGGAATTGACAATGGCTAGATTAAAACACCAAGCCCAAACATCAGAAGATATACATTAGTATAGATCTATTGACAGAAGTATGCCAAGGGTTTCGTCACTCTTGTTTACAATATCATTATTTCATTATCATATGTCTACTGACAGAATGGTGCACCTTCTAAACCTGAGTACTAAAGTAAGTCCTGAATTTTATTTAAACTGAGAGCTGATTTTGGATGGCTCCTTTCCTTCTCTTCCTTTTTCTTTTCATTTTCCCTTCCTTTCCTTTACTTATTCCTTTCTTTTATTTTTTTCTTTTTTTTCTCTTTTCTTTTCTTTTTTCTTTTTTCTTTTTTCTTCTTTTTTCTTTTCTCTTTTCTTTTATTTTCTTTTCTTTTTTCTTTTCTTTCTTTTCTTTCTTTTCTCCTTTTCCTTTTCCTTTTCCTTTTCCTTTTCCTTTTCCTTTTCCTTTCCCTTTCCTTTCCTTCCCTTTCCCTTTCCCTTTCCTTTCCTTTCTCCCCTCCCCTCCCCTCCCCTCCCCTCCCCTCCCCTCCCCTCCCCTCTCCTCTCCTCCCCTCCCCTCCCCTCCCCTCTCCTCTCCTCCCCTCCCCTCCCCTCCCCTCTCCTCTCCTCTCCTCTCCTCCCCTCCCCTCCCCTCCCTTCTCCTCCCCTCCCCTCCCCTCTCCTTCTCTTTTTTCCTTTCTTTTCTTTTCTTTTCTTTTCTTTTCTTTTCTTTTCTTTTCTTTTCTTTTCTTTTCTTTTCTTTTCTTTTCTTTTCTTTTCTTTTCTTTTCTTTTCTTTTCTTTTCTTTTCTTTTCTTTTTTCTTCTTTTCATCCTTGACTTGTAGTGAGCCTTATTTGTCCTTAATTTTTAAAGAAGATCCAGCTTGTGCAGAGCTTAAATGGATCTATGAGTCTTTCTGCTAAGTAAGTCCCATATCTATAGATGGCTCATCAGGAATAAGTGGATTTGGTAAACACAGTTTTCAATTTCCTAGGAATTCATATTTTTCATATAGCTTTGGTCAAAATCCAACCAATTGCTTATTTTTATTGTATTCAGCTAATTTCAAATGAAATTATTTAAACCAGATTCTTTTCCAATAAAAACTGTTCAATCAAAACATTTCTAACCAGCTTTAACAGAAACAAAAATCAGTGATTTTAAAAATTTATGGTTATTATCAAGAACATTCATCTCTGCATAAGCTTTAAGGTACTGATGGTCCAAAAAAGTGTGGAAGAAAACAGTGTTAAAAGAGTAGAAACACTGGGGTGAAATAGCTGAGGTCAAACTTCAGGTCAGTAGAAGAGGCCCCAGGAGAGCACAGGTCTCCTGACTCCTAGGCTGGGGCAAGATGTTGGCCAGCAATGTCTCTAATTAGCAGTGTAGATATCTACTTTATTCATGTCAATGTTATTTACCTACTTAAAGCTGTGACCACAATTAAGGAGTCACATTGAGGTTCCCTTGAAAATCCAGGTTGTTATTTTATAATTAGCATAGTATATGTACATACAGGGCAAGGCTGTTTCAGCAATAGTTTTAATTCAGCAGCTAAGCCTCGGCAGTCCAGGTACAGTTTAAATACTCTAAAGCTGTTTATTTTGTCCCTGTTAATTTTAGCACTGAAGAAGCTGACCATACATTTGTTTCATGGTACTGTTACGTCTCCAGCAGGCTCTGGTCTTCCCTCTTTATAAATATGTTTGCTGTCAATTAATTTTAAGTGGTTTTCTTTTTTTTTTCAAGATCTATGAATAAACCAGAAACAATATCTTCAGCTAGCACACTAGACGTATCAAAAATTAGACCCCCTTAAAGTTTCTGACAAAAATATGGAGGTGCAAAACTATTTCAACCTCAAATGTGCCATTTCATGCAGAAGCAGACATATAAGTGTATTTGTTGGCTTTTGTTTTAGTTTTGGCTTGTTTTGGTTTTTTTTTTTTCCCAGATAAAATATTGTTTAATGGATTTCTATTTCTTTATTTAAATAACTACAGAACAATCAAGATATGCAGTGAGATAAAAATAATACTGCTAGTGTTTTATACACTTTACAGTCTATAACTTACAAGTAACGTTTAAGCATCAATTTTCTGAGAAAATACAGAAAAGATCAACTTCTAAAAAAATAACAATTTCACAAGCAAGATATACAAAGAAACATAAATTATTCAGGGAAAACTGAGAGTACGGGTTTGGTGCAGTTTTTCTAGAACTCCAGCTCCATAATTTCCCATGTAAAATGTAGATAGCTACCACACACAATCACAATTCCAGTCCTGGTCTGTAGCTATCACAAAGCAATGCTTTCATAACAGCCGTGTCCTACAGTCCTTTCACCTTCCAGAATAACCTCTGCAGTATTTCAATCAAGAGATGTTCAGCTGGCCCAAGAAGTGGTTAAGCTGTGTGCCAGCTCTGATGAATGAACGATTTTGAAGGATGTATGCCCTCCTCATCCAAAGTCTATCTAATAGAGACTACAAGGTGCTACGAGATGGCATTGGATACTTGTAGATGAAGCTCAAAAGTGTTAAGCACCTGCTTATCATGAAAATAAAGACAAAGCAAATCAAGGTGAATGGGACTAAAAGATCAGATAAAGGAGAGAAAGAACCTGTTCATATAAACGCCTTGAAGCAGCATACTAGGAAGCAGTGTTCAGGAAGGCAGTGCAGTTACAGAAAGAATTGTCTAAGCAAGGATGAGGTCAATAAGCCACTGAAAGACTTAAAAGCTAAGGTGGGAAGTTTTGAGAGGCAACAACCGTTGGTGCAAAATGTAAAAATGCTATAGAATGGACAGACGAAACCATGGGGAGGAGTTCTTATTACTGGCATCAAAGGTGTCTGGTGGCCAGGAAATGTAAGAATAAAAGTTACACAGGTGGATTCATTCGGTACTGTAGATGAAACTGGAACTTTGTCAAAAATACTTCTATGAGACAGAAAAGGTAATGTGAATTGTGTCATACTGAGAATCTATAACTTCTCTGACACAAAGGAACTTGGACTCGATATACCTGACATGAAAATGCCATGCTAGAAGACACATAATTCTGCTCTGCTCTTCCTCTTTTCATTATAATGGCTGGCTCAAACTTTGTGAAAGTCGTCTGGACTAGTACATATTTCTGCCTGATAAAATTAAGGCATAGGCTTTTGGCAACAAATTAATATCCATCAGTGATTTCTAAAAGTTTCTTAACATAAATATTATGAAGTGATAGAAAAGCAATTTTGCAGTAAAAAAAAAAACAAAACACAATGTGTTTTGTACAATAAATATTTGTTTAAATGGTAGAAAAATAACTGTTACTTTTCTGAGGTGGACTCAGTTGCTTTGCAACATTTATATCTTACTTCACCTATTAATGAAATACATATAAATATCAAAATATGCACACAATGATTTTCAGAAGCTTGTTTTAATAATTGTGTAGCTTGACTTTTATTGTTTGAACATGAAATTGTAGGCTTCAAGGGTAGTTTAGCTTGCCTTTTATTTCTTTTCTAGACAAGCCCAAGAACTTAATCTAATACTTGATTTTCATTTGCTTTGCATACAATATTCATACACAAACAGCATGTTTCTGCACAGAAACTAAGAGTACTGGTATTTATACTAGCATATGCCTATCAGATTAACAGAGGCAGAAAGTTGCCTGGGTAATTTCCAAATGAGACAAGCTAAGGCGATTCTTGTAATATATTTAATCGTTTTTCTTAAATTATGGTAGGTTAAAATACAAAGTTAAAAAAATTTCCTTAATCTTTTAATATATTTGTTAACAATCAAATACTACTGTAAACAGTTGGGCTTAAATTTGGATGCTACTCAAATTAGTCAATAAAAGAGATATTAAAAAGCCCTGACAAGAAACTTGCAGCATTTTTGTGTTTGGCAATTAGCTTTTTGTCAGTTCTGTAGTAGGAAGAGGCAGAAAGCATATCTTAATTTTTAAAAGAATTTAAAATTAAGCACCATTATGGTGTGTTTTCAACACCCTCTTTCACCACCTGCTCTTTATTTTTATGTGGACTATTTTAAAGTTTTCTCCTGTAATGCAATTTTTTATATTTCCATTTTAAATTATGGAAGACTGTAATAAACTTGTGGCAAATCATGGAATGAGCATTGCTAATAAAGATTTTCAACTTTTGTTTGTAATGCTCACTAAGAATTGACAAAGTGAAGGTTTCTGGCCAAGTACGGATTGGATTTATTACCATGTCACACAACTAAAATAAACAGTGAATTTGTATTTATTGAAGTGCTTCAGAAGCTTGAAATTCAAATCTACATAAAAGGGAACTATTAAATTAATTCTTAATTCAAACAACTTTGGGTAACTGATTAAGCTCTATAAACCACTAAACAAAAGACCAAGGTGAAATCTTGGTCTCTCTTTTCCTCAGTGACAAAACTCAGTGAGGTCTAGGGAGGACTTTTGATTTGCTTTACATGACTGTAGCAGATAGACACAACTCCTAAGACTCATCTCCCAAGTTTTTTGGAAAGACAGATGCACCAGACAGTGATCTAATTATATATTTCAGATAGAAACTTGCATAAAGAAATGTTTACATTCTTGAGCATGATGGAAGAAAACTAAAACTATTTTCCTTGGCCAGGGAGTCTGACTATAGAAGCCTGAAATGTAGCTTAAACAGCTGAAAATAAATGCAATTCAATTTTCCCCCCATAAATGCTATTCCTACCTGTGGATTGAAACCAACTTCCTCTGTTTTTGAATCCCAGAGCTAGTTCTGGAAGAAGCCTACCTATTTAATCTAAAAAGGACAGAATACTTGCCCAGGTGTACACAGCTTCTGGTACCCAAGCACCTCATCTACATGGTGACACGTGTTGCCTGCAGAAAGGTCTATTTCCCTATTTGTGTGCTTTACCATAGTCAGGACTTTTAAGACGGGACTTTTATTATCTTTGAAAAGGAAACAAAGAAACAGGGAGAGAAATAATCTAGTACCTAGACCAGCCCCTTGCCCCAAAGTCAGATCATTTATTCCCAAGTCTTTACTGACAAGTGTTTGTCAAGAGTCTTCTTAGAAACCTGCAAGGAGGAACACTTCACAGCATCCCCAGGCAATCTATTACTTATTGCAAAGCATCTGAAAACAAGCTCAAAGGTACAGAAGGCAAATTAAAAATCTGCTTAGAAACCTCAAACAGGTGCTTTGGGGAATTCACAATCTGCTTTAACATTTGGAGAATACAGTTTATCTTGTTCATGAAATCTGTAAGTATTGTATAAGTAATTATATAAAGCAGTAATGCTAAGTACCATTAACTGGTACTACAGATTGCTTAACAATCAGTCCTAGTCTTGGGCTGTCTATTGTATCTGGTCTACAAACACAGAAAAAATATCTTTGTCCCTGGGAAGCCATACTCAGTGCTTAAAAGAAGAGGTTGCTCATGGGCAGACCAATCAAAAAGTACAAGACAGCAACAGAGTTCAGGTAGGCAGCATTTAGTATTTCAAACTGTCATGAAATTTCTGTAAGCTTTCAGTAGAATCATGGAACTGAAGGAAGAGAGAGAGTTAACGCTGCACTTGTAGGTAATTCCCTGCAGGTACAAGAAGCCTCACAGAAAAAGGAGAAAGATTGTTTTAATGTGAATCCAGCAATACAGGAGGTTGATGACATGGACTAGTCAAGAGCCAGACAAGTGGCTTCTCTGTAATGAATGGGACATTATTTAACAACTGATAGGGCAATAGTAAAAAAATGGGAAAAGACTGCAAGCAGCTTAGAAATTGATGGTGAGCAGCTTGTGTTTGATTAGATTAACAGAAAAAGAACCACAGACAGCTGCTTATAGAAGACTTACAAATGAAGAAGTAGCACCAGAAATAAATCTTCTCCTTGATATTTTTCTGGAAGATTAGGGTGGAAATAGAGAAGATTGTATTTGTGAAGGTTGGGCAAAAGAATAAGTTATATAAGTACAAGAAAAAGGCTAGATGAGATCTTCGTCTGTATGCTTTGATAAAGGTCCATATTATAGTTGTTATTCAGGAAAAAAAAAATCTGCAAAAGGTAGATATAAATAGGATGTTGGAAATACAAAGGGATCTGAACTGAAGTTATTACTTGTGGAAGACTGGTATGAGGATAGCAATATTTTCTGCAATGATTAGGAAAACAGTCAATAAGATGACTTGTTGGAACTAAAATTAAAATCTCCATCTATCAGCCATGTGTTACTAGAGGCAACTAGTTACGAAGAAGACATGAGGCATGGGACACAATTCTGGGGTGGGGGAAAGAAATCAGTCTAGATTATGGTTGTAGATATGTGAGTAAATCAACTGAGAGAAAAGTTTGTGCTTGCTGATAAGGCTTATGGATGGGAAACTAAGAAAAATAAGTTTTAGCTAGTTTTACTGTTTGGTACTTTGTAATGCCATATTCTTCAGTTGTGACATATAATGACACTGCTTTGGACCACTATTATACTCACACATTGCAATTACAGAAAAGGAGCGATTAACAAAAAGAAAAAGAATTTTTTTGAGCTTTATCAGCCTTCATAATATGCTGATTTCTAGTTCAGCTAAATGTTCTGACACAAATTGCATTTTAAACCTGTTGCTTCACGAGGACTTAAAAATATTAAATATTCAAAATACATATCAAAAGTATGTTTAGCTGAATAGATTTTGTTATTGTAGTGGCATAATGTCACTGTGACATTGGACATTTTAATTCTAACTCACAAGAAACTATAAAAGAGAGAAACTTTGGTAATAAGAAAAGGTGGTATTAATAAAGCACTGATCTTGTCTTTCTCTGATGATAGTGAAGCAATTCAGTCGGTACGCAGATAAGAACTCTACACTATACTGAGGAAGATCTCACTGGATATTTCCATGGCAATAAAGTATTCATGTGGATGAGTAGTTCTGGAGAGGTTTCATTGCACCAAGGAGCTCTGTAAATCTAAATGGCCATGAGGACCAAAACAGTTTATTCAGCACAAAACCATTATCACAAACCAAACATTTTTACCTCCTACTATTTCTCCCAAGCAGCAGAGCCAGAGTAGACCTCAAAAGATAAAGATCAAGATATTTTCAGAGGCCCTGCTCCTGATAGAGATGGATTCTTGAGCCCTCAGTTGTTACAAGAAAGCTTCCAGCATGGGCTCTGATTGGCATTCATTTACACACAAAATCACAAACTTGAAAGTGCTTTTTTGGAGGGGTTGTTGTTTTTCTTCGCACATTTTAAACATGTTTATGACCAGTTAAACTTTCTTCATTCTAACAGAAAATGGGCTATTTCAATTTAATTGTTTTAGACTGCCTGTAGAATTTGCAAGTCTGTAATTCTAGCATTGCTTGCAGCTTAGGGAAACTGCACTGAGAAATGGTTTTGATCCCCGCATAAAACAGTTGTTAATTCTCTGTAGGCTAATAGAGTGAGAAATATTCCTTAAAAAATATTAACAACTGACCTATAAAATCTAGACTTTACGTAGGATATCCATGGCAGCAGGGTTGAAACTAGATATCTTTAAGGTCCTTTCAAACCAAATCATTCTATGACAACTACCTGAGCAGTTGCCTGTTGAAATGTCAACACCTTAACATCATGAAATGGAAGGTAATTGTGTCCTTCCCCCTCCATATTTCAGGAGGTTACTGACAAGACTTGTAAAGTCAATGTTTTGAGTTGTATTCTTATTCTGTGTATCAGCTCTTAATGGAACTGGGCCTTCCTAAAAGGAGCCTTTTGAGATATTAAATTGAGTTTAAATAGGTTTGATAACCTTTTACAAAGAAGTTTTTCACATCAGGAACCTTACAGAGGTATACTCATGAAATCTGTAGTCTTTTTAGCTCCAAGATAAATGAGCTTCAATGATTTTACTATGCAAAGAAAATCAGCACATTTTTTTCATGGCATCACTCTTCCCACTTCAGCATCACATTGTACAATAGGTTGAAAGAGTGCATATAAACACTGTGCAATCCATATCACCTCCTGAGTTGTTTAACGGATTGCATGGTCAGCAGTTCCAGGATCTCACTTTGTGCATAATTAACATCAATAGAGGTTAATTACAGATACCCATAAAGCTTCATTACAACCAGGCAGAAGGTAAAACTAATCTGAACAGTTTAATTATTACAAAAATTGCATTATATGGTCAATATGATAATCACTGTACAATAGATTTCATACCTTTCCTAAAAGGCACCCTGAAACTTCTGATCTATTTTGCAAGATTGTTTGCAGGGAATTTTATAAAATACATTGTTAAATTAGGTAGATAGGCTGTAAATACATGTAATCACTCGTAGGAGCACAAGCATCTGCACAAATGCAAAGGAAGAACATGTCAATGATAATCTGAATAGAGAATTTATCAAAACTCGATTGTGATGATGTAGGGATTTTCACTTTGCAGTTACCTTTCTCCAAGACACAGTTGCAGTATTTTATATATTAACTACTTTCTTCCTGCATTCTTCATTCAAAGCTAAAAGAGTTCAAGATCTTAGTATTTTTCCCCTATGTCACAAAACTTCCCTCTAAATTTTCCAGGGAATGGAAAAGTTAGTGCAGTACTCCTTTTTAAATCCTCTTGAAACCCTCTGTACATGGAAGAGGTAAATATAAGTCTGGTAACCCATTAAAATATCTTCAAGCTGAATTTAACAGTTTATTTCTTCTCAGAAAATGAAAAAAAAGAGTGAGGGAAAAAAAATGAGAGAAAGGAATCCTTCTTGCAAGTGCTTGAAAGCTGATAAGACTTGACTGGCTTCTTAGAGCATGTAGTTTTTAATGTGATTTTAATTGTAATCTGAAATTTTGAATCGGTTTGTAAAATTACATGATTTATCTAGATGCAAGCATGCAAGGTACTGTACCATAGATTTAGCACCAAAGGGAGTAATTCGGTCTTCATAAAGAAAGACTAGAGTTTACATCTTATTCTTCACCATAAACTATAGTCCCAACAAATCCAGAATACCCTATACCTTAGTCCATTAAATACACAAAGCAAGCTGAAACATGCAGGAGAAACAGAGAATTATCTTCTTATATTAAAAAGGTGAAATTATTATAGTGCTGTAAGATCCTTCCTATGTGCCTTCCAGTTTGCCATTCTATCTGTCAACGTCAGTAATTTCAAACAGTATATTTTTAGAATGTTACTGGTTACAGAGAATATTGTTTCGAAATTCCCTGAGAAAAAGGGGGATAACTCTTCAGATGTGTTCAGTCAATATCCAGCTCAAACATATTTATGTATATCTTGGTGAATTATGGCTTTCAAAGAACAAAAAAGTAGAGAGCAAAAAACCTGAAAAGTTTCTTTGTGAAACATTGAAATGGATTTCTTTGCAACATACTGAAGTAGAAATACAAAATATGATCATTTAGTCAACATCTACATAGGTCTTATTAAACAGCACAAAGTTTACACATATTTAATAACCATGGCTGCTGGAGGGAATGTGTAATACCTTAATATTATCCCAATCTGGTAAAACTTTATAGAAATTGGAACATGGTGGAAGGATGTTAAAAAAGTGACCCACGATTCCCAAGGAAATGCTACGACTTGATTTCTCTTTGTGTCTATTAGATTACATCTTTGATATACTTAGTTTATAGTAGAAGTTTTCTCAGAATGCAGAGCTTATTTTGCTGACAATGAGATTTACTGCAAAATAGTCAACATCCTTCTGCCAAAAGGGTTTGCAAAGTTATTACTTTTAAAATGATGGTTAATGTCATGCATAACAATTACTCCTCCATCTGGACTGATTTCTCAACTTTTTGTGAAGATGTCGATGAAAAAAAGGCTAAATTATTTCTTATAAATATCAAATGCCTCAAGCTTGAGTAGGCAGGTTTGCCAAGGATATTGCCAAAGAGAGCCAGGGAATGCTACTGGCCCAAGCTTTCTAGCTACTTCTCGCTCATGCAAAAAGTCTGTGTTTATCCTCCATACCGATACTGTATAACAGAATAACAGCACATTATTCCATCATTTTTTCTCCAGTTCTTACATTCCACAGGAGGAACAGGTTAGGCTGGAGTGCAGATCCCAGGGAAAGCAGCCTGAGATTGTATAGAGCTGGAAGAACTTAACTTTTATGGTGAAGGCCTCTTTCTGTGGTTGGATAAAATATACCTTTTCACAGGAATATATTGGTTTATATGCTAAAAAAATTTTGAAAGAAGGGAGTCAAATTAGTATTGAAATTACTGAAATTAAATATTTTATTCATGCCTTTTGATGGGGAGGATGTCAGGAGAAGGTTTAATGATTAACAACCACAAAAAAAGAGACAGATTTTTTTTCCTCTACAAGAGAAAAAGTGGAACAAGAAAGCATCATGAAATCTCGCTTTTTCTTTGGTGGGAAATATAATGGGCTTCTTGTTCTTCAGTCAACATCTTTTACTCCTTCTGCATTCACCTAATCCATTTGAACTTATTTGCATGGAAGGGTAGATTTATTCTACACCATTTGGAACATAAATGTAATTGACTGGCAAAAACTGTCACATTGTATAGGGCACAGAAGCAACTGACAAAACTATTCACAAAAAAACTGCTAAGAAAATTCATAATGCATGTAAGGCATACTCCTACTTCATTATTGTCCCATCATGGCAACATAAGCTTAGTTTTACAATGTGCTATTTGTTATTTGTGTTTCTGTATTTCATTTATTAGTTGCATGTTGCATTCATCTAGCAGGTCTACTTCCCTGTCCTTGTGCTTACTTTGTTCCTTTCTTAGAAAATATTGCAAAACCTTATTTCAAAGAATAACTTTCCACTCTGAGAATGATGCTTCTCACTGTCACTGCCACCATTCAATTATCATTCACTAATAAAAAGAGTAAAACAGAAAAAGCAAAACAAAAAGAACAGTAAAACCCCATATTCTGAAGCAAGTTTTGACAGCAAAAGATAAAAAACACAATAGAGCTCCATGACATTTGCTGGGGACTTTAACACTGCTTTCGGCTAAATGGAAGGAATCCAGATAACAAGGTGAACAGAGGCAACCTAAAGTCCTAAAGAAAATTAGGGGAGATTAGGTTATGCGGCTCCAAATAATTTCTAACAGAAATCAAATAAGAACCGTGGCACTGATTCTTTTTTGCAAGGAAACGGAGAGCTGTGTGTATTTTTAAAGTAAAAGATCTAGTCTGTCAAATTGTTCAAACACAACTTTAACCCCAAATTTGAATTGTGTTGCCTGAGGTATTCACGTTGTAGTTTTAGGTGTGAATAGTCCCAGTCCTTTCAATTTATCTTAAAGGCATAGTTGGCTTAAACATCTGCTTGGCTTAGGGCCCTAATGAGTTAGCTAAGCAATTCATGCTATGCAGCTCAGAAAAGGACAAAACCAGGTATTAAACCTTAGCTCTTTTCAAATGCTTTAGAGAAATTAAGGTTAAATACAATGCTTAAAATCTTCAGTACAGAGCAAGGTCAAACAATTAAGTATATGGATATGCTCACATTTCCTTTTGAGGGTCACCCCAGAAACATGTAGCCCAGAGCTTGAAGAGGCAGCTCCTGCCAAGGCTGTTGCAGGTACAGCTGGGGATGTGCTTACCAGGACAGCTCAAAAACATTTGCTCAGGGAGGCTGCTCAGTGAAGCAAGCATTTAGATGGGGAAGAAGCAGAGCATGGACCATAATACACTCCCTATAGCACTGGAGGCACATTCACCAAGACAGATTTACAGTAAGCCAGATGGACATGTTATAGGTGATACAGCACAGAAGTCAGGCTCCACTATCATCAGTTGCTAACTTACCTAATTTGGGGGTAAATAGCTAACACATTATTTTAGTATCTCTGGCAACTGAATATTTGTCTTTCCCACTTCCCTATTCATGCACTTTTTACTGTTTTCTATTATGCATTTCTTATAATATTGTATTCTTACCAAACCCATACACACAAAGGCAAACCCTATGGGCACTGTGGTAATAAAATTAAAATTAATCTAAATAGAACTTAATTCTCTGAAATCAGTTTTGTTTCACTGCATTTAACAATCTGAAATAAAGGAAACCATGGTTTATAATAATAAAGATCTCATGGAAATTGAAAAACAATCCACATTTCCATCAACTGGGAGGTAAAACAGTTTCAGATCTGAAAATCTATCTTTTATTTTTATCATTAAATAGCAAACATTTAATAGGATGATCTGCAGAATGACCAAAGTAATTCGGGATACAAATAACACATAAAATCCATGCATGACCTGCCATGAAGAACATGATGGCATTCTTTTCAGTGCTTATCAGGATATAGCTGCCTTTGAATGAACTATACCTGGTTTAAAATATTGTGTGATGGATCCTGAAAATAGGGGAAAAGTCAATGCATACAAGTGAAAGCTTTTGAAATGTTATAGGAGTGTTTGGTGAAAAAAAGTGATTTCTAGAACTACAGAATGCACAGCAGATTATATATGGGAAATGATAGCAAAGTCATAGAAAAATGGATATGAGCTACTTTAACAGTTGGGTCATTTGGGACTTCTCAACAATTCATTCTACCTATGTTTCAGGGACTCTGCCAAAAAGCTTTTCATTCCTCTATCTAAAGAGTACAGGTGGCTGTATTTTGTTGCAGGCTCTGAATAGATGTATTAGATACAGCTAGGAAATCTCCAAGTAACAGAAGGGAAAAAAAACCCAAACAAACACAAAATCAGAACAAAACAGATGAGGTTTTAGAAAAGAAAAGGAAAAAGCTATATTGAAAACCAGTTGCCAAGTGCCAGGATTGTCACCCAGAGGGAGTGGCTGCAGAAGCACATGGATTTTGTCCTGGCACAGTAATAAGATTCCATCCAGAGGAGGTGGAGAACCTCAGCCCAAAGAGAACAAGTTCTGTGAGGAGGACTGAAATAGTCCAGTTTAAACTGTGTTAACTTCCTTTTCCCATTATAATAATATTGTATCATTATGTGTTATAAGAATCCCTCCCTGCTGAAAGACTCACATGAGACATTCCATCACTGGTGACTGGACAGTGTAACACTACCCAAATTTTGTGAAGTATAGTAATGGGCATGACCTTGGACACTTAAAATATATCTCATTATAATTATTTCTCTTCTTTAATGGGAATTTTTCGTGGTCTTGTACAACCATTTCTATTTAACAGTGATCTAGCACTACCTGCTCTCTGCAGGTGTTTCAAGCCTGATCCAAAATTACTGAAACTGGGAGAAACAGTCCCATTGGATCCATGGAATTTTGGGTGGAAATTTGGCTCTCTTTCTTGTTCATCATTTTTCTGTAAAAAAAGAGTAGTGTATTTTGCCTGAAAACACTATTGACCTTTCTTTGGCTTTTAATCCAAAACATTGTTCCTTTATGAAGTCATATCAGAAACACAGAATCATAGAATAGGGTTGGAAAGGACCTTAAGATCATCCAGTTCCAACCCCCCTGCCATGGGCAGGGACACCTCACATTGAACCATGTCACCCAAGGCTCTGTCCAACCTGGCCTTGAACACTGCCAGGGATGGAGCATTCACAACCTCCCTGAGCAACCCATTCCAGTGCCTCAACCAGAAGAAGAGTTGTTAGTTTTCCTGAAGGGCACGCAGCACATATTTTGCAGATGAGCCTGACTGAGTAGAGGAAGGAGCTTTCAGGTTTAGATAAACAGTAACATATTCCATCAGGATGAATTTAAAGGCACTTGTTATGTTTTCTCATTTCTTTTTGCTAACAGCCACCGTGGTCTAGCCCATCATTGGGCTGGCTATGATGTTTGCAGCTCCCATTCACAAGAATAAAAGTTCTTTGTATTAAGCTGCACAAATGGAAATGTTCATTTCTAGTTTCAGAGCTGCTCTCTTCTCCCCACCCTTTCAATTTCCTACATGCCCTCCAGAGTAGGAGCCAAGTGACCTGTGAACTTCTTATTCCTGGGAATTAAGCTTTTAGGATTCAGCAAAATAAACCTTATGACAAAAATTATGGAACAGCAAAGCCGTGTAGCTCTTCTCTGTGTCTCTTAACAGCCCCGCAGGAGGTCGCTGAGATCTTGCCCTACAGCTTCAGCATCAGCTCCTTTCATTTACATTTTATCTAATTTTCTCTTTTCTGCCTTGGTACTTATCACCATAATTGCCTTACAATGAGTTTTGACAACTACTGCAAAGGCAGGGAATACGGGCGGGAGAGTGGCTGCTACAGGTCTAATATCTCAGAGGCTGCCACTGTGAAACATTGCGCACTAGGAGAGTGAGAACCCTCAGGTCTGTAGCAGAGAATCTCAAGCTAGCAGGTGGTTTACCTGGGTTTCACCCCTGGGTTTCTGGATGTACTTGTCTGTCATCTCATGTTACTTATATCCATCCAGTTTTATGCACAGTGGAGAATTACAGTTCAGATTTGCCTGCTGGAAAAAGTTAAGGCGTGTGGTCTGTGACAGCTTCCTGGGGAAACAGCAGGATTAAATAAATGAAAAGTGATGCAAGCCTTTTAATAGCATTTAATTGGTAATTGGATGCTTAAGGAGTAAACAACTGCTAAATAATATTGATGAAAGCTCTGTCAAAAGATTAATACATTGTCTGGTAAGCAACTGTGTGGGCAAAGGTTTCAATTGCTCCAGTCTAGCCAGACACACTGTGTCTGAATAATTCCTGAACCTGGTCTTTTAAATTGAGCTGGGCTGGTTTCCAGACAAGAGCAAATCTATCCTCTGTGTTGTATGGCTAAAGACCTCAGAGCAGAGCTATGATCATTGTTCCTTCTGTGACTTCCCACTCTTTCAAAGCCTGACATTTTATGTTACAACATTTTGTTGCTGTTGCTTTAATCCCCTAGATACCACTAGATTTAGAAAGTAGTAAAATAACTAAACTACTGTACAAGGGTTTTCTTCATCATTACAGATTAGCATTCCAGTTTTCCAAAGCTTCAGATACATGGGATAAATCTTTGCAGGACTTACTCAGGAGTTGCCCTTCAAATACTTGCAGGACTTAACCACAGATAAAAGTTTTTGTTTAGCTGAAATGTTGTTAATCTGTTGGCAAAATCAAATAGTTGTGGTGATCTGTGCATTTAATGGAAATCAAAAAAGGGTGAAAACATTCCGTAACAACCCTTTCAATTCTAAATTTGGTTACACGCCTTATCATACTATTTGCATGGCCTTAGCTGTACACACAAAGATAAGTCCTACTAGTTCAAACTCAGTAGGACAAAAACATCTAATGGGAATTCTTAAGTGGACTTGATCATATATTATCTATGTGAAAGATAACATCCTCAAACCTATGCTTTCATGATGATCGCAGAAATATGTTGAGTGTCATTTTATGCAAAGTGCTCACAGAATTATAGTTATAGGATCTTTGCAATATTAAGACTAAACCTTCTTTTTCTTTCAAGGTTACTAACCACAAGTGAATGCAATAAAATAACTCTTGAACGTCACTTGCTACTGTTTATATATGAGGAAGGTCAAATATGACAAATGGTTCATCTAATAATACTCGAAAGCTAAAGGAGCTGTGCCTTTAAATTTGTCACTGCTGCAGACAAATCTGTTTTGAAAATCTGATGTTGTAAGACATAAAACAGTGAGAATATGAGAGCACTCACCTGGATTTTTTTACCTAAACCCACATAATATTTGAAAAAAAATGCACAGCTATCCGTTACAATTTAAAAAATACTTATTAATATTGCTTCTAGTACTTTTTTTTAGCATATTTTAACATAATGGCAAAATCAATACACTCAAAATCTCTGTAAGCAGTAATTTTACTGTGTCTTTTTCTTGACAAAATTGCCAGAACTAACAAGTAAGAACATAAGAATAAAAACGTTTAGTCCAGGTTTTTAAGGATATGTGTCCTTCAAAACTTTTGCAGGACTCAAGTGGCTCCAGTTCCACTATTAGAAACGACTGAAGGGTCTGCATGCCACGGACTTTCAGGAAGAGTTAATACACTACTAAAAGTTACAAGATATTCTAATATCTAATACAAGATATTCTAATACATAACTAAAAGTTACAAGATATTCCAGTATTTCCTTTGTCACAGTGATGTAACTCTTTACATTGTAGCAACATGCCAGTAAGACAGCATCCAGCTGGGATGCAGAATAATCTTTTCTTCCCTTTATTTCCAAGGTTGGAATTAATCCCTGCATTAGATGCTGACAGAATTTATTTTGAGGATTAAATTTGCTCAAAGCCTTTGTTCATAGGAATTGCAGCATGTGATACAGAGATGACTCCAAGCATTATCATAAGCTAATAAAAAAAGACAGAGGTAATAAGTACCAAATCAGTGGAAAACAAATTTCGAAGGTAAAATTCCCCTCTGCCTGCAAATTTTCTTTCGTTTTCTCTCTGCTTTTCCCTTGTACCCTTTCTGCTGTACTTTTGGATTCAAATTCCTTTCTTCACTGTGTTATTTTATGGAGTCGATGAAAACCTGATAACCCCCCTTTGCTAAGTAGGCAGAAGAGCTAATTGCTTTTTGTTCACTATCTTGGTTGATGGGTGAGAAGCTAAAACCCAATTCATCCAGTAATTGCTACGTTCATGAAAACCAACATCAAAGCCTTGATGCATTTTACTGTTGTCTCTTGGGGAGGCTTGTGTCTAATTCTTATGCTGATATGGCTCATAATATGGTCCTCTGACTCTTCTATTTGCTTGTGCAATTACAAGGTTTCTTATTCTATTGTGCATATTCCTCTGAACTAAGATTAGCTTAACAGAGCTTCCTTTGAAAACTTGCCTACCCATCAAATGCATCAAGCCTAATGCATTCTGTAGCCACGCAAAATCAATGAACAGCACAATTTTCTGCTTCCTGCAACGATCAATAGGATTCACATAATGGGTGGAAAATTTTTAATCATGACAGCCCAGCATCTAGCAAGCATAAATCTTCCCTGCATTATAACCTCTCCATTTCCCACTAGTGCAAATTTGCAGGTATTGAATAATATTTATGTAGCAGATACATTATGAAAAGCAATACAATTAGAACTTCACACTTCAGCGATGATAGGTTGAGATCCCCGAGGCCTGTTTTCTAGACAATGTACTGGCTTCCATATTTCTAATGCAAAATTCTTTTTCTCCTGAAACTGTGTTTTTTGCTGAAACTATACTTCCCTGGATCAGACACGAGAAACTCAGAAAAATATGAATTTAGGCTCAGCTAAGAGTAAGCGTGTTTCAATGACAAGATAATCTGCCACCAAATGAACAGTTCCTCCTTGACAGAGCTTCCTTTTCCACCACTGTCCTGGTTCAGCTCATGGAAATGCAAAAATCTCTCCCTGCCACTTTCTCCTCTGAAAATCCCCAAGGGAAAAGGAGAAAGAGCAGGCACTGCCCTCACTGACACTGTAAATTGAGTCACATTTGCCTTTTACAGGACCAGTTTCCATGGGTATTCAAGAGAGAGAAAGGAGTTACTTCTTTCCTGCATTTTTTTAATGAGAGTTTAGAAATAAAAACAGAATTGTAATATTAAATATTCACTATTTTCTGGTTTGACTTGTCCACATTTAAAATTATTTACACTTTTCATGTATAAAGAGAAAATAATTATCAGTTCATTAAAATCTATAAAGGTTAATAGAGCAACCACTAAATGAACATGCTTTGCATTACATGCAAGTTTTCAGTGTAATATAAAAATCCAGATACACTGTATTATTAATCACTGAATTTTAATAAAAGAAATTTGAGCATCTCAAAATGTAAATAGTAATTAAAATGATGAATTTATAGGTTTGAACAGCTTGAGCTTCCACCTTTGGAAAACACGTCTTTTCAATTAGAACTACAAGTATTTCTGGAAACATTTGTTCCCAATTAATTTTTCATATGACTGAGAATTTATAATTGTGTTATTTGGGCTTTTTAAAAACGTTCTTAGTTCTGAGGGAGTTCTGCTGACCATGTAAGTATTAGAAAGTATTTGAGAAACCTAGCTTTCTCATTGCAATTGGGGTCATATTTATTTAGATAGTCCCATTCCTCAAGTTACTTTAGCAATATGTCTTTTTACACCGTCCTTAGAGACATACATGCAACAACATACAGTATCATGTCAAATACAACAAACATTTGTGGAGAAGCAACTACTCTGCAAACTTTGCCAAGGGCTTTCTGTAGTGTTTAGCTTATATTTTGTATAAGAAACAGGAAAGGATTTAGCATAAGAAATTCAGCATGATCTTAAGGTCCTTTCCAACCCTAACTATTCTATGATTCTATAATATCAATTTTGAATATTTGGTAGAAGCATTATCATTGTCCCAAAATTATATTCACAGTAGTTGCATTTTTCTAATTTAGTGTTTTCTTAGGAAAAAGTACAAAAGAAACTCTCTGTGAAAGTGCAAAGAAAGACTTAAGTGCCTAGAAAAAGTTTCTTAAGGTTGAACAGGAGGACTACCCCTATATTAGGGTACACCAGTGCCTTTTTCTGCTCTTCGAGTCTACAGATCTCAGGGTCTGGTCTTAACTGTTGAAAGGGGGAAGGTCTGTAGTGCAAAGGCTTAAAGGAATGAAACAGCAGCTAAACTTCTGCAAGTGCCTGATACATAACCCACCCCTCTGCTTGGCTATGTCCACCACGGGCCTCACCGCCAAAGGGGAACAGGAAAATTACTTCTTACAGACCGCAGTTATACAAATCTTTAGTCATGTTCTAGGAGTGGATAGAATTTTCAACATCTGTCATTATGCTATAATCACAACCCTATACGTGGTTCAGGATTGAGCCGTGGTTTTCTGTCCTTGCCAGACTGTCATAAGAATATCTTTATAACTCCTTACACTCAGTGAATCAGAATAATGATTCACTACGCTTCTGATCTTAGTGCAGAGCAGGTTTCACTGGGTATGAACAGAAGTGCTAGCCAAATGTGAACCACTGAAAGCTTAGACTGATAAATAACTTTCAAAGCCGTCAAAGCATTGTGTCACTGCTCAAGTCTGACACTTGTTTCTGTAATAAAAATGAGGATTTTGCAGGGTAGAGCACCATTTTAGATCATTCTTACCACAACCGTAAATGGCTATATCTTTGCAGAGCTTTAGAAACAAAGAAGTTTCTCTTCTCCCTAATCTTTGCAAGAATTTTCTAAAGCAGAAAGTATTAACTTACAACTTGCAGTGAAGGCACATGAATGTAATCACTCAATACAGATACAGGATTACAGTATGAGGCAATTAAATATGTACAGAGAGTATAAGGCTTTTTTTCTTATTATTTTTCAACACTAATTTGGGGGAAAAAAAGAGGAAGAGACAAACTCAGTGAACATTTAATGGTGGGTTCTGCTGTTGCTTCTCAATCTCTCAGCTGAAATTTGGTAATTAAAAGCCTCAGAGACTCTTTAGTCAGAACACTGAACTTCACAACCTCAAAGTCTTTCCTGTAAGCAGATGTGCTTCTTGGCCAATAATCTATATTAGAAACTTGTAATTCAGTGATAGCTGTTGGCAAATAGTATTTGAAAGAAAACTTGATTTTGAGCCATGTCTGTGGACCGGGTACAGCTGCCCATGGAATCCTTAAGGAATTAAATATGCAAGTTTCATAAACAATATAATAAAGGTATGTCATGTTCCTGTACTTTGTATTGACTGCTTGCCAATAGTTATTATTTATGCTATAGGATATCCTTTTTTCTTTATGTTAGGAGGAAAATACATTCTGACTTTTTCACCCAGCCTGCAGGAATCTGTGTGATTTAGCCTTAACCCACAGCAAGGTCTCAGGCTGTTAATATAATTGTCAAAATTAACATCTACTTAATTTATCTTCTTTATTTAATCAGTGTTTCTATTTTGATCACTTTATGATACAGTATCACAATGAACTTCTAAAGACCTAAATCAAGAAACAAGCCCAGAAGATGTACAGAATAATAATTCAGCAGTTTAAGCATACCCCTTTTTCTCTAACCCATCATACCCACAAGCATATGGGTAGTACCATTCAATCCTTCACATAAGACATTCTGCCAAGACTTTCTTCAGGAAAGAAATTCACCTATTCAAGCATGTTAAAAACTGAAATATAGTCACAGTTTATTACCAAATTAATGTCTAGAATTTAAAGTTAGAAGCTCATCCAATTCTAACTATAAGTGAAATTACAGAGAAGAAATCATGTAATGAATCCTTTATGCTATCATAGATGAAACTGGTCCCTCACTGGTCATACTCCTCAACAAAATTGGCATCAAGGAGATTACAAAGGTTAAGAAACATATAAATTACAAACTTTATTAATACTGTTAACATATTAATACTGTTAACACAAAAGGTGTAAAATGCCATTCTATTAGCAGATAGCCAGCATTCCCACTCAACTTAAATCCCAGGATTAAGTGGCCTCTCCCAAGTAAGACACATTGGTTCAAATGTCCTTTATCTGCCTCTCATGTTCTCAAAATTTATTAACACAAGAGACAATGTTTACTTTTTAATTGATAAAAAATGTCTTTAATATCTACAATTGATGAATAACAACAAACTAAATTTATCCTTTTAAAGATAACTTAAAAATCAGCAGAAATACATTCCTGTCACAGCCTCTGTTTCTCAGCAGCTCTGCTCTCTGATGACTGTTGCTCATTGCCCACCTCTTATCCCAGAGTTGAGTGGGAGATATGCCATGCATAGCTGTGGCTATACAGCATCATCAGTGGTAAGAAGAGCTGCAGAGAAATAGGCAACCCCTTGTGAATGCCTTCACACGCTTCCGCCATGTAATTCTGTAACAGAACATTGCTTTTAGTCACTCTTCCATCACCTTTTTCTTTTTCTCCAAAAGCTCCTTTCTAGCAGTCAGAATAACTTTAAGCATGAGAAATGAAATATTCATGATATTAACAAAAAGAAATACATCTACCTGCCAATGTAAAGATCCTTCTGACCACTCACTGCAGATATTTAAGCTGCTGTAAAGATCAATCATTGTCTGATGTCATTAAACAACTGACCCTTCTCAATCTTAAACTTTGCAAATGAATGATTCTAGATGGCCCCAAGGTGATAACATAGAAACATGTGTTGACAGTGACAAAAATCTTACGCAATTTTTAACTAATAAATTATATAAGAAATGGGCAAGATTAACACCATTTAAATTAAAGGCCTTAAATTCTGTCACTTGTCAATTTTTATGCTGTGTAGATATGGCACTAAGAACTAATAGTACTTGGAAAGCTGTATGTCTTTGGAACAATGTCTAATCTCAACTTCACATCCTTTTACTATTTAGCTCATTAACTTATCCACGCATGAACATGCACAAGTACGTACACATAGACATATATATAGTTGACTGGGCTACAAACACCTTAAAAATGATACATGCCTGTCTTTTTCCTGTTTAATTTGCTCTCTAAGTTTTGTTAATGCACTAGTTTCCTCTTAACAGCAGGGACAAAAAAAAACCTGATTGCAACACTATTTTTAAAAAGGCTAAAGTATTACATTAAAATATATTGTTGGCATCATTTCTTGTCTCCATTCTCAAAGTAATCAAAATGTTTCACCTTTTTTTATGTCACACATTAATTGAGGTTCCATCAGAGCTGAGGAGCCACAGTCTAGACAATATAAAACACCACGCAGCAATGACAGTGTCTGCTGAAAAGACTTTATGTTCTGGTAGTCCTTTTTGTCATTATAACTAATTATGTAGAACCAAATAAGGCTGCAATATTAACTCGGCACTCAGGGGTTCCTAGAAATGGATGCTCCCTGTGATGCCGTGGATATTAGAAAATGCAGTTTCACAGTTTTGTTGTCAGCAGGGTCATGTGTTCTATTAAATAGTGTCAAGTAGGAGAAAAGAAGGGGAAAAGAAGGGAAAAAGAAGAGCAAGTTTTTGGTGATACAGCTTGGTTCTCCCTGTCACTTTAAACTGCTCTTTCATTTTTGTTATAGCTTATTCCTACATAATGAAACATGGACAGGAAGAAATTCTACTGTCTATGGCAAGCTAGCTCAGTGAAATATTTACAGACAATCTCAATATACTGGGGAGGGGGGGAAGTTCTTTTAGGGAGGATAAAATTCCCTGTTGTCTACTATTAAATATGAAATTCCAAAACATTAGTACATTTAAGAAGTATTTAGAGTAAAAAAGGAGAATATTAAACACTTTCTATTTATAGATTGAAATAATAAATGTGTTTGAATGCAAAATAAATTGTTTTTCAAGAATCCTAATTTTTCTATAAAAATTAAGTCTGATTTTTTCCATAAACTTGTTTTTCCTTATTGAAGGTGTTTTTTGAAGGAAAACTCATTTTTATCGATAGCACAAAACCATGTGAGACTATGCTAAGTACTAAGAAATATGTAATTGCTTTCTCTTTCTTAGATGTTTTGCCTTTGACAGAAGTTAAGCTGTACTTTCAGGCTTTTCCAGGTAAGCAACAGGTTTCTGTTGTATTGCTATAACCAGGAGTGCTCTTTTATTATAACTGATACTTTTATTAAATCTCAACAATTATGTTCATTCTCACTGAGCATGTGATTCACTAATAATCCGGAAGAAAATCTATTTCTCCTGATGGCAAATCTGTAAAGTATTTGCAATTATACTTAGTGTTAAATCCCCACATTTCCTTGATTATACTGTTACATGCTGTGCTACCAATTTCCTTCTTCTATTCCATTTAAGTAGAGGAAGCTAGACTTTCACTATGAACTTTTGAAAACTGAGAAGCTATGAAAGAGATCCAAAGTGCATTAGTATACTACTTGGTGCCTAACACAAAGATATTTACATTTGTAAACCAAATCAGTTTACTATAGAAATTACTCATAATAAACTGGACAGTCTGCTACTCCATTTTTTTCAAGGTGACTTTTGGAAAGGAAAAGATCATTGCTGCCATAACTGAAAAGACACCTAAATGTACAGAGAGCCATGGGGACACTTTGTATGGCCATTGGTTCAGGCCTCTTAAACACTGGTTCACTGTATTTTGAATCAAGCAGGCAGAGAAATTTGTTCAAAGTTCAAGAACTTTGTGCAGCACACTTCTGAGACAAGAATATGTCAGTAAATGTCTTCATTTCTCTGTAACTATAGTTTTGTGGCAGACCTACCATTTATTTGATTCCAGCTTGGCTTTGTCCTGCTGTGACGTACGGCCACACACTGTTCTCTTGTACATTTGCATTGTTAATCTCTATTCTCCTTGCTGAGCATACCCCTTTCCTCTGGCATCTGCCCTGACTCAACAAGCCAGTCATAAATGTTTATAGGAAATCATGGTAATGCTGAAAGTAATACTGTTCCTATGCCTCGCCTGACTGTTTGAATAAACAAGCTGTGGTTCAGACTGGCGAGCAGAGCCAGGAGATGATTGTTCAGCTCTGGGGTTTTGCATTTTCATACACTAGCAAAGCATCTATAAATAGTCTTTGAGGAACATAAACATTTTAGTATAATGGGATTCATGTTTAATATGGGCAATGATTTCTCTTCCCTTAGGATCACAATTAAAATGTTTAGACAAAATTAAAGTGCTTTTGGGAAGATACTGTGACGCAGAACACAATATTTAAACAAACTCCCAGCGCCTGACAGAAAATGTTCTTTGCAATCAAGCTCTAAAAGAGGAGACAACATAGCTGTTTACTATTGCTACATATGCTGATGAGATATGGGCACTTGAGCACCAGTATCATAGAAGCTTATAGAAAAGAGGAATTTCTAAAAGAAACTAACATTCTTCTTTTATGAAAAACAAATCAGTAGTTGTCTGAGGCAAGTTTGGAACATGTTTTCATTATTAACTAGCATCATGTTATTAGCCACGTCCGGTTTTGGCAAGACAGATTTTCATGTACAGAGCGGTTTGATAGAAATTGCTGTCTGCCCATTATTTGAAAGATACAGGTTGTAATCACAGTATTCTCTATCCTTGCTAGGTCCTTGGCTCTGGCCGCAAAGCACTTGTGCAGAGCTCAAGCACAGAGGAAAGATAATTGTACAATGCTTTTATGAGGCTCTAGTTAACCCAGGAGTTAGTTAGGGATTGTTCAGCCCTTGGCACAAATCTCTAGGATAGTCTCGGCAGCTGTCACCTGTACTCTATTCCAGTCCTTGACAACAGCTTGTTATGGCAGACTAAGAATATCCAAGTTCAGATAACTTTTTAAGAAAATAACTAGGAGATTTTCTGTCTTTGCTACCTCTTGCACTCCACGTTTTAGGAAATTTAGAGAGGGTGTTATGACATGGGTTTCGTCAGAACCCCTTTTATTCCAGGAAACAAGAGGCAGGAGCTGATAGTGACTAAAAAAAACATAAGCCTCACACAATTCCATCGGATATTCAAGGCAAAATGAGCTATGTTAGACTAACTTAAAACGGACTAATTCATGGTTTCCAAATTTTATGTGGAAGTATATGCTACTTAACCACACAGGAGAGCTACTATTCAACTTTCACTATTTAGTTGGGTTTAGGGTTGATATTCTGTTTATTCTAAAGTATACTTTTTCTTTACTGCTCTAAGGATTAATTTTTACACTTCATTGTTATTATTAGGTGCAAGTGCACAACAATAGATGCTTTTAAAGAACATAATCATGCTAAGGATTTATATCTCACATGCATTGAGAAATTCTTGCCCTTCTAAGATTCTGAATTTTGTCTATACTGCTGCCAAGAGAACAACTCAAAGCATCATGAAAAGGCCCAATTAGGAAGGCATCTTGGGAGATCATCTGCCCAGTCTTTTCTGGGAGAGGGAGCTTACACGAGATTATTCTGCACTTCATTTCAGTTTCAAATTTTCTTTTATTTCGAGACCTCCCTAGTTCCACGTGTATACGCTGAATACTTGTTTTCATGGGGTTGGAAGTAGGATCTTAGTCTTTTCCAGCCCTAACTATTCTATGATTCTATGACATGCAAGTAATTTCTCTCAAAGATGGTATATTAGAGCTATCAACTACACTTTTCAGTTTGTGTTTCAAGTTGCAACATCACCTAACACTAGATCTACTAGTTCTGATCCTCTTCCATCACATAAGTCGTATATGGATGGAAAAGAGGTTTCTGCTTAACACAATTCATTAAAACTTGTCAAAAGCTTTTTACGTAATGCCATAATGAGAAGAGGAAACAGACACAACAAACACATTTCTGCTTTACCAGAGCTATTTAATCTAAGCACCATGTTGAGAAATTGTAATTTTTTTATTGGCAGTGGAGATTTTGGGGAGCTGTTGATTTCTTCTGTTAATGTTGCTATTCTCTGCCACAGTCTATGCTGTCCTGGTGATATATACTAAATGCTTAATGGAAATCTGTGATTCTATAATGCTTTTCCACTTCCACATCTTTCCTAATCTTGGTTTCAGTCATTTCATGCTGTTTGCAACCTGTGGCGGAAGTTTCTGGTGTTATCCTTCTTTAATGAATGTGTATGGCCATGGCAAGATACATTCCCAACACCAGCTTCTGACTGCCATGTGCATTGACCATGTTGACCTCAGTCAAATTTCCTTTCCACCTCTTACACAGCAGAATGCTTAATAACATGTTGAAGCCTTGGAAGTACAAGGACATTTGTGTCTCCAGTTTTAGTTATCTTGGTTCAGTTAATGCTAGAAACTGGTATATCCCTCTTGCACTTGTCAGCTGTGCTAGCTTCTTGCAGAGATATTGTGAAACCATGCTGCTTGGCAAAACTGGTGCAGCTTGAAACCTGGGTTAAAACATGGCTTTACAGTCCACATGCTTGCAGAGTTATATCAATCTTCCAATCTCCCCTCTCCATCCCACCTTGTGGTGCAATCAGCATCGATAAGATCAGTAGAAACAGAGCCCGTGTCAAGTTAGGCTATGTCCTGTCCAGTACGAATATTCTGCTTGTTATAACTCATCATTATGATTCATGTCTGATTTATGCTGGCATCACCCTTGTGTAGCCAAAGGGGAACTTTTGCTCAGCCATCTAAGAAGTGCTCAGTGTTCTCAGAGTGCTCGATCTCACGCATGAAACCTTCTCATATTCTTGCATTAAATCTTCAGCAGGGCAGCATTTTAAAATATGATATTATGGAGACACTTTTAGCTTTGTTTTGTTTTAGGAGCATTACCAAAATTTCCTTTTTTGAGCTGCCTTTAACATACCTGTTGCAATATATCACAACCTTTTAATTCTCACCAAAAAAAGCCAACCAAACAAAAAAGCCCAGAAAACCAAAAGTCACTAAAAGCCTTAAAACTTTTCTTCTTTCCAGTACATAAAACGAAACATTTCTTAGTATCTTTGAGGATAAAAATCAATGAACAAAAAATTATTGAAAAGAACATGACAAGAGATCCCTACTTAAAAATACTGAGAAATCCCTCAAAGCAAAACCTTCCATTTTGAAATAAGAAAACACCTATATAACACAGTCACTTTCTGAAGGATCTTAGGCTTTGCCAAAGTGCACGAGGTTGATTTCTTCATCAAGATTAATTTGTCTGAAAGCACCTTAGAAAAATGTTTGTAGTCCACAATAAATAGCATTTTTATTCTTATAATGCATGCAGATTGCATTACACTTTTGCAAGCTGTCATGAAATGCCTTCCACTTTTGCTGAATAAGTACATATAATACAATGAATTCCAAGAACAAGAAATCAACTATTAAAACGATATACACAGTCTCATTTCCAAACAAAATATTTAAATCAGTACACAATTTTTATTAATTTTTCATAAGAAAAAAATCAGATTCTTATTATGTAAAATCTAAAGGCCATACAAGTTGGCTGAGCACTGACTGAAGACTGGTTAAGAAAGAATTCTGCATGAATACTAGCTACAGCATGAATTGTGAATTAAAAACCAAAATCATGTTATCAAAGGAACCCTGCTGTCTGCTTGTAACACAGTTCAGGTGGCCACTGGGTACCCAACATCCTTAGATTTATTGAATATCCCTGGAGTTCTGCAGTTTCATGGATTAAGATTCAGGGAGTTCAGAACACAGGTCAGGATAGCAGGAGCAGAATCATTTTGAGTTGTGGCTGTAACCCGTCAGATCTGACTACAGTTATGAGTTGTATGTGACACATATAAGCACACAAGCCCTTGTGCTACCAGCCCCTTCCAAAATAACCCCTGACAGAAACACACACTGACACGTCTATTCCAGGGCTGTTTCGTGAGGTACAATGCAAACATTGCCATAGGCTGTGAAGACAGGGTTTTCTTGTCCTCCTCTGATTTTTCTCTCTGGAAACTCTTCATGCAAGCCTTGTGGTAGGAATCTACTATTTATAAAGCTTCTAAACATGCCATGCAAACAGCAGCCTGTTTACTATAAAAACCATAAAATAAGAAATTGTGGGGTATCCTCCAGAAACCATAGCATCCATGGTCTTTCCATTTTTATGATATTTGAAAATTAATGTAAGTGTTGCTTAATGAATCTTTATGAAGAGAAAGCAGTGATTTTGTAAAACTATTACAAGATAAGTTGGATATTTCACTAAAGATTATTTTCAAAAACATTAAAGCTAAAAATGTTTACTACGTACATATAATTTCACTTTTTAAAATGTAGTTTTATGTACTAAATAAGATTAATATGCAAAATATACACAATAAGATAACAAGGAATCTTGGGGCATATAAAATTAAGTTTAATGTGTTACTGTAATGTAACTTGTACTTTGCTCAAGCAAGGCTTACAAAAAAGAATGATATCTCTTGACAAGTTCCACATTACTTCAGAGACAGTGTCTGACTTTGGCCATTTAACGACCAATTATCTAAACAGGCACATGGGTCTTTATATTTTCTTAAATGAAATACACATAGGTCTGCTTGCAAACAGCTTGGATCCTTTCTAAACAGGGGACAACATACTACTAAAATATGAACACAAGAGTCACATACTGTGAAGACAGAATTTTTCCATATTACTTTCAAATATAAGTCGAAAGTGAAATCTGGTCAGGGTCAGACTAAGGCTGGAGATGATCACTGCCTTTCTGACTCAGAGTTGGGGTTTGCTAACAGTCTGTCCCACTGGTGCGTAGGTTGCATTTGTCTCATCACACCATCCACCTTGCTTTCAACAGGAACAGATGGGAGGGGAAAAGTGAAAACAGGGTGCAGTGAAAGTAAGTTGGTTTTCCCAAAAGGAGTAAAGTGTGACTGTCAAATGCATTAATATTTCCTGACAATTGCTTCTCCCAGTTAGCAACCACATTTGGTTGTTACAGGGATGGTATGCAATCATGAAACCAAGAGAAGGTGAGACACACAAAGGGGAGCAAGTTCTTTGACTCTAGAGGTGTCAAAATGTGGGGGAATGGAGTCACATAAAATTTCTTGACAAAGATGTGTGCAGCACAACATCTATATTTGCAAACAGCTGTATTAAAACATTTTGCACAAGCTGGGGGTTACACACTTCACAGTGTCAGGACCAAAGCTCTCCATGCTTGGAATACACAGCTCACAGTGATGTGTAACATGACTTAGCTCCTATCAAATCTACACTTAATCAAGTTAAAAATAAACAGTGCTTCAGAAAGGACTATTGCTAACAATTTTAAAGAAACAGTAGAAAGTTTTTATAGGAAACACTGGACTAATGGTTTGCAATGAGTCTCAATGGTCTGCTGAGTATCTAAAGAACATTTTCATAATGGTCCCTAGATGACCATTCTTAATACCAATTCTTAAATAGAGTCTGTGCATGTATTTGGGTGAAGAGCGATTTCAGCTGCAAAGCATGTGTTACTGTTTTCTATGGAAATAGAAGGATAGTCTTTTCTCCAATCCTATGTTCTGCAAGAGTGACTCTCCCTTCAATAGCCTAATTTCAACAGAACACGAACTTTGGATTGTTAGGATCAGCCCCCCAAATAGGAAACCAAGTCTGCCTCATTTTGAGTCATTAAATCACTGTGAACTTTCTCTAATGGTCACACCACACCTAAAAGCTATGGGTCTGATTAGATTCTTTACCTATTACTTCACAAAAAATTAGGTCACAACTATCTCTGTCCCTAAAAACTGTAGTGCTGTGATCATATTATCTACACCTTGAATGTAGGTGAGGAAACTGGAAACTGTCTTCAGATGGTCAACAGAAACATGTCATATTGGAGCAGCATAAAGTATTAATGCAGCTGCTCAAAATCTGGGTCCTTGCTTTGGCAGACAGCAGTGTCAGTGACGGAATCTATCTATGCCTGTAGCCATGTATCATTTAAAAATTTAAACTGTTTGTGCTAGCTAGAGAGCAAAGAAGCAACTCTGATTCTATGGGAAGATCTGAGTTGAGAGCTAGGAGCCTCCTCTTCTTCCATGCTTGTCGAGAGACACACACTGATACAAAGCACAGTTTAAACCTGTCCCAACCTCCAGATGCAAAGGGAATGAAATAACACTAGATCAACCGTAACAACAGTCATAAATATAAACCCCTCATAACATTTTAAGAAATGCATAATAACACTATCAGGGGAGACTGAAGAAGAAAAAGTAAACTATATAAAGAAGGAATTATAAGAGACTAAGGGAAAAATGCTGAAATTGTACTATATAAGTTTCTACATATTTAAAGGAACAGTTGTCCCTAAAGGACAGAGGTGTTAGGAGTCAGACAGAAGAACCCTTCCAATGTGTGAATATTATAGAATTCCATCATTATTTTTTAAGGCAAGAATGATTTACTTCTATCATTAAAATATGATAAAGCTGTTTACTCACTGTGTAAATATCGATCTGCTTGTACTAGCATAGCACTGACATGCAGAGAAGCTTTGATCTAAGTGATTGTCAGGGAGCTCTTGACCCTGTGTTTCTTCATATTCTTCATCTGGAAATTTCTCTTAGTTTAAATCAGCCTGAAAGTACTTCTATTATTTGGGCACTACTCTGAACGCCACATTTCCCCTTTATACCCTGAGTTTAACACCTGACTGGCCTTTTGTTTCAACTGATGAATTACAAGCAAGTGAAGTGTAATTTACTTTGACATTTGATCTGTTTTCTGATTTACAGAAAAGTATAAGCATTACCCGCTGAGCTGAATTCAGGCAAGCACCACCCCACAGAAATTTGTAGGACAGACTGCATATTGGTTTAAGAAAAGGTAAGGATTGATTAGAAAATTAGCTGCAAGTGCTGAGCTTATTCAAGGTTCCCTTGAAAGTGAATGAGAGAATGACAGCTGTATCCAAAACACTTTTAAGCTGTATTGTTCATGCCTCAACTGTTGTAGGACCATTTGTGTTCAAGCAAACATCGTTTTCTGCTAATCATTTCTCTAGGCAGCTTCACAACATTTTAGTGAGGTTAGGCTCACAACAGATCCATTTTCCTTTATACCTGGTATATTATAGGTTTTCTAGAAAGGATAGTCTTAGAAGGGAAAGAGATGGAGGGGGGTGGTATCCTAATTGGTTAAATACGACCAAGGATTTAGGCTGGAAAAACAGGTGCTTTTTCAGGAACCTATTGCTGACACCCTAAGCAACCTGAGACAAGTGAGTTTAGTTACGTCTACACTGCACAGTCAGGAAAGTAAGTCCCACCAACCGCGCACTTCACTTCTTCCTTCCATGGTACTGACTTTAACTTGGGCAGTGTGGTAGTGAAGTAACTCTTCATCGCTTGGTACAATGAATCTAATGTCTTCCCCTGCCTGCCTCACTCCTCCCCCAAAAAACCTCATTATTAGATACTCTGCTACCTTTGTTAGCCAATTAGATACAATTACATCCAGGTGCTTTTTTCCTCTCTGTCTTATCTAGACTGTCACAAATGGTGGAGTCATTGACCACTTAGTTTGGGTACATTTGGATGATAAGAGATATGGAGGATATTAGAAGAAATACCTGGTTTCTAGTCCTCCACTCCCAGTTAAAGCTGGCTGGGTGCGCTTTGGGGGTTTGGGGATGCCCAAACTGCTGTTCTGTCTCACTCGGTGGCATCACTGCCAGGCACTGCAGCACCCCCTGTGTCAGTGACACAAAACCAGGATAGTGTTGCCACAGGCACAGAGTGCTCAGCAACCAGGTTCTACCCAGGCAGCTCCCTGTAGCTGCCACAGCTCTAATGAGGCTGTTGGGCAGTGCAGTGCTCTCAATAGCCAACTCGGGGCCACCCTCACATGCATCTTAATTCCTGCCCTGGACAACCTATTGCCCTTGCTGAGCAACTTTGTGTGGCCCCTGGGCATCCAGATGCAGCTGTTTGGCAACTGCTGAGCAGCTAGACAACATTCTAGAGTTTAGTTTTAGGTAGTCATGCAGGAGCAGGGAGTTGGACTCAATGATCCTGAAGGGTCACTTCCAACCTAATGTACTCTACTCTGTGAAATATGGAGCCGCTGAGGATGGCCTAGGCTTTGCTTCTTGCAAGTCCCATAACCCAGGTGGGAGCTTTTTTAAATACATGGCTTCATGTTAGAAAAAGAAATTCATCCTTCCCTTCTCCTGCATCTCTTCCTCATCTGGAGACCAGTGACAATCACTGTCATAAGCTTTTACAGACCTTAGATTCTGTGTAACTGCAGTATCTAACTGCAGCAGGACACTGCTATGGGTTCAGATTCTAAGGCTTTAAATAGTATAAATAAAAATTGGGAAGATTAATATACTTTACACAAGAACAAGGAACTGAAGATGGAAAAGCTGTTACAGAAATATGCAGGCAGAATATGCTGGTTTATTTTATTGTTTCCTGAGGGTTGCTACTCTCCCCCCTTCCACTCCATCAGTACATAAATTAAGCTCATGGTTCCTTACACCCATTGAATACCAAATCTCCTGCCGCCTTCCTTCTTATGAAGATCATGAGTTAAGGGAACAATAATAGCCACATTCTTAGGCTATAATAGCAACATTTAGAGGTATTTATCTTTTCCGTTTTCTGACAGATCCATTACTAGTTCATTAGCCTTTAGTGGGTAGAGACATTCAGTAAACAAATGAAAGTAACTCCATTTAAGTGCTAGTGAGCTAAATACAGCTCTACCGCTTAGCCTGCTAATTATATGGAGTGTTGCAAGGCACACTGAAACAGATCCACCCTTTTACTGCAATCTTAGAATGTCTCATCTTAAAACTTCTAAAAGCTAAATCATATCAAAATTGGCTTTCTTTGTCAGAGTGTCAGTGGCTACAAAGATGTGAAATGGAAAACCGGACCAGGAGAATTTGTGCTACTTTATCTTGACATAGTTCAATAAGTGTGGATAATATGTATTTTCATTTCAAAGATCATTATCTTCTTCCACTGTGTTTTCTTGTTAAGGTGACAGAGTATTCCAAGTATCAAAAAAGTATAGTAGTCTAAAGGCCAAGCTCTTTTTAATTTTTAAACATAAGAGAAGGTTTGAAAAAGAAATGGCACATGAAAGTCCAGTCTTGGTATTTGTGCTACAAACTATTCTGGAGTTAAATAATCCAGTATAAAATAACTCTCACTACATGATACAACAGGATATAGCATTACTCATCTTCCTTCTCCATATCCTTTTCTCCACCCCACATTCATATTCCCATAGAGAAACCAGGGAGCTGATCATCTTCCTTGGAGAGTAACCTTCTTGGGCTAGGCACATATTAAATTAATTTAAATTCATCTGCGCAATAGGAATTTACCTTGGCTGCAATGGGGTAAAAAAATAAAATGTATTTTTGACTTCTGCAGAAGCTGCAGAAGGTACAGAAACATGATTTCCACAACAGAATGTAATTGTTCATCAAAGCTAATCCCTTATTGCTAACGACTGCCACATCCTATCCCTTTTAGAGTGTTTTTCTTAGGAGTAGCAAGTTTTTGTGCCCCATCCAGGCAGCAAGCCAAACTGTTTCTCAGAGATTTAACAGGGAGGCATAAGGTTCACATTCTGTTTCCCCCTTAAGTTACTGAGAGGAGGTTACTTCCTATCCAAAGCTTATCTAAAAGTAACTCGAAATTAAATAAGTGGCAAGAAATTGCAACTGCTATTTTAACGCAAGTGCTTCTGTTGGGGGTGGAGTTGGAGGTGAGAATGATGATTCAACATGAGGAACCTAAGCTTTTCTTACTTCTTTCAGAAGACTGAATTATGTTGTTGGTGCAGATGCTGGCTGTACTTTGACAGGGTATGATGTAAATGTCAGATACATGCATTTTGGGAAGATATGTTACTGCAGGGTCCTGTTGTAAAGATCCTTTTAAGCAGCTGTTACCTCTTTTTCTAATTGATCACAGGAAGTGCATCTCTTTGAGAAGCAGTGACAGCTAGGATCAATGACAGGCTAGTTTAATGCAGCTCTTAACAACAACCTGCAGAGATTAGGAGGCTGTCAGAAAGATAACACCAGAGATTTATGGATTGTTTTCTGAAGCCATTTTCAGCTCTCATGGGTGCTCTGTTATGTTTCTCTATGCTTGGATATGTAATATGTACTCCTTTTATAGATCCATACTGTAGTTCTCATTTATGAGGAAAACAGCATTGCACCTTTATGTGCTGCTCAACCTATAACCACCTGGGAGGGCAGTGAGGGGGGTGTCAGGAAGATGAGCTGGTTAAGTTGGTAGAAGGGCTCACGGATAAAGGGGAAATTTGAGTTATAGCTGCAGTTTCTTCTGTCACTTGAATAGGGCATAATGGGCCTAGTTCAGCTACTGTAATACCAGTAAATCAATGGGACAGCATTACCAACAAATGAACTCCCTGTGCTGAGCAGGGGCTGAAGTGCTGCAGTGTTTGGGTTTGAAGGTCCAGCTTCTGAAAGGCAGATTAAATCCAAGGGGAAGGGCTCCACTCCATCAGAAGGAGTGTCTCTTTTCTCACATATGTAGCTTGGGAAGGAGTCAGACTGATGTGCGCCAAACACAGAAGGGAAAAAGAGAGGTCCTCTGCGGACACAAGAGGGGAGCAGCACTAATGAATTTAGGCTACCTTGCACTAATTGAGAACCTGGTCCCTTTCTGACTGAATGAACCAACACTTCAGTTAGCATTGCACCGAGCTTTCCACCGCCTCTTTGACATCTATATAGCACTGTGGCTTCTGTAAAGAAAGAGGCTAAACACACACACACACACACCGCTTTCACAACTAGCTCTACTTTATTCACAGCATGGTACTGGTCTGAGCTATGAAGCCAAACAGAAACCACATCATTCACAGTGACTGTTTTCAGTCACAATAAATCCATTCTATAAACAATCACTCCCCAGGCTGTTTCCCAGGCCTACCCTGCACCCAAACACTCCCTGGCTTACTCGAGACTCAGGTGCACTATCAGCAATTACTCCACTTCTTCTTTAATTATCCACATAGCAGGAACAGGACACTTGCAGTTCCCACATCTCCCCCTTTTTTGTTCTGCATGATACTTTGGCCTCAGTTCTTCGCAAATTGGCAACAAGTCTCTAGGTGACATTGAGGAAAAGCAAAGCAAAGCAGTGATGTCCTGGCTCCAAAGACAAGATCTCACCAATGCATTGGCCAGACATACTGGGAGTCTTGGGAACCTGGAGATAAATGCTGTTACTTCCAAAGACACAGTCCTTGGCTTTCCTTATCCCCTTCTCTGCTTAATGAGTCTTAAATCACACAAGAGCAGTTTCTTGACATTAGCATTTGAAGATGGAAGGTTCAAATACAATAGTTACTTATTATAATATTATCACTTATTTTTTTTTACTGCAAGGGTGATGAAACCTGTTTTAGGTGACCCTGTTTGAGCAGGGAATTTGGACTAGATCATCTCTCATGCCAACTGCAAGCTCCTTGGCCTGCCTTTCCCTCCTGGGTCACCCTCTTATAATACAGGAGGCCATCCCTCACATCAAGGTCTGGCACGGCATGTGTTCCCACCTCTCAACACCTGCTGGGTTGCAGCCAACAGTGGAGCTAAAGATTCTTCTTCATGGCAAACACACAGGCCAACTCAGTCTTGTCCTCGACTATGGTAGGAGATATTTGGTCAACCTCAGTCCTTGCACCTCGTTTTCAATGCAGAGTTTCACCTACCTCATCCAGTAGGAAGTCGTTACTGTGGCAAAGCACATACAGATTTACATTAGCAGTATAACTATTACAGAGTGCAGCAGTGCATTGAAGATGCTGGTGGCAGTGGGGGACCAGCCAAAGAAAGAATTTCCCACCAGTGGGGTTCTCCCACCCCCTTAATTGGTTCCATTACCTGCTTTATAACAGTACCATCGTATTAGAATCTTTCTAGCTTCTGCCTTAGCATTTTCTAGAAGCTGCTGTAAATTTGTGTGCTCTAACATCTCTTTTACAAGTGCCAAATCCATACAATACAAGGTGTACTTTCTTATTAGCAACCGGCTAGTAAATACCGGTAGTTTATACACAAAATCATAGCCTCTAATAATAGCTATGTTGCAAGCACATACATTCCAGTCATTAAACACAGTTTGGTTATAAAGACTTCTCAGTTGCCCCCGAGTGATGTTTTGCAATCATTCCTTTTTCTCTTCCTCTGTCTCATTCTGCATGGGGTTTTCAAGGTCAGCTCCTGCATCTGAGGTATCCTGTTCTTCAATTTGTCTGTCCAGCTCATGGTATGGCTTGACAAACTTTGCAGGCAGCCATCACCGAACTGTAGGACACAAGCAGTCCCCCTCCCCCAGGTTATCAGTTCCAATGGTCCTTCCCATTTCTGCGGGCCCAAAGGATCACGATACCTCACCGTAGCACATTCAGAAGGCAGGCTGCCAGAGCCAAAATGTTGTACTGCAGTGACAGCAGTATTCATGGAATACTGTGTGCAATTTAAAAAATTCAATGTATAGCTGGCATTGTCTAATTGTTCTTGAGGGACCATATTCCCCCTTTTTTGTTTTTGTAGCATGGATTTCAGAACAGCGTGAGTTCGTTCCCCAGTTCCCTGGCCTGTAGGAAACTGGGGAATACCAGTGACATGTGTGACACCCCTTTGCTGTAAAAATCATGGTAAAGCTAATGAGGTATATGCAGGGCTATTATCTGTTTTTAACTGGGATGGAACTCCTAAGGTAGCAAATGCAAGCGTTAAATGTCGGATACCATCAAGAAGCTGAAATCATATGTGAAAATGTGTCAACACACACACGAGCATATTTAGAGGCACCAAAAGAAGCAACGTGTTTAATACCTGTTTGCCAAATCTCATTCGCCTTTAAGCCATGAGGATTTACACTTATGGCAAATGAGGACTGAGCTGTTGACTGACAGTCAGGGCAAGACCTGACAATTTGCTTTGCTTGAGAAGAAGACAGGTTAAAGCGTTTCTTTAAAGCAGAGGCATTCTGATGAAAAAAGGAATGTGAAGCAGCTACAGAAGTAAACTGCACAGTGTTAACAGTCAAGGAGTCTGCTATGTCATTACCCACAGTTAAAGAGCCAGGCAGGTTGGAATGTGATCTAATATGTCCAATAAAAACAGAATAATTCCTAATTTCCAAACAATGTTTTAACTTCAGCAAAACGTCAAGTGCACGGTTATCGATTTCTTTTGACACACTAAAAGGAAGGCGTGGTAACGATCGAACAACATTCTGAGTCACAAACAATATTTAAGGCTACAGGGAACAACTCTAGCCCATGTAAGACTGCAGCAATTTCAACAAGCTGCATAGAGCCATCCACGTGTATAGCAGAGGATTGCCAGAAATCATTTTCAAACCAAATAACAGCAGCTTTGCCAGCTTTTCCAGAGCCATCAACAAAAATGGTTTCAGCATCCTGAATGGGTTGCGTTTGAAATACAGATCATTCCTATAAATCAAAATCTGAAAAAAAATTTAGCAATTTACGTTTTGGAGTATCATAATTTTATTTTTTATAAAGGTTGTTTCTGAATAATCTCCTGGGTCCAATAAACTTCAGCTTTTCCAGAACTTCCAAATCCAGATGTATTCATTGTGGTAATTTCTACTTTTGACACCCAGTATGGAATCAAAACAAGTTGTGCTACTTTTTGACTTTTTGGAATTTTATAACAGCCATTTAAGGCAGATGGTAAAATGTTTATTTCCTCTGTATAATTCAAATCTATTACTCCTGGATGAACTTTTACTCTTTGGAAAGTTTTACTTGAGTATCCTAACAAAAAACCCATAAATCCCTTTGGTAAAGGTCCCCAAACATTGGTAGCTATAGCTTTAACAGTGGAGCAATCCAATTCAATGCCAGTGCTTGTTGCCAAATCCAACCAGGAGCTGCCTGTTGTGGCAGCTGCAAGATCGGAGATGGAGAGTTTGCTGTAAAACCCATTGTTTTGAAGGGTATCGGTGTTTGTCAGGAAACTCCAAGCGGGGAGCAGCAAAGGATTTCCATCCTTATCAAATTTAGATTTACATTGACTGCTCCAGGTATATCCTTTCTTGCATGTGGGACAGAGTTGAGATGGCATTTTTTCTTTCTGCTTTTGTTTCTTTTTGGAACACATTTTATTAATATGTCCTTCCTGTACACAGTTAAAACATTTTTGCTGACGCATATGAAGTTTCGATAATGCAGCAGCCAATACAGAAGCCTTATGAGTCTCCGTACCGATATCCTGACACGTTTTAATAAACTCACCAATGTCTGTAAATTTTTCCCTGACTGAGGCTAAAGCAACTTTGCAACCCCCATTTGCATTTCCATATGCTAGCTGAAATAAAAGCACATGAACAGCCTCAGGATTATCAATCTGCCTTTGTATAGCATTGTTTAATTGGTCTATAAAAGACACATAGGGTTCCTAAGACCCTTGGAGAACACTTGTGAAAGAAGTAGCCTTCTTTCCCTATTCCGCCACTCACATCCAGGCTTGAACAGCCATAGGGGTGGCTTGCTGGAATACTAGAGGGTTTAGATTAATTTGATTATGAGGTTGCAACCATTGCCCAGAGTCTATTAACATGTCAGCATCTATTTGTATTCCTCTTTGAACATTATCTAATACCTGTAAAGCCACTTAGTTACTATATTCCAATCTCTACACCAAGTATTGAGCAGGTGTCACAATCATTTGCATTAAGGTTTGGCAGTCCCATGGCACCACCGATTCAGTACTAGCCATCATTTCTACCAGACCTAATGTATAAGGACTTTGAATTCCATTTTCCATCACTGATTTTTTTCAATTCCTTAAATAATGTGTATGGAATACTTTCAGGTACTGGTTGTTGTTGTCCCTGCCCATCTGTAGTAGCCTTCTGGTTAACTAACAGCTGGCTGAATGGTTCTTTATTGAGATCAATCAAGGGAGGTGCAGTAGGTTGAGGAGCATGAGGAGTATTCGATGTGAATACCTTTAACGACACCAAAGACGGGTATAAATTTTGCTCCTTTTCTGAGTCTACCAAGCCAGGATCAAAGGGATCATCAGGATTCTCAGAAAAGATATTTTCATCCTTCTGTCCTGGCTCTTTCAAACTGTCAGTATTTTGATCATTTGTTTTATCATGTTTCTGAATTATATCCTCAGCAGGTTGTAAATTAGACAACACAGAATAGACAAAATGCCATGTCACTATTAAATCAACAGGAACCTCCTTACCAAGGCGATTTCGAGTCTGTAAAAGTTCTCCCACTGTCTCCCATATCTGAGTATGAAATGATTCTGTTGCTGGAAACCTGTTGCAATTTGTTTTCTCCTATAACAAAAGATTCATTAGTTGTCTCTCAGACAAACAATATCCAGAGGAGTTTAAAATTTGCTGTAAAACTTTCAAATATGATTTCTGTTCGGCTGATGCTACTTGTTCCATTTTTCTAAAGCAATCCCATAATTCGCCATTCAATGGGTATTACTGACCTTTAACAGGCAAATGTCGGTACCAGAAATTCCCCATTGGATCATACGGACACCGTAATGTTGAGCAGTCTAGTCACCTGACACAGAGGGCACAAAGGGCACAAAGAGGCTAAACACAAACACACTGCTTTCACAATTAGTTCTACTTTATTCACTCCAGCATGGTAATATATAGCATATAGATACGGGTCTGAGCTGTGAAGCCAAACAGAAACCACATCATTCACAGTGATTGTTTTTAGTCACTATAAATTCCGTCCTATAAACAATCAATCCCCAGGCTGTTTCCCAGCCTGGCATTGCACCCAAACACTTCCTGGCTTCCTCAAGACCCAGGTGCACTATCAGCAATTCTTCTTCTTCTTCTTTAATTATCCACATAACAGGAACAGGACACTTGCAGTTCCCACAAGTGCCCTTCCAGAGGAATACTTATATTTATGGGATTTCCTGCTGTACCTTTAAAGACATTGCATTTTTTGTCTAACGTGACTTAGGGCTATACATCGTAATTATTCCTAAAGATCACATTATCTGTCAGTAGTCAGAACAGAGCAAGGTAAAAATCAATTACCTAAACGGTCACTATTTGGGCACACAAGGTACCCGTGGTCAAAGAAGAAGAGGCATCTGGGATGTGCAGGGAAATATCATTTCCTCAGAAGCATATAAATTTTAAAGATAAAACCAGTTAAGAGCCCCTTTAAAGAATATTAGGAAGACTTTCTTGTGACTTTTGCTTTGTTTTACTACTCTAAGTCAGAAATAGAGAGACCCTAAAGACATAAGTATAATGTCTTGGGCAGTCTTAGCCCAGTTTAATCTACACTTCTTTTCCAGCTCTGCAGAGGACCTGCCATAATTTTCATAAATAGATGACAAGGACAAAGACAATTAACTTGGTTTCTCATGAGCTGTGTTCAGCGTACAAGGTGATGCCTTGAAACTAAACCCCAGAAGCTTGAGATATATAGCAGTTAAAGTGGGTTGAGGTGATTTCTCATCTACAGCAAAGCATTAGCAGCACCACACTGGCCAACAGTAAAGTTACCCATTTTCCACTGGAACTGAGAAAGGGAATGATTCCTTCTTAGTGGGTAGGTGTGGAGATTGTGTTCATCGCCTGTTATCAGCTTCAATTTTAAAAATCTTTAGAGAAAAAAATAGTTTAAGTCATCCATGGCAATCAATAAATGAGATGGTTAATATTCTACAACTCTGCTTATTAGCAGTTTGGGTATGTTCACTATTGCTTTTCTGTCAATGTGCCTAGTATGAAAAGTGTGACAGTATCGCCTTATTTAAATAACAAAACAGGACCATTTTAAAAGTCTAAAAAAATAATCTAATGAATTGCTACAAACTTCTACATGAAATTTCGAGTCTATTTCAATTAGAGAGTATAGAAAAAGTCAGAACAAAATATTGGAGTTGGTGCCCTGCAAGAACCAATCCCAGACGACCCATGGAGACCTTGTAAGGGGATGTGCTCAATACTACAGAGGAAAAGCAGCAAGTCCCAGGGCCACGCTGAGGCCACCCTGGGAGTCCAGATAGCTTCCTTCCCTCAGATGCAGGGCACGAGGGCCACCTGTATGGAGCAGGAGCAGCAGCCTTTGGGCCAAAATAGCCCAAAGGAACCCTGTCAAGGGGCAGGCTCACTGCTGCAGAGGAAGTCAAAAAACCCCAGGGACACTTGCTAGTCCTCCATGGGGGAAAAAAACCTTTCTTCCCCCAGCTGCAGGACACAAGGGTCCACGTTCATGGTGCATGAGCAGCAGGCAGTAACACAGCCAGAATGGACCAGAGGAGTCCTGACAAGTGGTCCTGCTCCAGGCTCAAAGGAAGGCAAAAAAACCCCAGGGCTAGTGCTAAATTGCCTCAGGGGAAAATTCTTTCCTGACCACAACACTGCGAATCAGTTGTCCCTGATCATGAGAGCAAGACCTGCTTCTGATCCACAGGCTGCTCACGCCACCCAAATCCTATTCTCCTTCAACCTGGAGGCACCTCAGGAGCATCCAAGAGTTGTCAAATCCCCCAGACCCATTGACCTTGGGGGCCAGAATCCTTCCCATGCCTGGCAGGGCACCAGTGGTGCTCTCCAAAGCAACATCTCTGCATCCCATTTCTTACAGCTGCTGCCCTGGCTTCATGGGGAATGAGGATAGTGAGCTCTTCAGTGCCTTTCAAGAAGGCGCTGCCTTGGTCTTGCCACTGTTATCTGGCTGGAAATGACTTACAGTCTTGGGCAGCTACAAGCGTTCTGTGTTTTTTCTGAGGAGCTTCTGTCTGTTCCCCATAGGTTCAAGCAGTCTTTCCATATATCAGATAGGCTTTGAATGGGGCTCTCCCAGGAGCTGGCCTTGCAGTGGAGAACCTCCAGCAACCTTGTCCAGCTCCTGGTCTTCCTAACTCAGTTCCCTCCAAGTAATTTCACCACCTCCTCAAGGACTTCCTCTCAGATACCTTGGGCAGACCCAGGCCACCTTTGCAGGGGACACAGAAGGCTGCTCCTGGGGCATTGTGACTGCTGCATTGCTGGGTGGTGGCATTGTGACCTGAGGGTGACGGGGCTCCCCATGGACAGCACTGCCTGCTGCAACTCTACCCAGCATCCCCTTGTCCCACTGAAATGAAGCTGTGCCAGCTCTGTTGTTAAACCCAACCACTGTCTGTGTTTATAGGGGATACAAAGCACACTTAGGAGGGCGGGTAAAACTTTCAGAGCTTATTTGTCACTACCTGTGAGAGTTATTTACAAGAGAAGATAAAAGAGAGAAGAGAGGAGTGGAGAATTGAATTCGGTCGGTCTTAAAACACACTGGCAGCCAGTTTGTTTCAAGCATAACTCAAAGCATCAATTTTACCTCATAAAATCTGATGCTTGAAATCCTTGGTGCTTAAAGGCTGTCTTTTTTTTTTACTCAAAGCCCTCTGGATAAGTGGGCACTCCTGGCAAGGGAATTGGTCCCAGGGGAGGCCAGTCCCAGCCACTGAAGCCTTCAAGCACACCCAGAGCCCTGGTAGAAGTAGACCTGCATTGCTCATAGGCTGTCCTTTGGTCACTGATAGCTGCTTTGCAATATTGGGCCAGATGGACCTTCTCTAATATGGGGGTATTGTTGTTCTCTGGCTCTAGTGTTTTTAGGGTGTTTTTCCAGGGAAAAACAGATGAGGCCTTTCTAAAAATAAGTACAAAGAGCAAAAAAAAAAAAAAAAAGAAAAACACAGGGAAATGAACAGGTATTGCTCACCTCAAGCAGATTTGCAGCCATTTATTTGAGGAGCACATCCTGCTTGAGATTGAGGGCTTGATCTTTGAGCCTTGCTAGGCTCTGAGATGTGGGGCCACCCTGTGGAAACCCAGCCCAACTGGATGAACCCAGAGGACTTCCAAAACCCACAGTTCATGCTTGCTTTTTGTAAACTTATGCAGATGGCCTAAGAAAATAACAATAAAGTCAACTGGCAGAAACAACTAGCTTTTTGATTTCTTCTTGCCACTTCTTTCACAATTTTGCTTAAAAAATTATAATGACCAACTGTGACAAACATTTGAGTGCAATAGGGCAACCTGGTTGAATGTTTAAATACTCGTGGTTTTAATTTCCCTTAGGGATCTTGCTCTAAGCCATGGTTTCTTCTACCTGCTGATGCTTTAGCAAAGAGTTGGTTCATGTAAGGGACCAACAGCATCGTCTCATTAAGACTTGCATATTGCAGTCTTCCAATAGATACCATGAAGCAAAGAACTGGGAAAGCGTTCACTTCTTTCAGACTGGTCAGGGAATGGAACGTAATACAGAAGATGGACAATAAAAAAAAACCCCAAAACCAACCAAGCCTGTTTTCCAAGAGTTAACAGGTACATTTAAAAGGGTGGGCATAGTCAGTAAAGCTGAATATAAACCATTAAGCTTTTGATAAAACCCATGTGTCAGACATCTTTCTCTTCCCAGCCTTTAATATATTGAAGCAAAGATTAAGGAAGATAGCATTTGCAGAAATTCTCTAGAGCAGCTGAGAGAAATGCAGTAGGAAAAAGTCTACATCTACACTATATTAATGTGAATTTTGTGTGAAAATTCTCTAAGACTAGATAAAATGTGGATGGTGATTGTCAGAGCATCTGCCCAGGATGAGGCCCTTCAGAACTGAATTCAAGTAGCAAGGAGCCCTCTGTTACACGTTTAAGTGGGGATTTCAATATTAATGCAGCTTTATTTTAAGACTGCAGGATGATTATTTCTGAAGTGTTGCAGAAGATGGATAATGCATGAAATCAAATTATCCACAAGAAGTTCAGAGGTTTTTTTATATTGAATTCAAATGAAAAATAATATTGAGGGGTTAAGGCTCATTGTATGCTATAACAAGAAAAACAGGCCTGAGTAACTTGAAGGAGCTCAGGTTGGTTCCGCAAAAGATCTCTAGCTTTGAGCAGTAAGTATAAACAGGAAAAAATATATACTTCTATTGCATTAATTTATTGAAGTTGCTTTATTAGTGGATATTATGAACAAGCAATTTCATCATACTCCAATAGAATTTAACTGGTATGTTACACCTATCAGTAATGACTGACAATCAACCAATGTTTATGATCTACCATAAAGATCAGTTTAATTAACTACTAAAGTTCAATTTAGATACATTATGCTTCACCTCATTCATCTCCTTTGTCCCTGGATGTAGAAAATTGGTTTAAAAAAGAGACAATGTTTTGAAAGGGGACACAGACCCCAAATCTCATCAAGATATAATTAAGTTCAAAGACAATACCAGTGATATATTTAGTACATTAAGTCAGTTGCCAGTACTTGCCGGTGTTTTCTACAATGAAAAAAACTAAGAGTCCTCTCAACACCTCTAATGTCTGAAGATGTATAGAGAAACCAGCAAAGCGAAACAAACCCTAACATGATGGGCCAAACATTTTTAAGGATGTCATGCATTTCCCCTGTGACAAAGTGTCAGAGCAAGGCAAGGAGTACCTGTACCATGAGAGGTTTTACACCAGTGCAGGTGAATACATACAACAGACATAGGCTACACATTCTCCAAATCCCTGAAGCAATCCTCTGCAAAGCCTGGAGGGCTTGGACAGAAAGCAGCCACAAGAAACTACATTTGTTGATGCAAACAGATAAAAGACTTGGACATCAGCCATAGCATGTATGTCTCAATAGCATGCCAAGGACACCCTGGACACCATGGAGTCTTGTTCTGATGTCCCCCACCTTAAATTCTGCATTAGGGAACAACATTATAACTGGCCACGGAAGAAAAGCAGGGGCTGTTGTAGCTCTGTAAGGTTTCCCAAGGGACTCTTCAGTAAGCAGCCAGAATTAAAACCCATGTTGCCTCCCCAGGGTTTTATGGCACAACACTCATCAGCACAGTTAATGCATAGAGAAAAAGTTTTGATACTTTTTGGTTCTGCGCAATTACTGAACTATAAGTTCCACGCATTGGACAGCTTTTATGTTAGATGTATGCAGACATACTTGTTTAGCTACACTACTTATGTAGGTCTGTACTGAGAGCACATATGCTTGCATTCCATCGGTAACTGGAGCAGAAGCAAGAGGCAGCAAAGTAGCAAAAAAGTACTGGCAAGGTGCTGTTCAGCAGTAACCTGGAGTATGGGAAGGAAAGATAAGCACAGTTTTTATGTGTGCTCATTGCTGGATACTTCTGAGTTGCCTCACTCATTTGGAAGCCCACCTTGTGCTATCACAAAGCTTTTTTGCCAGAAGTTGCCTGTAACTAACAGCCATCAAAGTTGGACTGTTTTTCCCTATTGTGTTTCACTCTGGTATGCAGCTCCTTGTACACTTGCTCATTTGCCTCTGCTGTGACAGATCATGATTAACTTGCACTACTTGATCCTATGTCCACTTTGCATGTTTATTACAGAACTTTGGGGACAGAATACAAAACTCTTCAGTAGTATTTCCTTTCAGGGAGGACAGTATGGAAGTCGCAAACAACTGATAAGCCACAGAACAAATATGATTTTCTTATTATTAAGACTCCTATTTTCATAATAAAGAAAACACCTAGATCCTATAAATAACTCCACCTGAATAAACATCCATACCTGCACAGAGCCCTGTAGGCATGTAGACTTGAATCCTCTCCCCAGTACTAGCTGCAGGATTAGACCTCTATTTCCATTAAACCCTAAAACCAGAAAGCTATTGTTGTTTTCCTTTTAGCCTGTGTGACACTCAACTGGGCTGTCTAGAATTAGAAGAGCTTCTAACTGACAGTCAGCTGAGATGCCATTGCACAATAATAAATACATTTGACCATTTGATGGCAGTATTAAATTGTGCATCACATCAACTTTGTTAGGTTCAGGTTTTGGTCTCAGGACCTCTCCTTCAAGGGTTTTTGATCACATCTTAAAACATTTTTTTCATGTCATAAGAAATCCAGAGCCAAAAAACTGTCAAGAATTAAAACAATATGGATTAATCTATCTGGAAGATGATGTTGGAAGTATTAATACATAATGTTTGTAGACACCTTGGAGGTTTGTATGATTTGAGATCTCCACTGTGACATTCTGGATAATTCCACCAAATAAAAACCTCAAACAAACAACAACCTTGAGTCTTTTGTAGTCAGAGAAGTCCTTATAAAAAAACAACAGCAGTCTTAAAGGAACCCTTTTCCTCTCCATCTCCATGCCACACATACCAACCTGCAGCAAGAAGTCTAGTAGAAAGATTTAAATTTTACTCTTGTACAGCTCCAAGACACTCAACATCCAGGACTCAGCTGCTGACACATCAGTCAGTTGAGGGAATGATTCAGAATGAACAATTTAATTGCATGTTTCACCTTTTTGTTTGTTTGGATTTGCACATTTATGCTATAGGTGGGTTGTGAGTTTTGTTCAGGTTTATTACTTGCACAGAATTACTAGATTAATTAGCTAAGGGTTTCACATATAGGCTACAACATCTAAGAAAAGCTATCACATTCATAGCTATATTTATATTGGCCTCACTCTACATGAGGCTCCCAGAATCATCACAGCATGTAGGTGAATGCAAAAGACTTTGCAGCAGGGACAAACCTTATCCCAGGCCTCAAGCAACTGAAAGGATTCTACAAACATTCTAAAGGTTAGAAGGTGCTCATTTTGTGCAAGTTCCTCCAACACCTTCACTTCACTGCAAATAAATGACATTGAATCCATTGGTCTTTAGTTACAGAAAGAGATAACAAAAATAGTCCTCTTTGACTTTCCAGTTTGGCCGATGCATACAATAAATAAGAACCTAATGATGAAAAAGTACATCTAAAGTACATGATTTGAGTTAGCTAATTTAGATCCATGGTGGGCTACCATACCCCCACAACCAGCCACTCTCTCAGCTACCCCCACCCCAGGGAGAAAAAAACAGGATTTCAAAAGGTGAAGGTAAAAACAGAAGGATTGTATACCATCAGGGCAAATCATAATCGGCTTAAGTTAACTGATTGCCAATCAAAATAGAGTTGGATAGTGAAAACCAAAGACAAAATACATAACAATTTCTCCCCATCCCTTTCTTTACCAGCTCAGTTCCATTGTTCCATAACCAATGCCTCTCCCTCTCTGAGTGGTGCTAGGGCAATAGGGTGAGGGTCAGCACATAGCATACCTCTGTCCTCACAGCTTTCTTCTGCTCCACCATGGGTTCTCTCCACAGGCCACAACTCCTTCATGATAAACCTGCTCCCTCACAGGCTCCTCTTCAAGGGCCACATAACTATCAGAAGCATACGCTCACACAGGCGCCATACCACAAGGGAATTTATTACAATACCCCACTCTCCTTTCTTTTTTCAGCTAAAGACTGATAGAACTACTCTCAACACTTTTATCTACCTTCCTCACCACCTGCAGCTTGTTTTTACTCTTAAATAGGTCTCTCCTGAGGTACCACATGTGTTGCTGAGGGGTATAGCTATACCTTGCACTGAGGCTATTTTGAGGATGGCTGGAAGGGCTGTGTCTGTTGGGGCAGTCTCACAGCTCCCCTAACCCAACTGGAACTCTGGCAGAGACACCTAATGCAAACCATTTCAATATTGCAGGCACCAAACAGAGTGCAGACTCATGAGATCAGTTACTATAACGTAGAGCACTTATGCAAAAACAAGGAAATAAAATTATGCTAGAGGAGATAACTGTAGGAACAAGCTCAGATTAGGAAAAATTCATACTCACCTTTCTCATCCCGTTGGTGCCCAATGTCAGCAACAAAGGCCTTCTGAGCACTCACCTGACAAGAAATAAAACCCTGATTAAAGGAGAGCAAAGGAGGCCAGGCTAGAAGGATGGCTGGGAGAGGGACTGGGTTATGGTAGGGGTTTATGGGACTGAGCAGGGAGTTTATGAGCTTGATGGGCTCAAGTGTAAAGAATAAACACAGCTGAGAAGGTCCTTTTTCTGCCTGAGAGAGAGAGGGGCAGGCGGGTGGGTGCAGAAGAAGAAGGGTGTCATACCTGACATGAAAGGCAAAAGTAGTGTCAATGGATTCCTTACAGTGCTCAGGGAAAACAAACTAGAACAGTCATAGACCTGAGCAGATACTCTTCAGTAGAGTGAGGATTTGCTTTAGGTACAGGCAAAGTAAGCAGGTCCTTAAAGCAGCAAGCAGTCTATTTGTAACTTTGAAAGTGGCAAATCCTTTTTCAACTTACACACCTTCTTTGAGAGAAAAAGAGAAGAGACTTGAAAGCTCCTGGTTCAGATCTTCATGATTGAGTAGGGTACTATGCTGCAGAGTGTTAATTTGTTGGTGACAAGATGACTTTCTAACTTACTGCTCTTAATAGCTTGTGTTTATCGAATTAAGCAACGACTCTTGGTTCAGTAACATGGAACATGAGTAGGGAGAGTCTAATAATAAATTTTCTCATTTTGGGCTCTTATTAAAATAAACTCCTAAAATCATCATATTTCCAAATATTTGCCTCTTCTTACTGTCCATTTTAAGTGACCTATAAAACCCAGCTAGAATGCTCTTTCTACTTGATAGGCTGCCTTCAGTTTTGGAGCTTCCTTTCTCCTCAAACATCAGCTAGAACCATATTGCTTAGTGAACCTCAAGCAGTTATGGTGAACATTGGAAGACATGCAATCATATTAGCAGCCCCTAAATTATTCAGAGTGCTTCCTGGTAAAAAGGTGCTGCAGGACAATGAAAGCAAAAAACAATTCCCAGCAGATTAGATTTTTTTTCCCTTGTTGCTGTCTGTAATTATTTCCATCAGATAAGTTATTTGCTATGCAAGCATACCTTCAAAGCATGTTTGTTAAAAAGAGAAAGGGAAAGAAATCCTTTGTAGGGCCTGCGCATGATTAAGTGGCTTTAACAAAGCATAATGAATAATAATGACAGACTGTCAACTGCAATTTTAAGCATTTTGGCTTGTGAATTAGAAGAGCAAACAATATCAAAATTATTACATGTGGCAAATAAGTGCATTTGCCAATGCTGCCTACAGACGAGCTGTTTCTAGATTGCATATTTCTGTAAATAACATTTATTCTGCAGTTGCAATGTACTTACAGTACAGGGAAAACCCAGTATGGAACTATTGCCTTCATTAGCATTTTGTGCAGCTCTCTCAGAGAGGAACTGCTATATCAATTCAGCTCTTGGGCAGCCCAAGAAAATCATTGGGTGACCGGGGTTTTTGGTTTTTCTTTTTTAAAAAGGACCTTAGTCAGAAGTAGCCAGACAAGACTGTCATATCCAGAAAAATGTTTATATGAGTTCCAGCTCTGCTACAGGAAGGACGATACAAGAAGAAGGGTATCTGGGTTTCTTTGCATGATTGGTGGTGGTGATTGTCATGTTCTGTCCTCAAAACTGAGGCAGAAAGGTGAATATTGCATAAAATTGCATTGAAAGAATAACATGGGGGTTTTGGTCATCATATTGTTATCAGTTATCTGGTAACCAAGATCTAAGGAATGCATTAAACTAATCACATATTTAAACTATTCTATTGTAAACACTGTTTTCTGGAAATGTTTTTTTACATGTAAGCTTTATTTAATTCCAGAAATTAGTTGGGGAGGACTATTGATGTTTGTTTGGTTTATTTTCTTTCTCTTATTATATTCTTCTATATGTAGATGCCTAGGGTAATACAGGCTTTCTAAATACTGTGATTTAATTTTTTCTTATTACATTGTCAGAGATAAGTCAATATAACTGAAATGAATTTGAGAGGGGAGAGTTTTCTAAATTGTGCTTATATCTTTCATCACTATCTACTTTAAAATTAAACCAGATAAGCTATACACTTAGATATACCAGTATAGTAGACAGGAGCTGAAGAAAAGACAATAAATGTCATAAAACCTTAGTTTTCCATCCAATTTTCATTGATAAATATCCTTTTCTTTTATACAGTGCCTCTGTTCAAGAAAGTCCATAGAGAGGAATGGTGAGGCATCTATCACTTTATCACTCTGATGACATACATTAACAATGTCACTTTTTATTTAAACACAGAGTTTGCTCTCAGAAATCTATTTTTTGACAATATACTATGTGGTGGAGGCAATTTTTAACATCTATTGCTCTTGTGTATTGTGTTTGAAATTGATAATGCTGAATGTGTTACATGTTTACTGTCTGATACTCATTGTGGGAGATAGAAACGCAGTAAAGACCACTAGCTTCTCATTGAAGAACAGAAATCTGATGGTTTTCCATTGAGGGACAGCTGATCGAAAGGAAGGTTAAGTAAGCAGAATATGTCAGATACTATTTTTTCCCCACTGGAAAACTGTGTACCAAAGTACTTCAGAACTCTCCATCAGACCCTACTGCTTTGATATCAGTGCTATAAACAGCTTCAACAGGATGCTGGCTGGTTGAAGTGGAGAAAGTAAAGAAGAAAAGGAGGAAAACAAAAGGGAGGGCCCAGGATATTGTAAGAGATCTTGTAAAGAAAGTTAGATTTTTTTCTAATGATAATCAAGCTTACATATTTGTTTCAAATACAAATATTTAGTTCTGCATGGATAGCTTTCCATTAATAACTAAGAGCAGTGAAGCGACTGGATATGTGTTGAAATTCTGCCTTATATTTTAATAAACTTGGAGCAGATTCTCTAAATTTAAGCAATAATCCTGCACTGTTGTGGGTTATTTTCTGGTGAGGAAAATCAGCACTACTCCAGCACGTTGTACATGTTGTTGCAGAAGTCAAATCAATCAGACAGTCAAGGTGGATCTGCCTAGATCTCCATCTAAAAGTGAACTCCCCAAAGCAGTCTTAAAACACAGACTGCCTAGTTTTACCAGCAAAAGAACTAGAGCTCCTCTTTAATTAGAGGACACTTGTTTGCCTGAGGACACAGAGTCCTGCTGTGAGTCACTCATCTCTTGCCTCGCCGTGAAGCCTTTGGCAGCACCTCACTGTGCTTAGCTGCTCCCTACAGAAACATCCATTTCCTCTTCTTCCAGTCATTTCCTTTTAGAAGGAACAAAACATACAAACCAAGTGAGAACCATTCTTCATACAGCCTGATTAATGCTTGTACAGGCTTCTTAGGAGATAAGTACTATTTTATTAAATTCTCACTCCACTAATACCAGAAGATTTTCTAAGTTAAGCACTGGTCCATGCAGGTTGAGTATTTTACTGCATGCCTCAAAAATATTCTTTTTTATTTTCCCCGCTAAAATATGTTTAACTTCTTAGGCTTGTTTTAATGGAAAAACTTTTTAAGATGGAGAAGGGGGGGGGGGGGGGGGAAGTCTAAACCCCTCAAAATATAGCTTTAAATACCACTTTAACCCTATATTCTACTTCTGGGTTTCAGATTCATCAGTATATAATGAGGCACCGCTATGATATTTATCATGAGGGCCAATGAGACAGGAAAAATAAAAGTAGTAGTCAAGTAAAGAGCTGATTTTAATTTTCTCTTTTGAACAGCTTTGTTCTAAGGTAAAGGTAAATAACTTGTAAAATCTGGCAACTAAATTCTGTTTTCCATTCATGTTTCTAAAATATATAAAATATAGCTGGGTCTGAAATACACTCTGAAAATGAGTGGTACCTCATTGATGAGCACCCTGTGGTACTAAAGTGAAATCATGTTTCTGGTGAGTTGATAGGGTATCACTGACTTCCCCTGGATCACAGAGTGACAGTGGATCTTTTATTATGACAGCACTGACAGCTTCATATAATTGAGTTAATTTAAAGTGATGTTGATTTAATTCATTGAAATGAGAGTCTGATATCCCTCTTCAGGCTCTGTGTAGAAAACAATATGCATTCCTGATGCTGTATACAAATGTTAATAACAACATGTTGAAACACAAGCTCGACAAATCAGTTAAGCATTTACTCTGGCCTGCTCCACTGCAGCAAACCACTTAAGCACATGCCTAAAGGTATAGACATGCTCAAGTGCTTTTCTGATTAATGATGAACCGGAGCCCAAGTGTCTAATTTCAAGACTAACATTGTGTCTTATTGCTAGATTGGAAGAATTACTCATTCCAGTAGTCTTCAGGGAGATGAACATTACATTTCACTTCCTTTTCTCCATGAATGCTACTGGTGCACATTGGATGGGCTGAGCCAGGGGGCTGGAGGAGCTCAATCAGACTTGCCACCGAGTGATATTCTAAGTTCCTCAAGAGGCAATCAGAATGACCTCCCCAAATGAAGGTTTATAAACTGTTACTTCATCATTTGGATGAATGAATCCTAAAAATCAGTTTTCAGGAAAGGAAAGGTAGGAAATCGCTGAAGTGCTTTAACATCCTGTCAAAATGTCACTTATGTGCAGGAATGGTGTGTGTTCATTTTAAAAAGAGAGAAATGCAGAAAAACACATGACAATCAGCCCAGAGCTGGAAAAAAGCAAGGGAAGAAAACAAAGTATAAGAGACTTGTCCTCAGTGTGAATCCTCATTTCAGCCTCCAGATGCTGAAAACAAGGTCAAGGTCTGAGTTTAAAGAAAAATGCAGCCCCCCCATTGCCAAGGTACCAGAGACAATGTCAGACTTAATTGTCGGATTACTGTCTAATCAATGATTTCTCTGATTAGTGACCCACTGACAGCACAACCAAATCAATGTGTTTATTCCAAGTGTTAGCCCTGATGCTCTGGAAGAGTGAAAATCAGGCAAAAAATTACATTGAGTAACTCAAATCCCCTGCATACAAATTGAAGGTGTCATTTGGTTTGCTTATTTACAGGGTTTGAAAGGTTTATTTGACAACAGAAGGGCTAATAAAAGGAATCCAAGTCATGTTTAATTACACCCATTTTATTATCTTAATTAATCAGTTCACTGCTGTGCATTCTAATATCATAACATCACATTTTTGAGTAATGGAGTACAAAAGATTCCTTTTTTTTCTCTTTATGTAATTTTTGGCCCGTATCTGCCATGGCTGCCAACTCTTCTTGTTGAGTTCACACTCACAGACACAAGGGCAGCATATTAAATCTTCACAGAACCACTGTTTAGGTAGAGAACAAAAATGCCCTGAAAGCGGAATGGAATAACTGAAAGACAACAGAGCCTGTACTCCAATTAATTTTAGACGAAAAGGGAAAATTAGAAAAGGCAATAAAGGATTTAAAGCCCAGAGGTATCTGGACAGGAACTTGGAAAAGATTGTTTAACTGTGGAATTGATGATAAAAGTCCATACACCAGTGCTTGATTACAACCAGAGATTGTATTAAAAATATGCAAGTTATGACTTAATCTATGCCAAGAGTAGATAGATATGCAGTATCCTCCTGATAGTTGAGATGAATGTGGAAGGGGGAACTGGATAACACTGATTCCAATTTTAATTTACAATTCAAGTACAAACTGTTTTAATTATGTCTAATCTAAATGATTTATTGCCTTAAGTGGTAAGGAAAAAGGCCTGCACACAAATGCAACTTCTTAATCTTTGCACTGCATATTGTTCCTGTTCTTCATTCTTTTATTGTGTTGAATGCCGAAGTGAGAGATGTGTCTGTGTCACGCCTTGCACATCTAACTTCTTGGGCTGAGCTGAATCATGATATGAAGAGAGAGGAAATACTTCCTGTAGCAGAGAACTGATGATGTGTGAAGGTGAACCATTTGAAGGTGAACTGACACACTCTTTAAAATTAAGCACAGCTTAAGTTCCCAAACTTGGAGTAGGTGTGTAAGCTTAAAATATGTACAATTTAAAAGATATTCTGTAAATAAACTTCTCTTATTTAGCTGACAAAACTTCACTTTAGACCTGGTTGTTTTTGAAGGTGTAGGGAATGCTGTTGCCATCACCTGAGTGTTCTCCCTGTGTCTTACAACCAACCCTGACTACGGACATCCTGTAAAAAGGGACCTATGTATCCATCATTGCAGAGAAGTGAACTAGCTACACATCTGCCCTAATTCCAAGTATCTTCTCACTTATCGAGCCAAATGAAACTGAATTTTTATTTCAGCTTCAGTAGACAGAGTGGGATAATCTGGGTAAAGCAGTCTCTAGCTCAGTGGCTGAAGCTGACTCAGATGATGGCTATCAGTATGAAGACAAGCAAACAGAATCAGTGTTTCCCCTTCCTTTAGAGGAGTGTAAGTGCAATCATGAAGTTCTTGGAGTTTGGGGGAACATAGAAATTCTTTCAGAGTACAGTCAGTGTTCAGAACCACAGAAGGGACCTCTGGAGGTCATCCAAACTAACCTGCAGCTCAAAGCTAAGCCTAATTAAATTACTGCAGCTCCAAAAGGGCATTCCCAGTTCTCTAAGAGCAAGTGGACCTCCCCTCTGCCCTCGCCAAAACATCATCCACCCACCTGGCCTGGGGGAAGTTGACAGCCAGGCCTCCAGGCCTTGGGGAAGTAATTTTATTGTAGTCTTCTATGGCCATTTGCCCTACAAATCCCTTTAAAAACTCAAATGCTAGTGTTGTCTAAACATATTAAGCATTGAACCTTGTTCTATATGCGTCTTACTGTGCATCTCCCTATAAAATAAAAACTATAGATTATTTCTGTAAGAATATCCATTGGCTTCAGTGTTGATGGATTTGCCCGTGGAAATGTGCTTCAGGAGAGTTACTAAAATATACAGAAAACCATAGAAATAGATAGTTTTTCTGTGCGTTTTTAATCTTCTATAATAGGGATAATTCCTTGTTTGAGTGTTTTAACAAAAGCTAGAGGAATTATAAACTAATACAATCTGCAAGACTTTTCATAAAGCAATAGAATTAAAATAGCAGTTGCCTTAGCTACTTATGCTATATGGAACTAACCTGAGGGAAAGCAGCAACTGCCAGAAATCTCTCATGAGGACTAACTATTCATATAAATTCCCATGTTTGATTTGATGCTTGCAGACAAGCCAAGGCTGATGTCAGAGTTCTGAGGGCCAAATTAAGACAAAGTTTTTCTAGGTTTCTTTGAAGAGCAAAGCATTTTAGACTATCTTTCAGCTCTTGTAACTTAAGTCTCCTTGACAGCCTATTATTTGTTCAGTCATTACGTTCCCTTGATTCTTTCTGACAAAGTTATCAAACACCCCACTGGGACCACAGCCAAAGAAGCATTCACGTTTATACAAAGGGCCAAATCCTGATAAAGAACGCACAGCTGGAGCAAATAGACTGTTTGGTCAGGAAATAGAGCTAAAGGGAGATTTCTGCTGCACCTTGTCACAGCTGGTGTGAATCCAGGCCACAGGAACTACAGGATAGAGACAGAAATAAAATCTACTGCTCAGCAGTGCAGCTTTCTCCCCACATTAACACTCATAGGCAAACAGGCATGGTAGAGCTTAAATTCATTACACTAAAGTATGCTTTTATTTTCCTTTTATTTGATCTCTATTGCCTATTCTTGTATCTGTAAGGAAGGTGGCATTTCTTTATTTCTATCTTGTTCACTAATGCAATGGGAGCAGTAGTTAGTCCTTATTCAAAAGTAGAATCATAGAATCATAGAATAGTTAGGGTTGGAAAGGACCTTAAGATCATCTAGTTCCAACCCCCCTGCCATGAGCAGGGACACCTTACACTAAACCATGCCACCCAAAGCTCTGTCCAAACTGGCCTTGAACACCGCCAAGGATGGAGCATTCACAAATTCTTTGAGCAACCCATTCCAGTGCCTCACCACCCTTACAGTAAAGAACTTCCTCCTTATACCCAATCTAAACTTCCCCTGTTTAAGTTTTAACCCCTTACCACTTGTCCTACCACCACAGTACCTAATGAAAAGTCCCTCCCCAGCATCCTTATAGGCCCCCTTCAGATACTAGAAGGCTGCTATGAGGTCTCCATGCAGCCTTCTCTTCTCCAGGCTGAAGAGATACAACTTTCTCTACCTGTCTTCATATGGGAGGTGCTCCAGTCCCCTGATCATCCTTGTGGCCCTCCTCGGGACTTTTTCCAACGGTTCCATGTCCTTTTTATGTTGAGGACACCAGAACTGCACACAATGCTCCAAGTGAGGTCTCACGAGAGCAGAGTAGAGGGGCAGGATCACGTCCTTTGAACTGCTGGTCATGCTCCTTTTGATGCAGCCCAGGATACGGTTGCTTTCTGGGCTGCAAGCACACACTGAAGCCGGCTCATGTTCATTTTCTTATCCATCAACACCCCCAAGTCCTTCTCTGCAGGGCTGCTCTGAATCTCTTCTCTGCCTGGGATTGCTCCGACAGAGGTGTAGGACCTTTCACCTGCCACGGTTAAACTTCATAAGGTTGGTATCAACCCCCCTCACAAGCGTGTCGAGGTCCCTCTGGATGGCATCCCTTCCCTCTGGCGTATCAACCGAACCACACAGCTTGGTGTCATCGGCAAACTTGCTGAGGGCGCACTGGATCCCACTGTCCATGTCACCAACAAAGATGTTGAACAAGACCGGTTCCAACACCAATCCTTGAAGGACACCACTCGTTACCGGTCTCCAGCTGGACATCGAGCCATTGACCACAACTCTTTGCGTGCGGCCATCCAGCCAGTTCTTTATCCACCGAGTGGTCCACCCATCAAATTGATGTCTCTCCAATTTAGAGACTAGGATGTCATGTGGAACAGTGTCAAACGCTTTGCACAAGTCCAGGTAGATGACATCAACTGCTCTGCCCCTGTCCATCAGTTCCGTAGCCCCATCGTATAAGGCCACCAAATTGGTCAGGCAGGATTTCCCCTTAGTGAAGCCATGCTGGCTGTCACCAACCACCTCCTTGTTTTTCGTGTGCCTTAGCATATCTTCCAGGAGAATCTGCTCCAAGATTTTGCCAGGCACAGAGGTGAGACTGACTGGTCTGTAATTCCCTGGGTCATTCATTTTCCCCTTCTTGAAAATGAGGGTTATATTACACTTTTTCCAGCCATTGGGAGCTTCACCTGACTGCCATGATTTTTCAAATATGATGGACAGTGGCTTAGCAACTTCATTCGCCAGCTCCTTCAGGACCCACAGATGGATTTCATCAGGTCCCATGGACTTGTGTACATTCAGGTTCTTAAGATGGTCTCCAATCAGCTCCTCTCCTACAGTGGGTCTAGGGTCTTCATTCTCACAATCCCTGCGTCTGCCTTCCAAGACTTGAGTGGTGCAGTCAGAGCCTTTGCCAGTGAAGACCGAGGCAAAGAAGTCATTAAGAACCTCAGCCTTCTCCAAATCCAGGGTAGCCAGTCCTCCCAATAGCTTCCAGAGGGGGCCTATGTTGTCCCTAGCCTGTCTTTTATTTGCTACGTACCTATAGAATCCCTTCCTGTTATTATAGTAGATGCAGTACAGTCTGTCAGAGTACTAAAATTTTTTAATATGCTTACTACTCATTACTTTTGGTATGCTTCTTGCTTTCTATTTTATCGCAATTGCTTGCTCAGATTTTCACAGGTTTTATTTTAATGATCTGGGGTCCCATCTTTTGTATGTCTGAAGTGGTAAGTTTCCAACTGCCCTTCATTCTGCAGTATATTCAGACCTGTTAAAGTGCATCAAAACAGATACCAACTGTCTATACCCTCTTATTAATTTCTGAAGATTTCAAAGTAGCTCCTGGAGATAATGTGGTGAAATTTGACACCCTTCCCATAGCTAGATTTAACAACTATATGTGACTTACCATTTCCCTGGTATCTACTATGGGTGCACCAATACACTAAGTACTACACAAACAGAACTCTTGCTGTGATTCCATCTAAGGTTAAACAGAAAAGTTGTCCCAAAAGAAAGCCAAGCTCTTCTGCCTACCTCTGTGTTTTGTCTGCTCTAGAACAGCTATACTTCTTAATCAGTTGCAGTCCATCCATTACATAGCTGGTCTATAACTGGTATATTAATTTATATGCATATGTACAAACACACATCACAAACCAAGGAACAGCTGAAGACTGCAAGTCCCTTAAATTGCAACTACTGAGTGTGAAGGAGGAGAAAAACAAAAGAAAATGAAAGTGTGCAGGAATGTGTTATGTTTTACAGGTACATGTGGATCCTTGCTTTATAAGTTATTGTAGTAACATGGAAATATTCCCTATGATTCACACAAAAGTGGTAGTTTTGGTCAGTGCGATGTTGTGGCTTTCCACTACTAAGACAGACCTCCATAAAGGTCACTTTCTTTTTCACAGGGTAAAATTCCTCTGCTGTACATTTTCAGAAATGTGATTCACCTTGTAAAAGGCAACCATCTGTCAGCTCTAGGTTCAGGTACCTGCTTATCACAACTGCTAGTGATTTTCTCCAAGTACAGGAATGCAGACAGATAAGGAGGAGTGTCAGTGTACTGCAAATATACCATTATCTTCTCCTGTGAGAGGCAAACTAGAAACACGTGCTTTTTTAACCTGAAGTGAGCATTACATTGGCCATTACAAAGATAGGTTTTTAAACTGAAGGAATACTGTTGATTTCTTTGTGAACAAAACTTTTAAATGAACTTTCATTTCCAGTAACTAATTCATTCTTTATGATCTAAAAGTCATTTTGGAACAATGTGACAGGTGATGTTAATAAATATCCGAAGCACCTTCTATCTCTATAAAATTCATCTGAATCAAGAGACGCATTTTTCTCTTTTTGTCTTTCCTGACACTACATCCCTAAGGTATTTTGCAAAATAAGGTAATATGGTTACAGAAATAAAACAGTAGGAGATGGAGATGAATTGAAATGCAGAATAAATAGAGGATGAAATGTGCATTTTTCTTTTTGTGCACTAGAACAGGCTGCCTGGGGAAGTGGTGCAGTCCCCATCCCTGGAGGTATGTAAAAGACATGTAGATGTGGCGCTTAAGGACATGGCTTAGTGGTGCACTTGGCAGTGTTCTGTTTAAGGTTAGACTTGATGGCCTTAAAGGTCTTTTCCAATCTAAATGATTCTATGTTCCAAGGTACTGTCAAGTATTGCAACTCTGTCAATGAAATTCCCTTGTCCGTGCCTGGATTTAAGACAGCAGAGGTGCAGTTCGTTTGAAAGCACAACTATTCACTGGTATTTTGACAGCTTCTGCTTCTTTGCACATCAGCTAGGATTGTCCACTCAGTACGAAATAATAGAAGTGAGCTGTGGATGTCATAGCTAAAGCAAAATCAGTGCACAGGACTTTCTACAGCCAGGAAGGCCACCCCTCTTCACCTATACTGCTTTAAAACTGTATGTGTTGCATACTACAGGCTAAAATACATAGGTTTTTCTTTTTATTTCTTTTTTCTTTATTTTCTTTTGTAGGCAACAGCAACCTTTACTTCCACCTACATTTTGATCTTTATATCTGATGCAAAAAGGTTTCTTTGCATGCAACAAACACTGGCTCCTTTGCAACTGCTCAACCCCTGTGGAATTTCTGTGCAGAGTGAAGAGATGCACACAGGATACTGCTATGTTCCTGCTGCTACTGGCAAATCTCACCTTGAATCAAGCTAAGCCATTTCTCCAGGCCTTTGTCTTTTCACAGGTGAGACTTCTAGCCAAGAGTTCAGTAACAAAATAAGAACAAGAAATCACCAAAGCAGGAATGCTGTTTATGGTTCCCACTTCCAAGTTCTTCTTTCTGGTACTCTGTCATCTTTATGTGCTAAGTAACAAAATGCTCTACTCTTCTCTGTACAAAATCAGCTATTTCATGTTTTCTAGGTCAATTCAGATATATTTATTGACTATATCTGTGACTATTTAACAATGACACTATTTGCAGAAATCAAAGTGGAACATGTGCAAATAAAGGTAATCTTTTTAAGTAAAGTAATTTCAAAGAAAAAGGTACATGCTGTTCCATTTGTGGGAGATTTATTTTTAATGCAGTTCATTGGTATTTATTTGAATTAGACTTATGTGGCAAAAATCTAGACAAAATGTGAAATATGATAACTATTATAATTCTTAGTAATATTTCATGTCTTAATGCATAGCTTCAGTCACAAATAAAACCCCCAAATTACAATTATCTCATTCAGCTCTCACAGCTTGCATTATTTTTATGAAAACTCTATTCTCATTACATTTGCTGGGTTTAATCAGCAATATGATATTTCTCTCTGTGCCAGGCAGTTTGTTAAAAATGAGGCATTTCCTGAAGAACCCTCTGCTGTATTTTAGAATCAAATCCCCTCACCTTAATTTCATAGAGTGATCACTCAAACTTCTTTCTAGAAATAGTCTGGCAAAAGTCTGTCTTTTATTATGTCAGTGTTCAAAAGTGACTTTTCCACAACAGCTCCATACCTCAATGTGTAACTTCACATTTGAACTGAAAGGTATAAAATTATGTGTAATAAGAAAAGCAATCCTACACGAAAGATACACAGAGGGGCAAAGATTTGCATAAAGATTAAACTGAAATTCTTTCTGTTTAGCAATGCAGAAGTAATGTTGTACCATTAAAATCACATGCAAACCTAACTTATTTTGTGATCTTTAGGCACATGTCAAACTCCTGCCCAAGGAATGAGTGTTGCAAATGTGCTGCAGGGAAGCAGAAGATGATATTAAAAGCTGCAAAATGAAATCTAGTTTTAGAAAATATGCTAAAATACTTGACTGCATATGTTTCTCTCACAGGTCATAGCATAGGTGTTCCCATCTTCAAGAGAAGGTTCCTCCATCAGAAGTGGGAACCAGACAAAAGGTTTCGAAGTACCCTGAGCCCTTAGGGCTGTACCAAGGCTACCAAGCGGGTGGAATCCTTCATCTGCGCTTTCCTAGGTGGAGATGCTTTTACTCTGATGGGCTCTGACTTGTAACTGGCCACTAGGAAATGCACCTTTCCTCCCTATGCCCATGGATGCAATGAGAAGTGATATGTTACAGTGTCTGTTTATGAAGCTGAACTCATTAATTTCTCTAACTGGCCTGCCTCCACAGCAGATCTGTGTGGCAAAGAAGTCCAGAAGTTTGCTATCTACTCTACCTTCCTGTATGTGTTTTAAAATGGTTTCTGCTGATTTGTCTGATTGCCCTCTCATTCTCATTTCTGAAAGCACATTATCCATGCCTTTGTGATTTTGTAGATCTCTGATGTATAATATCCCAACTGTTTGAACTGTGCAGTTCAAGGTAGAAGCAAAGGCACACTATTTTTTATTAAGATTTTGAATGATTTAATGAAGGGTAAGAACTTTGGGTTTGCTTTTGGTTTTGTTGTTCCAACAATTATTTTCTTTTTCCTACACTAATTTTGAAACCAGAAGAAATTGAAACCCACTAAAAGTATTTACATTGCAAAGGAGAGGACATTGTGGACAATGACAACGATTGGAGGGTACGTGTGCAAGTGGCACATGATCTTTACTGTATATTGAAGCAAATATTTGTTTGCAGAAACCATAAATAAAATAAATCCTGCTTAGTTTGGATAACAGCCGAGGACCCAGGATTGTGAGTGCCATAGCTTCTAAGCAGCTCTGACACCATTACCACCTTGACAAATAGGATATAAATCAGGATGTATTCAGGTGACATATTTTCTGTAAAGCAGTACTTTAAATAAGTACTCCAGAAATTTAAGTTTATCATATTACTGCGTGGAATGCAAACAGGTAAAATAATCACTCTCTGAAGATTAAACAAATGGAAGACTATGCTAGTTAGTTTTCTCTCTTCACTAGATATTGTTTTTCCTATTAAGCTTGTTTCTGGCAGATATAAAGTAGCTCAACTACTGCATTTCCAAGAGATCTCGGCATACGGCAAGTACTTTAGAAAATCTGGGCCTAGATTTCTCTTTATGCGTTTAGAAATTTAGTGACCACCTCAGAAAATAAACTTTTCAACAGTACCGAAGACAGTAGTACAGATTGCATCTAAAAGTGGGAGATTAGTGAGCATGTTCCAGTTTCCTAAAGGAGAGAATCAGTATTTGCCGACTATTTTGTTTCAGATGTTAGATACTCCTAAGGATAGCATAAAAAACCATGGTAATAGATGATGATCACTTTAGTGACTGCTGGGAGATGAAAGCCGTTTTATTGCAACTGCTATGGCTGCTCCAATATACTTTAATCTCTACTGACCTGAAATAGAGGTGGTACTTCAGAGCAAACAAAAGAGGCTTATGGAGGACCAAGGATCAAATTTCTTGTTGTTTTGCTGTCATGCTGTTTTGCATGTTTTATCTGCATTTACCATTGTGAAAAAAGGAATAAATCAGCTGCTTTCATCTCTGATTGTTTTATAGACCCACTTTACAAAAAGATGAAAGATGACACAGGTAGAAAGACAATAGGGAATATGCCCACAGGGATTTATGTCTGTGCTGTTATGCATTTGGATTTTTGAGCACTCATGATTTTCTCTTTGGACAGAATAATGCTTAGGGAAAACACTTTATGCACAGTGTAAGGGAAACCAATACATTATTTAACAATTCTGTGTTGGCATGTGCTGACTCTTGTTTGTAAAAATATGACATATACTGGGAAACTAAATAATTTAGGGTGGCTATCCTATTCCCATGTACACATATAATACATGAAATAGGAAATCTGCATTTGCTGCCATTGTCAGTAAAAAAAACAGTAAATGAGATTTTCAGTAATTTAGTGTAGAGGCAATGTGGCAGAAAACTAAGCAGTTATAAACACTGAAGTAGCAAAGTTTTGCAATGTACATTGCATGACAGTCACTAAGTTAACAGATGAGTAATACTGCTGACACCACTGGATCCTTATCCTGAATTTTTTCAGAAGTGCTATATGTGAATGTGTATCTTAAGTATTTATGTGAGAGAAAAAAAAATCTGTATTAACTATAGCATTCTGGGTTTCTATAACAAATGACAGAGTGTTCAAACTCCCAATACTGCTTATATGTTAGCTTCTAGAACTGGTATTACCATTTCAGCTGCTGCAAATTTAAGTTATTAAATGTCATCCTTGCTTTGGAACACAAAACAAAATACGACAGACGTGTAAGTGTCAAACAAGATTTGTGTAGTCTATTGGTAATCTGTCTTGAGGTGTAGCAGAGTGTTTTGGTTGTAGCTGTGAGTCACGCTGTAAGCCAGATTGTAAGACATGAGCATTTAAATGCGTTCTACGTTTCAGGGGGTTGTTGTGGTTCATAATATTTATGATTCAACACACTCAGTGCCTTTGTACTCCGAGAGGACTGCTGGCTGCTATGAGATGAGACCAATTTCCAAAATCCTATTGACCATGCAGTGCTGCTCCCCACTCCTGGGCAAGTTTGTTTGGGCATCTTCAAGAGTGCACAAAGCGCACACAAATGCAAAAGTACAAAGCTACTGCCTAAAGTAAGCCAACACACTCAAAAACCACACAGGCTCTAACCAGCCAGCTGGGCTGAGCACAAGTGTTGCCACCATACCTTGATGGATGGAGAAAAGACTGGTTTTGGTCAACACCAACATGGATGTTACACCAGGACCTAACCAGCAGACAGCTTGACCTGATGATCCTAAAGCTTGTGGTTCACTGCCCTTTATGCCTTTAGGATTGTATATCTTTCCATGTCTTCTTCCTCTTGAATCCTTGAGCAACAAATGGCTCAGTCTCAAAAACCTATGTCTCCCTATAATTTTACCTTTCTTATTTCTCAGTTAGCTTTGCTGAAGCTCTTTCATCCTAAGCAACTTTGCCAAGCTCCCAGCTGTGTGAGAGGACATGGAGGTGCTGGACAGAGTTCTGTGCCCTGAGGGGCAGGGGAGTTATTTCAGAAGGAAGCGAAGAGCTGCTACAGTTCAGGTGACTTTTGTATGGTGTTCAGACACTGTAAAGAGTTTCTCCACAAGGTCAGCTCTACAGGTTAGTGGCATTGCAGGCAGGGATTTACAGGTGGTGCTTTTTCTCATGCTCTGCTAAGTGTTTAACACAACAGTTCCTACACTTTAAGTTTCCAAGCTAATGACAGAATTGACTGACCCTCATGCTTTCATACTGGACTAAGAGAAGTAAACATTTTTAACAGAAAAGTTGTTTTCATTGTTAGATGAACAGATGACATTTTCAGTGCTTTTAATGGAGTAATGGTAGCAGAACTAGCAAAATCCTTTAAACCACCGGAGCTGTGTGTAATGATATTGCATCATACTTTTGGAAGCTGTATTTTGGTATGGACAATGCAAAGGTTTTAAAATTAACATGTATATTGCTAAGTATGTTAAAGAATTAAAACCTAAAATATGTTTATAATTAAAGATAAGCATATTTACTTAATCCAATAAAGGAAACAAGGCCTGCCAACAATCCCTGATTGTCTGGGGTTTTTTTGTCTTCAGAAAAATCTTCTCTACACTCAGATTGTAAGGGTACTAAATTCCTTCTTCTTACAAATAAACACAATGTAGACCTGTGAGCTGAACCTTTGGTACAGCTTTCCTCCCCACAGCCAGTATTTCCATTCTGTGCTGCAGTGGGGGTTTCTAAACAGGATGAGAAATGAACTTTAGGTGAAGATTCAAATGTGAATTACACTGTTATTCTCAGCTCATTGAGGAGACACTAAAACTGTAGTTTGCTTAAACGAACTATATGATTGCACTGTCTGAACTGTGTTCACCTCTTTATTATGCTCAGTGGCTAGAGCATCAATGGGGCGATGTCTCTTTAATCATTTGCTTCAAGACAATAAATATTTCACTTTGCAGTGTAACATGGAAATAAAATAAAACCTGAAATAGGTGATTTTGAGGTCACATTTGTCAAACTGAAAAACGACCAATGTATTTGTTGGGTAGCATGAATGATGGAAAGAGGGTACAGGTCTTTTCCCAAGCAGAAAAGGTAATGAATAGTGAAACACAGTGATGATTGTCACTCAAATAGTTTTCAATAATGAGATTCAGCCTGTGTGTTCCTAGCAACAGATGCTCTCAAAGCCCCTGCCATGGAATGACCTTTAAGCACAGTATTTGTTTCAAGAAACTACAATATTAACTGTCTTTTCACAGATTCAGATATCCCACATAATGCTTAGGTTCTGCAGAACACTCTGAGATTCCAGGTTTTATTTCTTCAGATCTTCCCCCTCCCTCCTTCCTCCACTCCCCTGAGGCCCCCCTCAACGTATTGTAAGAAAGTAAACAGGATGTAGCATGAGAAAAGGTTTGCTGTTAAGGCTGAACAGCAAGCACTAATGCTTCTCCCATTATCTGGAGAAAAAGGGCTACGCAAAATGTTGTGGACAGTTATGTAACAGGTATGGCTTTAAAGATTTTTTTTCCATTAGCATCATCCAGTCATTTAAGTACCAGTGAAAAGGGTTCTTGTTTAACCCTTAAAGCCAAAGATTCTTCCCTGGCTCCACAGACACTATTGCAGGCTAAACTGAGGCCCAAGCACCCTTTATTTTCTGATTTAAAATTCAGGTACAAGTTTAAGGTGCTGACTGCTGATGTGACATCCCTTGCAGAGATGAAACAGGGCAAAGTGCTGTCAAGGCAGTCGTGCTGTCGGAGTTAAAAGGAATTCCTTGGATTCACTGTGGTGTCTGCTCTGCCCAGCCTGTCCTTCCCCTGCTTACAGTGCCAGGTCTGAGTTAGTCACCTATGGGAGTCCCACCACTACTCACTGAGAGGCATCCCTGCGCTGCAGTGCCTCCTCCTGTGCCTCAGTATCTATCAAGAGATGGCCCCAGCACCCAAAAGCTCCCTCTCACAAGCATAAGCAACCTCTCCAGTGTGATATCAGTATCTACAGTCTTACAGAGTAAGGGCAGGTGGAAGAGGGATATGTGGAAGAAGAGTCCAATTTGAGTTTTCCTCAGGTGGTACAGCACCCTGTGTATATGGGAAGTGATAAATGACAGTATCATTTTCCTGCTAAGACTTTATTTCAACGGATACTGAAACTACTAGTCCTGTTTCTGCTCTTTCCACACCTGAAACGAGTAAATTAAGTAAACTCACTTAAATAAATAGATTTCAATTTAAAGCAACATTTTTTTAATCTTATGAAGTTAGAAACATTTTAAATTAACCCAATTTCCAGACTCATTCACATGAGATGTCCTACTGATCATATTCATTCTTTGTGCTACTAAAGAGCTAGGTTGAGAACGTTTTTGAACAAAGCTGTAGTATTTATGCTCATTTTCAACTATATAATTTCCTTTCCTTTTTTCCTCTAAGAAAACTTCTCCATAAAATACAATCAAGTTTCAGAATTCTTTTCACCTCCTTTCCAGTACTTATTCCCATTCCTTCATGTGCCCTGAAGAGTTTCATAAACTTCTATGGGTTTGTGTAGAATTAACTGCACATATTCTATCACAGACACAATTTCTGTCCTGGATAAAATCCTCTAGCTAGCAGTACTACCTTTTTTTCACTACATTTGTTTATCCCAAGTAGTTGCTGTCATGTATATAATCATACTCTGTTGCCAGAGCTAGTCTTCTATAAATTACAAAACTCTAATGGGACACAAACAACTGTGTTGTATATCAAAATGCAAATTGTAGAGCTATCAAAGAAACAATGAAGGGACAGACAGATAAGTGAACGAAAAAAACTCTCCAGCAACCCTTTTTAATCTCTCTGCCTTCTTTTGTCTGGGTGGTGGCCAATTGGAAAAATGAAACAAGCTTTATGATTTATTATTGTGGGTTCTTGTATGGGGGCTGTAGAAGTAACAGGAATATTTATTAATGTTTGCAAAAAGTGTAATTTATTATTGATTTTTTCCTCAACCTTGTTTAGCTACTGGCATGTGGAGACTATGAAAATGTAAGAAATATTTATAATATTTATTACTTCAACAGCTACAACTGCAACATTCTTTTGGCATACATAGTCTACTGAATTAATACTTTCTTCTGTTTGGCTGCTAATTGGAATTTATGTTCTTCTTGCGAAACCTCACATATTCTCATTTTATCAGCAGCAACTCAGATGAATACTACAAAAATTCAGATACTCTGTGCAAAGATCCATGCTTAACAAATTAATCCAGAAAAAAGTTTCCTATTATTAATGTTCTGCATTTTGAACAGGCGTTAGCTAAACGTACTTCGTATTTACATACCTGAAATGAAGTACCACAGGATAGAGTCATGAAACCAAAGGATAAAGTCATTAAATTTATTTCAGTTGATAAAGCTATCAAAAAGGTAGGAAATAATTGAAAAAGAATGCGTGTCAAACTCCTTGGAAATAGTAATTTCAAAAATAATACAGGACATCTTGAGATTAGTGGCATTGAAAAATGAGAGAGTAGGGACAGAATGAATGTATTCACAAAGGTGGATCTATAACACAGGATCAGAGGTGTAAAGCCAGAAGGTAAATGCTGTGCCAGGCTGGGCAGGGAGGGCAGAGGCAGACTTGCACTGCTGCAGCAAAATGTGTTGGCACTCTCTGGCCAAGTTAAGCCATCAGCAGCCTGGTGCCTGCATAGACACCTAGGACAGCCAGTAGAAAACGGTAAACAGAAGAAAATATTTGTACGATTTTTAATTCTTTTTTTTTAATTTTTTTCCTCTCTGATTTTAGCTCTGAAACCCTGAGCCTATGGGAGCACTCTTCTTTGCACCAGGAAGGACCTCCTGGATTTATGTTCTCGACGCTTCCCCTCTACATATCACGAACCAGCTTTTGGCTTTCTCGTAACTTTTGAGTGTTAATAAATTTAAAACAGTTCTGCAGCTGTAGGAACAATGGAAGAAATAGAAAATATGTTTAACTGAAAGAATCAAGGTGCTTGAGTGGCTTTGTTAATCGAAGACACTGTTACAGAATTAGGATCTTGACAGTGAGGATAACTAACCATAACGTGATTTAACATAGACAGCATCAGATTTTCCTTCAGCGTTCATTTAAATAGTGATTTTCATAAAAATCTTTACCTGAAAAAAAGAAAACACAATTCAGGAAAGTTCTACATCCTGTGCAATACCGGATCATCACAACTTCTTTACATTATCTGCCCATTATACATTATGAATCACCATAATGTTTGAATACTTTATTTCCCTCATGGTTTTGGAATTAACAGGATGTGCACATTTGCCCTTGGGTTTTTTATTTCATACTCCTGCCTGCCATTTGCATGTATATTTTCATTTTATTTTCTCCTGTCAGTCTTTTACACAGGATACAAGTCTATTTGAAGGAAGGCAAAATGGTGGCCTGGCCAATTCTAAAGTGAACTGTGTCGAGATACCAGTTAAATAATGCATGAATGGTTCTGTGCTAGCAATAATTCACTGATAGTGCTATTTATTTCTTTATCATGTGTCAGTTCCCTTTCCTGTCAGGATATCAAATGGCTACAAAGTGCCGCGAGCTGATTTCCTTATCTTTGAGCTAAATGTTCCATTATATCACATTTTAGGCTTTTAAGATCACATAATGAAGCACACATAAAATCTAAAATGATCATGAGTAGCATATCCATGATGCAATATGTTAAAAAGTGATACAGTACCAGGATGGAGTGTTATGCTCCTGCTGTATCTTGTTGGTAGAAAGGAGCATGACTTAAATCATTCAGTCATTGCTGTTAGTTTACTATAGGATTGCAGGGAGATTTATATACATCCATAGACATCTAGAGTTCAAGGAACTTAATTGGGCTGAGATAAGTGTCTTTGCAGCTCTGGGATTCACTGCTAAAAACTGTTTTCTGGTTTAAGCCACCATGTGTGCTTGCTCTAAATCCTTTGGGCTTAACCTTTAAATTTTTACAGCACAAGAAGGTTAATCTCTTTGTATTATAATATTCTTCCTTAAATGAGAAATGCCACATTGAAGATGTGGCATACTTTTAATCTCATTGTTCTTTTGGATTTCAGCATTAGATCTGAAATTCTACATTTTTAAAATCAGAATGACACATGGCATTAGTGTAGCTATGAAAGAACGTACTTCTCTTTCTTTGCGGAACAAGTGGAGTAAGAATTGGATTCACTAAGATGCCTCCCAGAAACATGTATTTGAGTTGCCAGCTTTATGTCCTATTTTTGATATTTTGTATTTCAACCAATGCCATATCTATTATATCATTGTTCTTAAAATAAGCAAATAATAAGTGTTCCTCCGCAGTATGCCACCAAACAGATGCTTGAAAGAACAGCAGCGATTCAAATAAAAACAAAATAGAAACCTTAAAAGGTCACATCACTTCCTGATATTTTAAGTGTCAAAATTCAACTGAGTGTAAATATTAAAATTTAAATGTGTCAGCTGTTAGAAAAACTCTCAGGACCTGCAAAAGTATCTGAGTCCCTTCACCATTTCTGACTATGCAATGAATTACAGTATATTGCTTACTGTAGTGTACTGAAAATTATTATTATACTTGAACTGCATTTCATCTAAGGGGTACAGATTTGTTCTGGAAAAAAACAAAACAAAACAAAACAGTGATAAAAAAGTCTTATTAAAAAAGTGACTTTTTATAAAATATTGCTCTTTGCAAATCCTAGAGCTACAACTGTGTACAGGTTCATGCGGGCATTGCAGCTGACGTGGGGCTCTGGTTCCAGTTTGGGCCTCTTGAGGTACCACTGTAATTTCCTATGAAGCATTTACTTCTTCTGCCCTGTCCCCTCTACATCCACAAAATCTGCTTTTACCTTATGGTCCACCCTAAACCAACATATCCTTTCTCTTTTTGCTACGCTGACCTCTCAAGCAGGATTAATTAGCTAAGGTGCAGCAGTAAAGCAGAGCTGAGGGCAGTATATCTTACTGCCTTATATAGGCTTACCCTTTGGATGTTGGCTTTATGATCCAGTTAATAAAATACTTAAACACCTCATTTTTCTGCTTACAGAGAGCGCAGTTTTAACCACAGGCATAAAGAGTTAGTTGGACAGAACAAAACAGGGATGAGTGGGCTCACATGCAGACTGTCTTTCCCAGATGTGCTGCAGGGGCTGGCTAGAGGGCAGTGCCTGCACTGTCAGGCAAGGCAGGCAGCCATGCACAGGCAGCTGGCAGCTGGGATTTGTCCTCTGGTACAGTGGTACCCACACCTGAGACTGAGCATCTGCAGACAGTACTTAAGGTGTTAACAACCTGAGGAGCTGCTGTTCCAAACAAGACTAATGCTGTTGGGTACACAGGGCATTGCACTGAGTTCTTGACTATTTTCACACACAGAAACTCAATGTGATTATTTTCCCCTAACACCAGTGAAATCCATCTTGCAGCACCGTAGAGTTAGTCTTCATTCACTTCTTTAGATTTTTATTTCTTGTTCGGAAGTATAGCCCACTTAGTCCCAGGGTAGCAGAAGCTTGCTGTATCCTGATAAAATGAACATCAAAAAACTGGGATAGTATATTTGATAGGTTTGAGCTTGAAAAAAACAAGAGTCAGATTTCTGCAGAGGAAGCAAATATAAATGACAGCAGAGTACCTCAAGACACCAAGTTAATTTCCAACTTCTTTCCTGTTACAAAAGGCAACACAGGTAGGGGATCAAAGAATAAACCAAATGATCAGAAGCAGAAGCAACTCCATCACCTGCTGCATTGATCAGGTGTGAATATGCTGCATCCTCCTGGCATCACCTGTGTCTGAAGCAAACTCTGCTTTGAGATGTCCAGGTTGGGGAAGTCACAAGTACCAAAATTTTAGCTTTAATGTACACAGCTATAATTGCAGACCTTTTACATGAGTACCATTTGAGCTAATCCATTAGCCTTGCTCAAATTAGCCTAGCTGTTTATAAGATACTAAATGCACTACAAAGCCTAACATGTTTGTTAAGCTCTGTAATCACAGCACCTGTTTAAAAGCCCACTGCAGCTGTACCTCCTGAAGATTACAGGCCATTAGGCTAGTTATGCAGTACCTTATTTTTCTAACCTCATCTCTCTTTCACATTTGAATTTTAGAGCCATAAAAATGGGATTCTTGCCCCTCCATACACCTTCCCCAAGTCCTTTAGTGATTGAGATGAGGAGAGCAATATTAATATTTATACAATGCTCAGACCTAACTGTCAGTTGCTATGGTAAAATGCTGTCATAAAATATTTCATTAACTTTTAATCCTATTTAACACCGTTCTTTCCTCTTGAGACTATACTGAAACTTTGGATAGTCATGGGACACAATTTTGATGAGAGTAGAATCATAGAATCATTTAGGTTAGAAAAGACCTTTAAGATCGTCGAGTCCAACCCTTAACCTAGCACTGCCATGTCCACCACTAAACATGTCCCTAAATGCCACATCTACATCTTTTAAATGCCTTCAGGGATGGGGACTCCACCACTGCCTTGAGCAGCCTTTGTCATGCTTGACAACCCTTTCTGTGAAGAACTTTTTCCTGATACCAATCTAAACTTCCCTTTGCACAGCTTGAGGCCATTTCCTTTTGTTTTACCAACTGTTAACCGGGAGAAGAGACTGACACCCACCTCACTTCAATCTCCTTTCAGTCAATTGTAGAAAGTGGTAAGATGAGAGTTACTATAACCTTCATTTAGTCCCAATCAGTATTTTCCTTACACTTAAACAAAAGTCTATATCAAATAGAGTATTATAGGATAATTAAAATAATTCAGGACTGATAGAGATAGTCTAAACTAATTACCTCCAACTTAGTATGGCCCTTAAGAGAACAGAAAAGGCACATCACCCTTACTGACATGGGATAAGATTATGATGCACATGGTGAAATGTCACTGAAATAGTTTTTCCTAGCTCAGATGTTGCCTTTTTAAAGATTTATATAAATTACATCAATAGTAGCAGGTTAAGATTCTTTTGTTACCAGAGGTGCAATCCATTTCTGCCACTGGTGCAAGTCATCTTAACGTACTGGCATGGAGTACCTCTTTGTGAAGAAAAACACTACGATCACGGAAGAACATTATAACCCAAGTTGTAAATAATGCCATAACAAGAACTGTAAAGTACAAGCCCAGTCAGAACTATTTGTGTGATCCCTTTCAGGCAGAAGGGTCAGCATGAGGCAGACTAAGTTTTTCAGTTGTCTCAAACTAAGAGTCTGGTGTTCAGTTGGTGCTCCCTCCTGCAACAGCTCTTGAGGTAAATGCCCACAGTTGCGGAAAGTATCAGCTCTACAAGGCACCAAAAAGCAGCAGTCACCATTAAGACAATGATTTCTTTTAAAAAAAGCTATGTTTCTACACTTTCATTCTGACTGAAAGTCTGAAGAATCACTAAAATCTAGTGCTTCTCAGATAGCAGCATGGCCATTTGTAATACTTTGATTAGGACTTAAGTAGGATGTCCCAACAACTGAGCTCAAAGGCAATCTCCAAATCGCATCATACAGTGGTATCTAGAGGCCTTTCTCAGGTCTAATTATTCCTGCTTGTTCATTGCAGTGCTGATCCTTAAAGCCAGACTTCCAAACCAGAAAAAAATGGTATCAGAAATCACATTTTAAGTTACAGACCATAAGCATTTGAAGCCACAAAGGCCAGTCTCTGTCTTGTATGTGTCAAGATGACAACTGAATAGACTTCTTTTAGCTTAATTCATCCATTAGCTGCATGAACACAGATGTCTATTGATCTGTTGATATAGGTCTAGCTATTAGAAAAGTTTTAGTACTTGCTGCTAAAATGGGCTACTCTGTCCTTTACGTGCTAGTGATGGAATTTTAAATTTGGGGCTTGGAAAAAGTAGTTATGGAAGTCATTAATTCTATATCCTTGGGTCGTAATCTCCACTCTCACAGATCACATATTAGGTATGTCCTACTTTCCATCATCTATCACACACATTATAATCAGTGAAGGGGTAGCCATTTTAAAACAAGGTCTACAGTAAGCCTTCCTAAGAAAGCTAAGGAGAAGGTACTTTTAATTCCTTCTTTACTGTGTTTTCAGGAAGATATATGTAAGCAAACCCTTTAATTAGCACTATCTCTTATTTTTTATATTTGCAGCAGTCTTTCTGAGTGTTATGCAAATTTCTGCTGAGTGAGACAGCCTACAAATAATCCAATTACAACATATTATCTATTTATTATGTCAGAATTTTGATTTATTATGCCATGCCTGGCAACTGCTTCAATACTATGTAAATAGAAACAACAACAACCAAAAACCAAACTCAATCACTCCAGGTTTTTTATACAACAGAAAGATCATTAAGTGATAATAAAACATAGTTATAATATAAATACACAGCACAACTACAATAATGATCAAGAGAATTATTTCTCTATGTATGAGTAAAAATAACATCGGTGATTTATTGCTGTTGTACATAAGCAACACGAAAGCCTGGGGTTCGTGTGGAAAATTAGTTTTCCAGGGATAGATTTAAATTAGATATGAGGAAGAAACTCTTCCCTGTGAGGATGCTGAGGCGCTGGCACAGGGTGCCCAGAGAAGCTGTGGCTGCCCCATCCCTGGCAGTGTTCAAGGCCGGGTTGGACACAGGGGCTTGGAGCAAGCTGCTCTAGTGGAAGGGGTCCCTGCCCGTGGCAGGGGTTGGAATTAGATGAGCCTTAAAGTCTCTTCCAACCCAAACCATTTCATGAGTCTATGAGTTTGGTAGCTTTGTGCTACCTTTCCTAGATCAGGGTGGAAAGAGAGACAGAAAGAGCAAACGAGAACTTGAATGGCCCAGGAACACTTCAGGTGTCAAAGGACTTCACTTTTGTTCATATGAACATATTTCTCAATGCAGCATACCACAGCTGACCTTAAATCTCCCCTTGGGAGGAACATGGTATCCTTTCCTCACACATCATAGTCATACAATGACTTTAATGCCAGTTTAGCTATTCTGAGAAATGTCCAATATAACATTTCCCAGAACACATCTAGCTGCTCTCTTTTGCCTGGATATGCCCCCAGCTTGAGACACAGCACATTAGGTACTCCGGAAAAGAAGCTGCCTTGCAGCGCTCTGCTCGGACACCGCACCCATATCCAAAGTACCAAACTCCACTCCTTCCTAACCTACAAACTACTTAGCGACTAAAAGTGAAGATAGGGAAATAATCAGGTCAGAATAAATCAGCGAAAAATGGACTATGGGGGACAACCCACAAACTTTTGATTAGGTTATTATCATGCAACGCTACCCCCTCGAGCTAGCCCGCACTGCGCCACCTTGTGGGACAAGCGGCCATTAGCTGTGATGAGCAGGTCACGTACCTGCTTGCACTTTAAAGGCCAATCAGAACGGCCGACGTTATGGAAGCAGGAGTCGTCGCCCGTCCATGGTCGCTCCATGAAGGACTGTGTACACGGGGTGCGGGCGGCTGGCGCTCAAATTGGTGTCACTGGGTTAAAATGGCCCGATCTACAGAGTCTGCATTAAAGCATTAAGTTTCAGTTCTACTTTGTTGTGCAGTTGCTCTATGCAGGATCCTTAAAGAACCAGGCCTGTCCCTGTGGGGCTGGGTGGTCTGCTAGGAAAAAGGGAGCTGCTGAGGAGATGGTTGCTCTGATCCTATCAGGAACGTTTTAATCTGTTTTTCACTGTTGTAGCAATGGAATAATTAGTTTGGTAGGTCATACAGGTCCAGTTTACGTGAAAATATTCAACCAAAATCCTGGGGAGGGTGTCCAGATTTTTAAAGCTTTGTGAGTTAGTTATTCTTACCAATACTGTTGTTTACATGAAGCTTGCTGTCATGCTTCTAATTTCACGTTTAATATCTTACACCCCATTAAACTATCAATTATGAAAGCCCAGTTTATCTTCATCACTCTCTTTTCATAACACTTGGGTTACTCATTAAAAGGTTATCTCTGTCCTCCTCTGCTCAGCCCTCTGAACTGCTGTCAGGCATGTATGTCAGCTGTGTAATTTTATGTAAAATGGCAATGAGCTGCGGTGGTAGTTTTCAGTCGAGTTCTCAGTATGCACAGTGCACACAGTATTGCCTGGATCCTGTTCCACAGCACCCATCACACAGCCTACACTCATACTGCCTTTATTTCTGGTTTCCTCTCTAGAGGTTCCTTTTGCAAGTAATAGAGGAGCCGACAAGGAGAGGCTCCGTGCTTGAGCTCATGCTCACCAACACGGAAGGGCTGGCTGGAAATGTGATGCTCCAGGGCAGCCTTGGCTGTAGCAATCATGAGATGGTCGAGTTCCAGATCCTCAGGACAATGAGAAGAGCGTGCAGCAAGCTCACTGCCCTGGACTTCAAGAGAGCAGACTTTGGCCTCTCCAGGAGCCTGCTTAGTAAGGTTCCATGGGATATAGCCCCAGACGGCGGGGGGGCCAAGGCTGCTGGTTGGTGTTCAAGGATCACCTGCTCCAAGCTCAGTACTGTGTCCCAACAGGAAGGAAATGGGGCAAGAAGGCCAGGAGACTTCCATGGATGGACAAGGAAATGCTGAGGAAACTTAAAAGGAAAAAAGAAGCTTATAAAATGTGGAAGTGAGGACAGGCAGCCTGGGAAGAATACAGAGGTATTGTCTGGGAAGCTAGGGAGCAGGTCAAGAAAGCTAAGGCCCAGTTAGAATTGAGTCTGGCCAGGGATGGAGAGGGTCTCTTCATCAGGGACTATAGCAATAAAACAAGGGTTAATGGGTTCAGGCTTAAACAGGGGTGTTTAGATAAAAGGAAAAAGTTCTTTACTGTGAGGGTGGCGAGGCACTGGAACAGGTTGCCAAAAGAAGTGGTAAATGCTCCATTCTTGGCAGTGTTCAAGGCCATGTAACACAGTCTAGTGCAAGGCATCCCTGCTCATGGCAGGGGGTTGGAACTAGATGATTTTAATGTTGTTTCCAACCCTAACTGTTCTATGATTCTATGATCTCAGTGCTTACTGGGGAGACCTTCCTGACTGGGAAGGTCAGCCTGGCACTACATTATGTGGCCATCATTAAAATTCCCGTGTTGAGTCAAGTCACAAGAAATGTAATCAGGAAAGTGAAGTCCTGACATGCTTAATGGTCATCTGAAGCTGATTTATTAGTTTGTCTCTTGAAAGAAAAGTTTTAAGTTGAATGTAATATTCAATAACAGAACAAGTGGCGTAATCTGTCTCAAATTTACTCAAGTGGCAGTCAGAGCAGGACCTTCCTAAGACCCTGTAATACGTGCTGTCTCCTGAGTGCTGGTGGAGAAGAGCTTTGGACCAATGTTTTCTGGTCTAAGGAAGAAATGCAAGGCAATATCTGTCTACGTCGGACAAGCTTGAGACAGTGCATGGCTTTCTGTGTAATTATGAGTTAGGCTGAGTAAATACTAAGCAGCTTTGTTATAAAGGAAAAGCAGGGGTTTTGCCAGTAAAACGAGTTATCTGTAAACGGATCTTAATTTGGTATTACTTTTAGTTGAATTCTTTTTTATTAGTCTACAGAAAGCGTGCAGGGGTTATTAGATATTGTGTTCCTGATTTGCAGTTTGGCATTTGCTTTGTGAACACAGCTAAGTGATATTTCTGTTCCTTGATTGGGTGAGTCCCTAATTAGAAGTTTTCAGGAAATACTTGTGAGCACTTCATGTGCGTTGAATTTTCATTAGAGTAGTTGCCACTATATATTTGCATACATATTCATTAAGTTATCTTTACCTACAAATAGTTCATAAATAACTGATTGCTTGACTTAGAGGTAAAATTAATCAAATGAGCTATGGATTCAGTTGTTCACCAGGTATTTACATATATTCTTCAAAATAGGCTAAGAAATGTGTTAGAGATGCCACTTACATATGTGTGATTCATTCTTATGTCCCAGGTGATGAGCTGATTTCAATGTGTCTTTTGCAACATTACTACACATTCTAGTAAGCTCACTATCAGAATTGTTTCCTGAAATGCAGCCTTCCCTATTCTGTTTTTATTTCATTATTTTTCATGTACTACATGCAGTAAATAATTATTATTCCCTGTATTAACATTCTTTGATTATTTTGTGGGTTGCTGTCATGCTTTTGCCTGGTAATTGCTTTATTTAATCTTTTTCGGTGAATTGCATTCTGTGGTTCTTTCACTGTTTTTTTTTTTGTGGGTTTATTTTTTCGTTAAATTCTGTTTTGTAACTTTCTGTGTTGCTCTGAAATGAAAACAGGATTTTGCCATGGCATTTTCATATCCTTGTTTTTTCACTTCTGCACCTGAAAAGGTGTCTAAAGCACCTTTTGGTTTTTTCTGCATCATTAATTCATGTCTGCATATATTATTCTATTCTGCGTTTCAGTATCAGATCTTGGATTTTCATCTTTCAGTTGTTTTCTTCTCATGGTTTGTTTGATTCTTTGATCCTCTTCCACTCTTGTAGTGTTCAGAATTTTTAATTTATTATTATCTATGAATTGCATTAGTACACTGAGAGGTTTATGTTTGTTATATAATGCTGTTATGAGAGGTTTGTACTTTAGGTGACTAGAGGATTTAAGTTTTTGCTTGAAACTATATTTCAGTGGAGTCACTGTAGCTGGACTCTGGCAGCTGTAATATAACATCCTATCCTGGCCATAAATGTCTATTACTGAACCTAGCTAGGTACGGAGTTTCAGCTTGAGAGTTTGCCTTTTGCATGGATGGAAAGCATGGGATAAGTCACTCTTGGCAGATTAAGGAGTACAGGTGAATGACCATGCCACAGGGATTTCAACAGGAAACCTCTAAGTCTGGCAACTGGACCTGAACAGGTTGTCGCTGCCTTTAGTTGATCTCATTAAGACTCTCACAGGCAGCTGGTTTCATAATGGGAGCTATACTAATGAAGAATGAAAAAAAGAAGCTTGTTAAAAATTTGGCCACTCCTGGAATCAGGCAGATATACAGAATTATTCCATGTCTGTGGTGTTATTCCATAGTGGTGGCATATTTTCAGGCAAGCAAGACCCATACGCTGGGGTTGCTGTGTAATGGATGAGTAGGGTGCAGGTCTTCAAACCCTTCACCTGAACCTCCAGGCCAAGGTGACAGAACTGCACTGCAGTTGGTTTGAAGCTCTCCCATCACACTGAGGACCGCTGCATTTGTCATTGCTTCCATGGATTTTTGTGGCAGTTACCCGGAAGCTGATAACACAGGCAGGAGAATTTATTGGATGCTCAAAGTTAACCTGTCCTCCCCTCTTGCAGAAGGATACTGCAGAATCAGTGCAAGGAAAACTACTTCCAAACATTGGTAGGAGAACTCTGGTTGATGAGAGCTCAGGAAATACTTATGCAATCAAAAAAATAACAAGCTGTCTGTGTATCTCAATCTTAGTTGTATTCCTCTCCGAATGATAATGATGACAGGAACCTTCATTATCTCATGGAGTTTGGGTCCTGAGTAGGATGTAGAAATGTGGAATTTTGAAATCTGCTTTTTTGGTTGATGAATTCTGTCTTATACGCATTTATGGTGGAAGAGTGTTAAAGACTGGCCATTAAAGATGTTGTGGTAGAATTTAGTATTAGTCATGAGTAACTGAATCAGCTTAAATGTCAAAAGCTGAATGTCGCATAGCAGTTTTGAGGATTTGTTTTTAATATCAGCTTATCAGTCAGTCTATTTTATTTTAAAACCCTAAAAATATCTGTCCTGTCATTGAAAATCAAAATGGTGAAGATTAAAACAGTTTAAGGCTTCTATGGAAAAAAAGCAAGAATAGTGATAACATGGATCAGTATACTGCTATTCATGTGAACAGAGAAATAAAGCAATGAAAGGTTCCTTATGATAAATTCTTACCACCTTATTTAAGTTAATTCCATTTGGTACTGTACAGCTAAGAAAGTATTTTTGAGACTGTCAGACTTGGAGACATGAGTGAAGTCATACTGACAGTGATTTGAAATTTCCACTCTGGCATTTTCGATTTGATTAAAGGTTTGAGCTTTTAAAGCTAAAGTACATGTTTTATATAACACAGTGGGGGCCCTATTGTCAAATGGTCTGAGGAACTGTGAATCGACAGCTATCATCAAAATAGCACAAATCCACCAGCAAGATCTCCTAAAAGACTATGGGGTGTTATTACAGCACCTAGTGGAGTATAATGTTATTTATTCTGCAGGTATTTTTCTTACAGCCGTCAGTCCCTTTGTAACAAAGGCTCTGTCTAAAGGAAACTTACAGTTTCTCTAGGGCATGAGAGTCCTGGTCAAAGAAAGGTCTTCACTATTTCTTGTTCAGAGTAACAGTGGAGGCAAATTATACTATTATCGTATCTCAGTAGCTTGCACACAGTATTTTTTGATACATGAATGGTATCAAGCACTAGTATGCAAATACAGTCTTCATGAAGGGACTGTTACTGCAGTATTGGATGTAATCTCCCCGTTTAGCATTGATGAGGGGACACAGGTTTCTATCTTACAGAAAAAGAGGTGTTAGGGAAGGGGAAAAAAGGTATCTAAATGACCCAGGCTTCCATGTGTTCTGGTCAGACAGGTTGAAGTCTAAAAGGAAAATCCAGTTCTCGCTGTGGTCAGCTCTTTTACTATAAATTTGCAAAGTGGGCTGAAACAGAGCAATGTCGTGAAGCAGTATTTTCCAGCCCATTCAAGAAAATGGTAAATGGGTAAGAATATGACCCTTTTATTTTAAATCAGGCCAAAGCAAGCACCCTGACACAAGCTGAGGCTGGCACTTCTGAAGGGTAATGAGTGGGTATTTGGGTACTTCCTCCTTGGTGGCACCCCCATTTATAGTTCCTTGCCTTTTGAAGGAAGTTAACAACTGAAGTTAGCATGACAAGCACATCTCATGCCCAGCAAACAAAATGATTCACAAAGCAATCTTTTCATGGGTTTCCTTTGTCTCTGCTTCCTAGCCTTCTTCAGCAGTCTTGGTAATTAGGAAATATTTCCTGCGTTGTCAGTTCAGATTTATTTGTTCTCTATTAGTATCCCCCAAATGGCTGGAATACGAATCATTTGCCGGAAAAAATGAGAAGTGATGAAGACGAGGGTGATTAATGGCCTAACATTTTATTTTACCAGATAAAACAAGATGGGTTTCACTCTGTTTGCCCCTAGATAGTACTTTGTATTCATTTTGCAACACAGTTAGAACTCAATTGTATCAAAAGTGAAAATTCATAAACCTACAGCAGTTTGTGAAATATGAATGATTGATTGCATACGGCCAGAAATACTCTTGAAAAGATAAACTAATTCTGTGATGAGCTACGCATTTCATAATTAATTATACAGTGCATTTTGTTTCAAAATATGAAATGTCTAGAGCAGTCTTCTGCCTGAAAGCATCTGGGCTTTGTAATGAGACAAAAGTCTTGGGTTCAATCAGCTGTCTGTATGAGAGTTTAGAATGACTTATGTCTGAATTAAAGAGAGGTTTAGGGCAGTGATTTCCTGGCAGGAAATTAATAATGAGCTAAATTAGAACATGCGTAGAGATGATTTAAACAACTTAGCTGGCATTGTCTGTGACAGGCTGTCAATTTTTTTTCTAGTTCTACTATTGTCTGGTAAATAATTGAAATCATTAGAATGTTGGTAATGCACTGTGACTCATCTTGTAAAACCAGACTCATTCATACTGTCTTTCAAGCAAATTTTTATGGAAAAGCAAAGAAAAATCCGAAAGGAAGTAGACAATCATATTTGAACAGAAGATGGGAGATCTGAGGAGTGTGTTCTTGCAATGCATAGGGTTTGTGGTTGAGCACAGCGAAACAGGCCTAATGTTTCTGATTGCGACAGCTGTTTAGTGTTGCTTTATGTTTTGTCAATTAAAACCTAACATTAGAAGAGGTTTGTGTCCTCTTTGCACTGCAAAGGATAAGAGGACTGAACCAGAAGGAAATAACTAATGTCTCTGGCATCTTCAGAAATAGTTTTGCACTCAATCACCTTTTGCTCACTTTAAATCAGTGTTCACCAAAGAGAATTAAAAAACAGAGCTGGGGAGAGGGCTTTAAGGTTCAACATCCAGATGTGTCAGCTAGTGGTAACAACAAGCGCTTTCCCTAAGCAAATTGTCAGGAGGTTCTGTCTGCCTGGTTAGGCTGTTTCATGCTAAGATAAATTATTTCTGACCTTTTTCTTATTTCAAGGTAAAAGAAAACCAAAATCATTTATCTTATTGCCCAATTCTTAAAAGTTAATATCAATTCTACAACTGCGAGGAATGAATCAGAGAGGGCATGAGTAGTTAAATGATGGCCAGTGACACTAGACTGCCTGCTGTGTGCTGAGAGGTCTTGTTCAATAAAAGTGACAAAACAATACAAGCTCTTATTATTCGAGTGGCTCTTGAAAATACAGGGCTGATGATATGATTGACAGTCATTTCTGGGGGGAAAAATTAAAAAAAAAAGAAAACCAAAAATAGCCCCAAAGACCCACTAGGAGCATTTTGAGCAAGGAGGCAGAAAGAAAAGGCAGATTATTCATACTAACATCATGGTAGAACAGTAACTATGTAGTCCTGCCTTGGAGGTTCCTAAGACACGAAAATGTTCCATTTTCTGCTCCCAAAGACTGAGTGAACTTCTAAGGGGAGCAGCTTCATGTAACATTTGGTCTTCAGAAGTACTACAGCATTCCCCTGCTCTGCTGTGTCCTTGCAGGTCTTTGAGAAAACATAGCTCCCAGGGGAAAACCAGAACTGTGGCAGCATGCAAGAACATGCCAAAGAAGAAAGGTTCCCTACAGGCTCTGCTTGTCAGGTTGTGTTCACAATCCATATACTTCAGAATTTAAATCCCCAGTGCTGCTTACTTTTTTACATGAATTGATCCTGTAGGACTTAAAAAGAAAAACTTTTGCATCCCAGAGGAATACACAAAATACTGTAATACTTGCCAATTCCCTCCAAGAAAAATATATTGGCTAAATACATCAACACTAATACCTTGCAAAAGGTAGTTTTGCTTTCAGGGTGTTCCAGTGGAACATTTTTCACTGAAATATCCTGACAAGCATAGTTCCATTAACTTCAGTGGAGTTGGATCAAAATAGATCATGTACAGTGTGGATTTTTTAGGCTTGTTCATAGAGGCTTAGATTGTATAAGCCAACTTTCCAAGGATCAGCATCTTTCAAAGGATGACTGTGGTGATGCATTTTCCTCACACCCCCCACCTCCCGGCCTCCCCCACTCTGGGCACTCTATGATCTCTGGAAATCCCACTGGGCCTTGGCCTCTCTTTGAGAAGTTGGGCTGTGATGTGTCTATTGACCCTACCAGGAACTCTTGCATGGCTAAGGTGGGAGCAGAACTGATCGCACCAGGAACTCCTGTTGCCTGGCCAAGGTGGGAAGTGAAAGTAGGAATAATCAGACCTGGCAGCCTTGGAGCATTCCTCACCTTGGTCGTAGGCTGAGTGGACTGGTACCGTTGCTACTGGAATCTTGAAAATTCTAGCAATTACTGACTTGGATTGTGGCAAGTACAGAAATTTACTGATGACTAAAGCTAGTCATCTTGCAACTTTATTGTCTGTGTGCGTGTGAATGTGAATTGATTTAGATACCCTATAGCAAGTATATTATGAATATTGTCATCTTGGACCTGTAATTAAGCTACTGTTGTGACTGTAGTAAATCCTATTCACTCACTTTGTATTTTTGGGGTGGACCACAAGATTTAGTAGCTGTGAATAAGCCTTAGATGGCTGCTAGATCATGTGATCCCCCTTAAAAATTCAGACTGCTGCTAGGTCAAAAGCTCTGTAAAAATCACATTTGTGGTGAATTGGTACTTTTAAATCATATTATATTACCTGATTACCTTTTGCTGGTATCTTGGTGATTCTAATTGATTACACTTGTCGTCCTTTAGACATAAACCATTGACCAAGTCTGGAACTGAGACTGAACTTAGCCACACCTAAACTCTATCAGGTGTTTAGAAAGCAAAGGGGTCTACTCTGAACTGCATGACTCAATGGGAAGATCTCTCTTATCCTTTTGCATATTCAGTCTCTGTATAATTCATTTTAGCTCAACTCTACCTCAATTTTCCTTTTGTATGTTTCATCCATATAGTAGCAAAGTGAACCTTGCCATTGAAATTCATTTTTAATTCATATTAAAACTACTTTTGCTAATAACTTTGATGTTGATTCTTTGAGTGACTGTAAACCTTTCATTCACAATGAGAAAGACAAGTATGTATTGGGAGAAAGTTACAGGAAAGAGACACACGTTTCAATTTTGCTACCGTTTTCTTTATGGTTCAAACTTACATTTAATAGGTGGTATAATAAATGAATAGTTCTTTCATGGGGAAGTAAAAGAACAGTAGATAAAAGTAATGGATCTGTAGACATCAAAGTTCTCCTACTTGAAAATTGAGCTGGAAATTGTAATGGGGAAGTAGAGAGAGAAAGTAGAGAGAGAACCAAAATATCAGTGTTTACATTGTCTAGTTTACTTATGTTTGGTTGTAGCTTAATAGGCTTGTTGCATTTAAGATATTATTTGCAAGCACTGTGTTTTTAAGTTAAGTGAGGTTACTTAAAATATGACTGACTATTCTGCAGAATGTCTAGAAATACAAATAAAATCTAGTAGATGCTATTTGTTTGGTTTTTCTCTTCTTACATTAGTGTAGAGTTGTTTTGATACTTAAGCTTTCTCAAAAACATTTGCTTTGTCATAGCAGATAATTAAAAGTATTTCGACTTGGTTTCCTTTTTGTTTGTGGAAGAAAACAACAATAAGTGGCTTTTATAAAGTGCTTCGAAGTCAGGAAGTAGCACGTTAGATTTATGGTGACTATAATAGCAATTACTAGATCCAAAGCTCCAAAACTATTTGCTGGTATGTTCCTGCAGCTTTTCAAAGGGTGAGGAAACTAAATGCATACACTGCATCACATTGGAACAAAGGAACACAGGGCAACATAGAGATTAAAGGCCACTTTTCTAAATGAGATGGATACAGTAGGTTTTGGATACTATCTTTGTGTGGAGACTGTATCTGCTGGTGTTGATGGCAAACAATAGTTCTGCTGTGGGTTTTCATGAACCCACCATAATGGCTGGTTTTATCAAGACAATGTTTCAGACAGTAGAAGTCTAAAAGCAAATGAGATGTAACTATAGCAATTGCATAGTCCTCCAGAAATCACACCTTGCAGTTGACAATAGACCCAATTTCCAAATGCATTTAATATGGAATTAAAAGCCTTGTTGGAAAGCAATTAACTCAACAGGTTGTTAGAACATGGAGATATCTACTATAACAGGAAATTTTTTTAAGAATTTCCAATAAGCAAAGGAATGACAGGGGAAGATTCAGGTATCATCTACAAAAAGTAGTTTGATACCATGAGATTGGAAAGAAACTAATAAACATTTTGGGTACTTGCAGGTAGATATACCTCATCTCATTAGCTAAGTCTCTCTGTTTTAACCCAAGTGAAGTTTGGCAGAGCATGACAGCTTTCTGTATTTCTATCCAACTCTTAGCTTTCTGCTAAATAATCCTTTTTCTGTCTCTATTTAGTTGCTTTATCTTAATACAAGGCTTTATGTTTTCTGTTTGTTCACAGTATTTGTCTGGTGCTAGCCTGTGTATCTCAAAATGTCCTTTGTACCACCATATATCAACAAATCATACCTTATTTCTCATCTTCCTGGATTTCAATATTGACTGGTTTTAAGTAGAAAAAAAAACAAACCCAAAACCAGGAAGCTTGTTCACTTTCACTTTTACTGCTCAATTTTGTAGGCAAACTAAAAAAGGCATTTAAGAGTTGAAACACCAATAACATTTATATCATCACAGAAATATTAGAATTACAAAAGTTTAATAAGACTCATTGTTCCCCAAATATTTTTGGTGGGTTTTTTTTGTTCTGTTTGGGGTTTTTCTGTTCCCAAACTGAAGTTATTTGTCTTTCCTGAGTATACGCAAAAAGCTATTCCAGTCACAGTGATAGTTTACCTAACCCAAATAATTTTTCATCTTAAGAATCTTTAAGTGCTGTAATCTTGTTGTCAATGGTTTATGATTTTAAGAGGTTGTTTTTTTGATTTGCAGTGTAAGTAGTAACTCAGATGTGCACGTTTAGGGCATCTCAGTGACTGCTCAGATATCAGTCATGCCCCCAGTCCTGTAGTACCTGTTTGCAGTTGTTTCTGCCCCCTTTCATGAGCACTGTAATCTTTCTTATTTAAGGCAGTGTGCACATTTATTAGAAGGCTGGTTTTCAATTACCTCCCAAATACTACTATAGATTGAAAACATGGATTAGCTAGACAAATGATTCAAAGCTAATTAGTTAAAAATAGATTCTCTTTTCCCATATACTCTTTCAATACCCTTCAGCTATTTAGCACTTTATAATGAGCAGAATTACACTAGTGGGCCACCTTTTAAATACATTTTCTCCTTACAAATCAATAAAGACCTTTTAAAAAAATTCAATAGTCAACACCCATGACTTATACAGGTGGCTAATTCAAAATGATCAACATAACAAGTGATTTTAATTCTACAAGTGAACACAAATTGTCGCTGTTTACCAGAGCACTTCTATTAAAAGTTCATCCATGAAAATTACAGACTGTCATTATAATTTTCATTTTTTGCTTATGTAAACCTTTTAGAGAATGCTTTCTGCATTTACTAGAACAAGCCCTGTTAGAATACAAATTACTCTTGAAAACAAAATAAATCATTCCCAAAGTAAATCTTAAGCAGAACCATAAATTTCAGTTGATGGAGCAGCATGGTTACAAGAACATCAGCTGTATAACAAGATACATACAGATTTGGTTTGCAAGCCAAGCAATACTGTGTGAACTTAGCAAGCAATGATCTGTTAAATGAGTCCTCCTATACATGATTTTAGGTGTGGGTTAGGAGCAGCAATATAGTCCAGACTTGATTCCATTACTCAGACAGTAAGAAAACAAATAAAATTAAAATGAGAAAATAACCTTGAAGTTATGGTGGAGCAAAGGCAGGATAACTCAAAGAGAAGTGGTCCTTTGACTTAAATGTAGATTTTTTGAGAGTGGTTTGAGGAAGCTCAGACCTAGTGTGTGGTGTGAGTGTCATCAGTGGTAGACAGAGAGGATGACAGAACCAAGCAGTGCTAGTGTCCTGGTCCCAGCAAAGTCACTCAGTCTGATTTTTACAAGAGACAGCTGTGGAGCCAATATTTAAATCTGAGCATTGAAATCAGATGTGAGGTGTCTGGGGAAGAAGGCGGGGGGGAAGAGGGGAGCTTAAATTTTTTGGTACAAACTATAATAACGGCACAAGCAAACACTGTTATTCCTGTTTCTAGTAAAACTGAACAGCAACTATTGCCTTTGAATCTCCAGGGAGTGCACTGCTGTGTCGTTCACTGGAACAAAACCTGTTTACCCCCCTGCTGCTAAGAAAAAGGTTCTGAAATCTGCAAAGTAGCTAAGCCTTGTGCTGTGTAGTGGGGAGCTTGATTTTCTAAACACTTAGGTTTATTAAATGCAATACATCACTATGCTGTATTATCTTACATACAGAACATCTGATTATTATTGGAATAACTCAGGTTTTTCCAATTCTTTTCTTTATCCCCTGTTAATGCGTGATTTAGAATTGACGACCTTAAAGTTCTCTTAATAAAGTCATAACATAGTATGCCAAAATAAAAAGGAAACCAAAGTTTCTGTTTAATAAAAAGAAAGTTTTTTATATAAGATTTACACAGATTGCACAACTTCAGCTTAGTTTTAAACATGGGTTTAACATATCTGGGAAATAAAATATTTTTTTTTTGCTGTTTAATTGTAATTAGATTTCTTCTAGAAAGTGTCTGAAAAATACCCCAGGATTGCAATCAGATTACAGTTTTTAAATTGTCATGAAGATGGATTAGATTTGTTGTACCATACACTGTTCTCATTACAATTATCATCACAAGAATGAATTCATAATATATCATTTCCTATTCATTACAGACATTGTCATTGTAGGATGTGAAATGAGCATTAAAATGCCTCACATATCCCGCATAACATGACAGTACTGTAAATCAGACCATTTTGACCTTTTCAATGTTCAGTTATTTGATATGTTGGTCAGCCCTACTCCCTGTTTACTTGTAGTTGATTGAATGTGCCATTGGAAAACCTTTGCCTTCATTTGAGATATTAAGCTTACAATAGGCCTAAAGTGGAATTAGGATGTCAAGAGTTAGCAGATCATATGTTAAAGTCTTTATCAAGTTGTGTGTTCTCTTTAGCATATATATTTGAAAATCTTAAACAGGAGGCAGAATACTAGGCTGGAAAGCATAAACTCAAAAGTAACTTGCCGGAAAGAACTTTGGAATATGGCAAATTCCTGTTAAAAAGGCCCAAGAATAGCCACCACATAAAAAGTTATGTGCATCTACTGTGTTAGATTTCAGTGGCCATCTTACCACACAAAGTAAATGCATTCTGATTAACAAATAAGAGATATTAACACAAAACTATTACTCTTTCATTATCTTTTCCTCTTCCTTCCCATCCCAAATTAAGCCACATGTTTTCACCTACAGCGTTGGCAGTAAAACAGCTTTGCCAGGTGCACTGCAAGGAGGATTTTGTTACATGAAAAGTGATATGGGACATCATTTCTCGTCTTTCATTGGCACCTATTTTACTGTGGCCTGATATATAATAAGCTGTAATGAAGACGACAAGCCAGCGGGGGGAGTAATGTAGTAGATGATTCAATATTGGTTCCTCTACGCTTGAGAAATAATGGTTAAATATTAAGATTACTATTTTTAGGGTGGTGTGATATAGTAACTGAATAAATACCAAACACTCTTTGCTGTTTAGCCAAAATTTTCAAAAGTAATAAGAAATTTGGGGGGTTGCCTGGAAGAAGAAGCTATTTTCAAGAATTAATTGGTTCTTCCTTTCTAAAAATCGCATGTAACACAACTAAATTTAGGCACCTGACCTTTTTCACACCTATTTTATCTATATTACATCTTAGGTCTATTCAAACTATTTCAATATTTTTGATTTCAAAAGCTGAAAGTATCAAAACTCTAAAAATAAAAACAGGATTAGAAGAAAGGTACTCTTTCTATTGGTGATGCTTGAGAAATCAAAGGTTTAAGTTAGTGAGCAGTGAAAGAGGGAAAAGAAAATATATGGTTGCATGAAATATATGTTGGTAAAAATGTTGATAGATTCTGGCCTGCACAGAAGCTCTTTCAGTACAGCATTTTTCATTCACCCAAATAGAAGTAAGAAAAATATCAGTAAGTTTGTACAATTATAGAATGTATCAAAAGCCTCTGAGGGCAAATATGTGGAAATACAAATACTAAATGGAACTGGAAAGTCCTTGAAATGACTTCTATTAAATACAATCTTATACATGAAAATGTATTGGAAAAGCAGGCAAATTAATTGAAATTTTTAAATTTGATATGAGATTAAAATCCTACTAAATATAACCCATTGGTCACTTTGTGTACTCTAAAACCTTCCCCCGCATTGAATTTGCCCCAGGATTGTAAAATCTGTTTTAGAACATCAAGATTTACCTTGGCAGCCTACTAAATGGATTCAGTTTTGGGAGACACGTTCTGAAGAGCTTTGCTGTTACTTTGGTCTTTCTAACAAATAACTCATTTTGAATCCATGAAGATTGCATGTGACTTGCGTTGATATGTTGACATGTATAATGTTTTTTCAATTAAACTCTAATTTTGGGTGCAAAACTTGAAAGTACTAAAGTAAATTAAAGACTGTGAGCAGAAAAAGAAGAAATTTCTAGGTTACTGAATCTTCCCTAGCTTTTTATTTCAACTGGATGTTAAATGCATTTGAAATAAAAAGATCAGAATGTCCCCAGATCAATCTATCTAGTCTCAAAATATGGAAAATATGTCTCTCATCTTTTTTTGTTAGCTTTGAAATGAATCTCGGTAAAGAAATTTTAGATTTTTTTTGTCTTTTAAGAAACTATGTTAATTTTTTGTATTTTTCCTTTTCATTCTTAAGCATTCAGACTGCTGCAGGGTTTTTACTTCTGAATTTTTCTCTATACCTTCAGCAAAGGATTCTTTTGCTTCTGCTTAGTTTGACTTTGGAATTTTTACTTTTTACTTTGTTCTTCAAGAATCCGGGACAACTTGCTAGGATTTACCCTGGCTTCAGGAAACATGGAAATGTAAAGTGCCAAGCTTCCATTTCATTTCTAAAAACTTTCTGGCCATAAATTTTTTCCTTACTCTGGAGCACCTTTTTTTATTTCTCACTTGAAATTGCTTTTTATGTATTAATTCATTAAAACTCTTTCACTCAGGTTCACTCTGGCCAAGTCCTTGCTGGCATAAGAGGAAATCAAAGGGAGGATATTAAGAGTAGCAGATAGCCTGGCTCCTTTCTAGGGAAAGTGCAAAACTTTTGTAGCCAGGAAGCTCTGAAAACCATGCAGTGTTCAAGCACTTAATATGCTTGAATATGATTTCCCACAATTTTTATTTTTATACTTTCAATCTTGGAAAGACATCTTGGAGGTTCTCACTGTTTTCATTTTTTTGGGGAAGAGAGGTGGTGTATATGGAGAAGCTTAGGCTGAGAAATGAGTAAATTCATTAAATTTGGATACTTTTCTCACCTACTCAAGATTCTCCATAGAATCTCTTTTATCTTTCTCATCTTTTTCTTTTTTCTTTTATCATTCTCTTTTATCACATCGACACTAGAACATGGTGGTTTGGGTTGGAAGGCACCTTTAAAGACAATCTAGTCCAACCCCCCCCAAGTCACATGCCACACGCCCAAAGTCACTATGTTATATCCAAGTGTATAACGGAGGGCTGAAGGGAACCTTCTTAATGCCGATCACTTGTTATGATGTACGGTATTATAATCATCTTTTTACTGTGTCACCTAACAATTTATGGAAGCATTTTCTTCCATGACTTATTCCACTGTTATTGGCATGCAGGGTCTAATAATTAAATGTCCTAAAGAAATTCATTTCTCACTGACATGTCATTGTTTCCTGCCTTTGCTTTAGAACAAAGCTGATGTGCTGTAAATCAGTCTGCATATTACCTGCATCTTTAATTGCAGCTATTTTGAACACCAGTACCTTTCTTGCAGGAAAAAAAAAAAAAAGAAAAAGAAAAAAAGAAAAAAAAAAGAAAGATAAAACTTTCACTTTACACAAGTACAAATCAGACTCAGAAAGAAACCTTTCACATAGGTTAGGTTAGCCAGTCTAGTTTGTAAATGTTGGTTGCAAATTATCTAATTAGACAGTCTTCACTTCAAATGATGCACTAATTTCATTGTACAGAAATTGCACACACGGGCTCATTCATTGGACAATTGATTGCTGTTCTTAACACCAGTCCTTCAGTTTTGTGGCTACAGCATGTGAATCAATCCCATTGGAGTAGTAAGTCTCAAAGTTAAAGATGTCTTATGGACTGATAGATCAGAATATTTGTAAGAGATAAGAATAAACACATTCTGGTTTTGATCAAAGTGAGATCCTGCATCTGCCTCCAAAGAATTATGTATGGACTCCATTGTAACAGTAAACATGGCAAATTCAAATTAAACCTCTGGCTCTTGAAGGCCTAATGTATGGGAGAACTCCAAAAAAAAACTAAAATGCCTTTTACTCAAAGTGATTGTTCCTGAAGTTCCAAGGGTACAATTCAGGAGTTAATTCTGATAGCAACAAGGGGTGCATTATTCAAGTCTATATTCTATAGTCATGCAAACATCTTGTGTTGGTGTACCAGTAGAAATGGTTTCCTGTTTATCCTGCTTATCATTGTGTACTTAAAGCATTATCCTAAACCAAGTTGGTACTCTCTGTGATCCAATTGGTCCTCGTCTTCTGTAGCCTTGAAAGGAAGGGGGAGTGTGTATTGACACTTTAGATTATTCTGTGTTACTGTATTAAAAATCAAAGGGAGGGATCTTTCACTTTTTGTTGAGTGTTGAGATTAGTATCTTGTTCCTGGTGCCAAAGTCACAGTTCAGCAGGAGAAAATTCCCTGTGCTTCTCCTACACCAGTTTTATGAGAAGTATAACTCAAAAGCTGGACCAGTGATGAATTTTCAAGGCTGTGAATGTGAATGTGGTCAATAAAAAAAGTAACTGAAATGGTTACTTTTGGTGCAGTCCTGCAGGGAACTTGTATCTCAGAATGGATGAAGTAAGATTGCTGACGAACGAGGCAAATTGCTAATTCTAGACATAACAGGGACACAGTGATTGTACCAGGCCCACAGCTGTTGTTCAGCTATAAAGAATGTTACTTACCTGGAAACTTACTGACATACACCTTGTTAGCATTGGAAAAAAAAAAGAACTTAGAAGGAACCTTTTCATTACATTAGAAGATCACTAAAATAGCAAAATAATTTATTTTATAGGACGACAAGTAAAGTAGGAAAAAAGGAAAACCAGCTTTATTTTACAACAAGCTATGGAAGCATTGGGTCCCTAGATAAGGAATACAGATAAATCTGAAACATATTAAACACCTCCATTAAATATATTAAACACGTCCAAGAAACAAGTTTAATATGATGCTACCCTAAATGATACTGTATGTAGTGAGAGGCTGCTCAGCCATGTAAGAGATGCAAGCAAAGTGGTGATGGAGTAGAAGAAAACTTTTTCAGCAAGGAGACAGGGTACTCAGAAATGAATGGCTCTGAAACACAGCTTTCCCAGAATAATTTTCTTGGAGTTTTAGTGTGCCTTCTCCATTCATTAGGGCTTTCCCTGAATGCCTGTACTTTTTGGAGTGCTGCATTCCCATTGCAGGCCATGATGAAGGGGCAGAGGATCAAACTGGGGTGACATGTTATTACCCTTATTCTTGAAGAGAATTCATTTCAGAAGTGACAGTTTTAGTATATGCAAAGATACAGAAAGCGTTTTTTTTTCCTACCTCGACAATGTTTCCTTCTCAAATGGTGACATATTTCTACCATTCAAAGAATAAAGAGATGCCTACCTGTGAAAAACAAATCATAGCTGCTGTCAGAAGCTTCTTTCTCAGATGCCTTCATATCAAGTACATTCAGCACTGCAATGCTTGACATGGCATGAACCTTTGATGTGTATCGAATTGCACTGGAGCGGAAAGGCCTTGTGCTGGAAAGGGAACATGGGGCTGTGCTTCACATGTACTCTCCTGTCCATACCTTGAGAAATTATGACCTGAGAACATACATTTGTATACCTATGGTGTAAATGTACACTATTTAAACAGATTATTTAGATTTTAATGTTGAATCAACATTTAGATGTTACTGCTTGGACTGATACAGAAGTCTGAAAAAAAAACCCATAAACCAAAGGAACATTGAGTAAACTGGAATGTTTAAAATAACTAAGACTTATAAAAAACTACTTTGTGATGTTAGTAATATTTGTTGCAATAAAATGCAGAATTCCCAATACCTAGCTTGAAGATAATCTTTTTTTTTAATGTGCTTCCTCATACGTAGAGTTGATGGTAGTCAGAGAAAATTGGGATTTTCTTTGCCTTCTCTGGCTTTGTGTCTCCTGCCGCTATTTACCCCGGGCATAGGTTTAGATACAGCAGAGGGTATTTTTAGACTACATGGTCTGACTCAAATTATTATTCTGATGTAAAATAGTATCAGTCAATTATTTCTTCCTGTTACCTTCTTCCCCTAGGAGTCTCAGCCTTTATTGCAGAGAATCACAACTTTTAGGGCAAGTAATATGCAGACAAGAGTACTTTCGTACGTTCTGAGAATATGCAGGGTCCTGGGGTGAATGTGCACCTACACTCAAAAATGGTCTTGCAAATTATGTGGACAAGTCATTTAGAAAACCAGGCTAAGTATCCAACATATCCTTTTCTTTTATTTATAACTCAGAAGCCTTCAGCCAGGCTTGGTTAATTATGTAAATGGTGCAACAAGATGATTTTGCTTCTGCTGGTTAATTTTCCTCAATGTTTCAGGTCAGTAAACAGTTTAGGGTTTGCTTTTTTTAATTTTAATGCACTAATACATTTAATTTAGTTATTGTTTGCTGAGGTCTGACAGATACTCTAGAGGGTCTTAACTCACTGCATCTATGCTGTTCTTTTCCTCAGCTAAATAGCTATATTACAGCGAGTTGTTAACAGAATAATTTCTTAATTCATTTTGTCCAGTCACAAAATCAGCGATCCCCAGCTGTTAATTAAAAAAATCAGTATTTATAGAGGTTTTCCTTGCATTATTTAGCAATAGTTTGCTAAATTAACCTTTTTTATTTTTTTAACAAAGTAACCAAATTCAGTACCTATCCTTTTGTGGTTTATTCCTGGCACATTTTTGACATGACTGCCTTGGATTGAAAATAGTCACATATTTTTACAAATGTCACGTATTACCGAAATTTTAAAGAGGGCTTAAAAGACCGTAGAAGCTTGTATTACTGTTTGCTCCTCTTCTTTTCTTGAAGTGTATCTTCCTCTGTAATGAGTGCAGAGCTGTGAATAGATCGTTCCCAAAAGCCTTCCAAAACAAAAAAAAACCCAACCCCAAAACGTCGTGGAGAAAATGTTGATGTTTGGAGTACATGCCTTACCTCCCTTCAGGGCATCTTGGCCAGCTGCCCTTGTGCAGCCTGTCAGCAGTCGAGACAGGCCAGGTTTAACACAAACCGGAATAGTGCTATCTCATTTACTGCAGCCTGACTCAAATATCTAAGGACATGCTGGTGCAGGTGAAGCAGGTTTTCTCACTGCCTCCTGTCTGGAATGGTACAGATGCTGCTTCTGTCTTTATGTCATACCATTTTAGTGAGGTGTGCAACACGGAATAATACAGCAAGATACCAGTAACAGCAACTGCTTCAGGGAGGGCCTCCTTCTCCTACATCATGTTGTGTCTGCTTAGATAGCATTTACTGCATTAGCAATAGAAAGCAGAGTGGTGAAGGATTGTGTACTAACCAGCTGCATTTACTGAAAGGTGAGAGGAAGTACAATAGATATTAAGGAACATCCTGATTTTTTCCCCTTTGTTTTGAAAGACACTAAATTTCCTAATTTGGCTTTGCAATTAAGAAAGTGACAGTTGAGTATTGCTGTCTTTGTTAGCTGGAATTTTTCATGTGAACTCATTTAATGCATCTTCCAGAGTTCAGGTTGCCTATTCAGAAAAGCTTTTCTCCTTAGAGAATCTCCACTGCTGTTCAGCAGTGTCACTGCTAAATGGGAGCACACTGTTCACTGATCTGTGAACAATAAGCAGTGCAACCCTGTGAATACCCATGTGTTTGTAATGGAATATACCTTCATACTCCACAGTAGGTAGTGGGATAAAAAGATCTGAGTTAATATGGAATGGTCACATTTATTTACGTGGCACAATGAAACACTGCTTGAGTCTTTTAAGGTGTTACTGCTTTACACTCTGCCTCCACCAAAAAGCTTGTTTGAAAATGAGGTGAGGACAGAAGCTTCATTTACGGGGACCTATATATACACAGATATTTCTATATAAACATGAATCTATGCCTGAGTTAAATATCACATAGATGCATTTTGAGCTTGCTGACCACTTTAGGAAGAAGATAAATGATGATGATGTTCTTGAGGTTACAGAATTCAATTGTGGGCACACATGCATCAAAACAAATATTCCCAGTGGTGGTTTATAGTGAGCTTTGTGATGATATGTAGGACAACTTGAGAGTGGAAAAATACTGTATTGAATATTTAGGATTCTGGACACATTTATTATATTTACTTTTATCATGCTGAGAAACCAAGTTCATATCTACCTCTATGAAAAATCAGTATGTTTTGTGAGCTTTTAACATCACCTAAAAGTATACTCGAAGCTTATTGCAGAGTTTTTTCTAGGGGAAGACAACAATAGCTGAAACTTTCCATATTGCTGATGATAGGCTAAAAACATAAGTTTAAGCAAAAACTCTCTGGATAGTTTTTAGTCTTTAGTTCTCTTACTAAGAGCTGAACAATATGAACTGTTTCAGGCTTAGAAAAGCAAAACAAACAAAAGATCCTCCCAGCAGTTTCAATTTCTGTCCTAAATCTTTGCCCTATAAACCCATAGCATTTCAAACCAGGTTTTTACTGAAGATATCCTAAGCATAATGTTTTGCTTCATTTTTATCTTCTGTAGGACCACAACTATGGATAGGGCTAATAACACTTTCCACACAGGACAGTTTATTTAGGGGGTGTTTTTGACTCAGATAGCTGATCTGGGGTTGCACTATGTGTTTCTGATACACAAATGACACCTTAAAGCCGCCTTGTAATGTGCAGAGTCATATTTGGTTTATCTTTATCTTAATTTCCTAGCTGCAGGCTGTGAGACAAGCACTTACTCACTGGTACATTAACTGCTGTGATTCCTCAGGCATACCCTGGACATCTCTGTACAGGCAGGACGTGGATGATTAGCTATAGAAAAACTGTATGGCTTGGGTCTTTCTCTGATGTTGTTGCTTATCTGTGTAAATCTGTCACCAAAGCTGCCTTAGAGCTGGATGCTCATTAGTAGATGGTCTGTGGCATCAGTATGACTCAGCAGACTAACAGCAACTGGAAGTAGCGAAGGGAAACGTCTGCAAGCTAAAGGTGCCAATGAATCTTTGTCCACTCATAGATCGCTTCTTAGGTCATGCTGAAAAGAAGCATGAAAATGAAGAACAATGAATGCTCAATGCCAGCTAACAACACAGGAAGCATGCTCTTGAGAGATGGCACTCAAAAAGCTCTGTCCAGAAAAGAAAAGACCCTGTGCTTTCAATGGCCTGGAGTACCCTGTTCAACAGACAATTTTCTGGTATTGGTGGATGAATGTCATATTCCTCTGGCCAAAAAAGCGTCTGGGAGAAAACTGGATCTGAGAAGCAGAGCCACTAGAGCTTTCTTATAATTTTTCTTTATAATTTCCCAGCTTGAAAAACTAGTTTTGGTAGAAGATCCCTAAAACTCAGGTAAAAACAGCACTGTGATGTTAATCTGGACTGGCAGAGCAGCAGGGATATATCAGTGATTAAAAGCACATATCCGAATTTGAAACTGAGAACGTTTGTCCTTGAACTTTATAGAAAAACTTTTCCTCCTTATATACCCAAAACATTTGGCATAGCCTATTGAAAACAAACCCTCAATTCAGATTGCTACTAGACCCCCTTCAAGACTTCTAAGGCTGCAGCAGGGAGATGGAGAGCTAGATTGTTGTCTGTTATAATGAAGATTTATGAAATTAAATTATAGAACAAGAAATGAAAATGTTTGTTTCTCAACATTGTGGGGAAGGATCTATTTCTTCTAATTTTACAATCTCTTACTGAACATGGATGTTTACCTTTAAAGAGTTTGTATGGGAAATATAGCTAAAAGTTCCATGATAATAGTGATAAATTTCTATACGTAGTGTGTGGGCTTTCCTATATTTTTCCCTGAATAAATATCATGTTAAATTAGGTTAATGCTGATTTGTTTTAAGCATTTTTAAGAATAATTGACCAGAATTGAGACTTGCAGCTTGTGATTTAGAAGACATTTTATTAGCACTTTTCTTATCAAGGGTCAATCTTCTCTTTTTTCTTTTTTCAAGGAGCGGCATCAGTTTAAGTGCCAAATAAGAGAATTAAATCCACTAGGTTTCAACAGCCCTCCTTATTTGTCATTACATACCCATCAGTGAGCTGCTGCAGAAACAGAGGCCACGATTGTGTTAAGCTGCTATCAAACTATGTCATTCATTTATGTCATAGTTGCCTGTGTAAAAAACTATTGAAATGAAAGCAAATACTTGGTTTAGACAGAATTTTTACAACTTTGTTTAATCTCTCTATCGTGGCCTGTTGATGCTTCTTCTTACTAAGCAAGGCATAAAATACCAAAGGAAATGCTAAATTAGAATCTTTTAATAACTAAATTTTTAAAACTATTGAATTAAACATGGCAGCATTTCTTTCCTGGATGAATTAATGTTCATCCGTGCAGAAAATTTTGAATGTAACATTATTTAAGCAATTTAAAAGTGAATTAAAGATTCATCCATTGTATCAGGTATCTAACTTCAGGCTAACATTTTAATCTCGATCATTGTTGCAGTGTTTGCCATTCAAAAACTGAGAGATAAAGATGAAGGTTAATTCATGCAGAATGAAGACCCGGTTCCTTGTTGACAACTATGGTTGGGTATCAGGGAACTACAAAACATGCTAATGGAGTTATTGTTTACCTTAGCATATTAGGCATCGGTTACACTTGTTTGAATAATTGTTTTTAGCTTTTGCATTTCAGATGTGGTTTTGGTTTCATGTTGTTTCCATAGCTGCTACTGTGCTACAGAAAGACTGTATTTTTTTCTGTTGCAAGCAGACCCACAGATTTTATTAGAACTGCTTGTGAATATTGGTACGACAGCTGATTGACAAAGGGTATTCTGGGGGAATTTTACTTTACTTTAAAAAACAATAGCTGTCACTTTAGTATTTTTCAATTTGTTAAGTTATTGTCCTTCTTTGACATCTCTTCATCAGCAGACCTGATTCATCTCCTGGTTAAACAGGTGCAATTGCTTCATCTATGCTACTCCTGAATTTTAGCTAGGAACAGTGAACTCATAATCAGATTCATTATATCATGTCCAGACATGCTGAATCATACTGAGCAGTACTCTTAATGGGAATCTGACTTGGTCAAAACCAATTTTTTCTTGGAACAGGCAAACAGAAATAGTCCATAACATGACCTACACATCAAATATTCTAGAGATATGTGATTAAGGTATATATAAAATACATTCAAGAATATTCAGTATGTAACCCTGCACTCTACAGACAAAGAGCCTGTTTCAACAGAGCAAGAAATTGTTTCTTACAGGATAATTAGTCCTCAGTGGTTCTTGAGAAAATTAATATTTTCTTCTTAATTCTCATCACTGAGGTCAGGTGCTGCTTGTAACACATAGGTTAATCTTATATTGTAAGCATTATTTCTATAGCTGTGGACATTTATGAGGTCCTTACAAATGACTGATCTTTTTGAACCCTGCTGGGGCCTACAGTGTCCCAGGCCACTATGATCCATGAACTAGCTGCAGTGTAGTTATTTTGTTGTATCTCAGCAATACTTCATTGCAGGTGTTCACTTCTCCCATGTTTCCCCTTATTTTCGTTGCCTTTGCTAAATAAAACAGCACCTTTTTGAAGTAGCAAAGAAATAGTCCTGGTATAAATTTTGAAATCAAATCTCATCACATATTTGTTATGATCTTTTCCTTTCCCTTGCCTAATGCAGAAGTGAAATATTCTTTCACTTATGCAAGCACTGGCAAACCTGTTTCTCTGCTATCCTTCTGTAATTATCAACAGAAAGTAACCAACTCTCCTAAGAACTGAATTTAATGACTATAGTTCTGCTTACTCTAATTAGATGACCAGGTTAGGAAGACAATTATTCATGCCCCTTAGTGATAACTACAGGCTTATTGTATTGTATAATTGCATATTAATACACAGCTAGCTATTTTCACCATGTTTTGTCAGATTGTGAACTGTCAGATCCTGGTTATAAAAGTCTAGGTCTCTTTTGTTTCCCCATGAAAGAGAAAGAGCAAGTATTATTTATTAGTCCACAATATGGAAAATAAGCAACTAAGTTAAAACTTCATAGAAGTGTCCTAATGCCCTGTGAATGCAAGTTTTATATCAGTAATTCTGGCTTTAATATACAGATATCAGTGAAATTAGATGATGAAGATATTACTTAGTAGGAAAGCCAGTCTATAGTATTGTGAACTTTCTAAATCTAGCTAATAAAGTCAGGGGCTGTATTGAGATGTGCAGCAATCAGGGGGGAAAAAAAAACAACCAACCGATAAACAAAAAAAACCACCCAACTTTTGATTGTAAAATGGTTATAAATATGATGTAATATTTCTCTCTTTTTTTTTCTTGGTAATGAAACATTTATTAGAAACTAGCTGAATTTCAGTGGGTGGAGAATTACATGGAGTACAGGCTACAGGAATGATTGATTATTATCAGTAATTACATGTTCTGACTAAACACTTGCCGATTCCTAGCGTTACTGTTTCTTGCATTCAAGTGATCTTATTTTAATCTCCATGAACAAAGAATGGAACAAAATGGAACCATAATACACGAACAAACCCTCCAAACCTTCTTACAAAGGCCCAATGTTTGGCTATAGTTACTGAAAAGCTTTAATTACTGATTGCTCATACTACATAGAACTGGCAAGAAGAAAGGTCATAAAAGTTTTCCTACTCTCTCTTGAGTGCTTCTCTATAATAGTCCTAGTTTGCAAAGGAGAATGTAAGTGGTTTTTCTTAATATTTACTGTTCTGCCCTCACTCAAAATGAGTCTGTATGCTCTTCGTGTGACTGAAATTAGACTTACAAATGAAGATGCTCTCTCTTTTATTTTCAGTATTGAATATGCCATGCTCCAGATGATCTCTTCTGGGAGGGTGAAGGGTGAGTTTTCGGTAAAAATCTTTTCCTTCTCTCAGACACTACATGAACCCTTGGTTAAAAATACAGAAGAGAAATATACAACTATTAAAACTAGAGTCTAGTGTGCCTTCCATAGTTGAAATAGTACATGCACTCTTGATCCACATAGAGAACACATGAAAACTTCTGGTCCAAACAGGCAGAAACTACTGGCAGCAGAAAGACCTGATAACACACCTGTAAGTTACTAGCAACATTAGTAGATTTTTGTGATTTTATTTTATGATATCTTAGAAATATTTCAGAGATACCTAAACATGTTTAGACAATGGCAGCAGTAAAAGTGATGCATGTTTGGAATAGTTACTTAAACCACAAAATATATCCAATATAGAAACTCAGTGTAATTTTTTCCACCCTCAACCTAGAGAATCTGGTAAATCAGTAATTTGCACAGGAGTTAGGAATCAGCACATAGATGTATAATGCGAATACACTATGAAAATAGCTGAGTCTGGCCACTGAATTCAAATACAAGTGCATAAATAAATTCAAAGTGATTCAGAAAGTACTGAATTAAAAAAGTCTTGGAAGTGAAGGAAGTTTAAATAAACTGGGTTAGGATGAAACCTTTATTAAGGCATATGAAAGAAAGGCAAAAGGAAATAAAGGATGAGATTCACTGAATGTGTGGAGAAGAGGTGGTGTTAGCCTGCCAACATTGCCTGCTCGAGTTCATACAATCACATTTCCTCAGATGAAGATGAACTAGTGAGGAATGTAAATGGGTTCTAGTCTCTTAATGTCTTAAAACAAGTTGTACACTAGGTGCTTAACACACATTTACATTGAACTGTGCTCTTTTTGCAGCTCTCCACCTCTACCCTGCTGAACAGTATTTACTGCTATCATGGACTTTAGAAATAAAGATGTATTTCAAAACTGAATGGTTTGTTGATCTTGGATTTTGGATGTTTCTTTTTACTTTTTTTCTGGAAAAAAAAAAAAGGATGAGCTCCAGGGTTATGTGGAAGGGCTTACCTTGCTATAAATCTGAATCTTAGGCACCTACCATGAATTTAAGCTGGTTCTTAAAGAAGATTAATTTCATTTTTATTGCAAATACGGCTTTTTCAGCACCTTTGGGAGCAGAAAGGCGGATGAAAAAGAGAACACAATGAGGGCACTGAAGAGATGAGAGGCACACAAAAAATGTGAACTGCTGAATTTACTGTCAAGCTTTAATGAGGTATTGCTTAACAATTAAGTTAAATTATGCAGCTGTTTCCTAGTATATTGTGCTAATGCATCTGAGAAATTATAATTTTCTGATTGGAGAACGTCATGTGGAGGAAACTGTAGCATTCCCCATTCCTGCAGCAATTCATTTCATGATTAAAAAAGGAAGCCGGTATTTTTGCAGCTGGCAGGAATAGGCAATAAAGGATGACAATCCGAGGAGGCCTGTTAGTCACTGACACAATAAAATAATCCCAAACAAAAGCTGCTGAAGGAAAAAAGCTTGAAAGGGTACTAGTGACACACAGCCGCAGCTTATGGGTTTCTGTGGTAAAGTGACCATATAGCCCACTAGTAGCACAAACAGGTTTGCGTGTTTCAAAGAGAAATGCTATCACATGTGTTACTTCGAAGAAAAGTGCTCAAAATTTTCCAGGAACTGTTAACTCAGTGCTTTAAAGAAGAAATTGAGTATACATCAGGGATGTGCATCAGATACAAAAACCAAACCCAACTTTGCTAACCAGTAAGTCTTAATAATCATTAAAAAATACTGCTCGAATAAGGATTGAATGAGAATTGAAGACTTGGAAAACTAAATAGCACTGGAAAAGTAAAACGAAAGAAATAACACTGGCATTCCAAATTTTGCATGTGGAATGTGCTCATGGCAAAAAAGACTACATAAAGCAGAGAAAAAAAACTAGGTATATTAACTGGAGCAGGTGGCTTATTTTTTATTGTTTCATTTTTGACCAGCTTGAATTCTTGAGGCCATTTAAAATGCCAGTCTAACAAATTCATATATAAGTCTGTATTATCCATTGTTTAAACATTTATGCAAAAAAATCACAACAACAAAAACTCTATATGGAAACACGTGATAGTTTTTGAGGAAATTAAAGCTTTTCAATAGGCATCCATACTTCAGATGATCCTTTTATTCTAATAATCTGCATTGCATGATTCTTTTGTTTTAATCAACATTTCCTTTTAAAAAAGGTTGGATTGGGGGAAAATATAATTTTATTTCACATTCTATAAGTCTGAATAACATAAAATGAGGTTGTGCCATGCTTCATGACCACGCATATTTAAACAATATCTATAAATACATTTACTTCTGTTTTAATCTTGTGACAAAGCACTGCCTGGAAATGATAATGAAGAAGCGTAAGAAAGCACCATTTGGAATCATTCTTGCTTTTGTTTCTAACAGTTTTTCCATAAAGGCAAAGCAGATTTGTCCTTTAATTTCCTTGAGTGATCTAATTCTTTAAGCTACTTCTGTACTGACTTTTTATATTGAGCTACAGTATGATTCATCAAAATATCACCAAGTGAATTTCAAGACCTTTTTTCAATCTTGTCCATTATGTATCTGAGCTGAAGTTCCCCCTAAGCAGAGAGAAAGACTTTGATGGAAGAAATATTTTCATTTTCCCATTTCTCATGGGATGATTAAAGAGTTTTTACCCATAGAACAATATAGTATTTTTTTCCATTTGAAAAGGATAAAAATTGGGAAATCCTTCAGAATATTAAAATTACATTTCAGAAACAATCTTGAAGAGACTTTAAAAGAAAAGTTAAAATCTTTAAAACAGGTCAAATTAGTTCATACACAGTTAACTAGTTCATTTGGTAGCTGCTTTGAATTAGTGAATAATGTGCATAGCTGCTCAGCTACCATACCCTTGCTGTGTGGTTATCACTTATATCTGTTCTTGCTCCTTATGAAGTAAGTGATAATTTTTGAGATTCTCAGATGTTATAGACCCTTCCTTCTATCTGCCTCGTGTTTATAAGATTGTGAAAAGCCATAGGCTTTCCACCCAGGTAATCTAATTTCTGCTCTGAAACATTCAATGTACTTTCCTTTTGGAAGAACATGAACAATTAACCCCTCTCCAGAGGTTTTCTCTTCTGAGATGCAGCTAGTCTCCTTTGTCTCCCTGCATCTTTCTGTAAGTTAAGTAACAGTATCATAGGTAGTGGATTGTAAATTTAAGCTTGAGCACCAAAACTGTGGTATGATACAACGTAAAGCATTTCTTTTGGATGTGCCAGTTTACTTTACACATTTTTTGGAGCTGTATCTTCATTTTGTGCATTTTTTCATGAGCACACAAGCCAGCTTTGCTCTTTTGTTCACATCCACTTGAGCCTGTTGCAGTGATAGAAGAGGCTTGGGGTTTGCAAGAGCATGAACTAGCATGAAGAGCCGAAGGGGAATATGCTGGACGAAGCCACGCACTGTTGCTTTCTGGCAACATGCAGACTAAACAGGGAATCTGGAGTATACTCAGAGAGAACAGCATAGGTATGGGAATGCCAAATTAGAGAAGGAAACAAACCACAATCTTTGCTGCCACAGCTCTTTCTTACATAAATAAATATGCTTCTACTGCCACCATTTACTCTGCACTACCTGTATGCATCTGACCAGTATTTACACCATTGCCTGTATGCTAAAGTCTCCTGACTTTAGCTGCTTGTCTACTATCAGAATGTCTCTTGCCTGTGAGGAAGGTGTGCCACCTCTGTGAAGTCAAGCCCTTTGAAATGATGGATTTGAATGAAGTGAATAATTGCATAATGTGCACTTGACTGTAGAAAGTGACTAGAAACATACTGTTATCACTGCACTCCTATGCCCATAAATATGATAACAGTAAGTATACAACCATATATATGTGACATATGTTGTCTCTACTATGAATGTACCTCTTTATTTAGATACATGAATAACGTCTATAGCATGTTCATACTCAGTTTTTAAAAGTAATGCGGTTTGTGTGTTGATGGTGTGAAAAGTATAAACAAAAGAAACTGATTATGTGCTAAGTTAAATTCTGAATCTTAAAAATATGGCAATATTATACAAATCAGTGTTTTGCAGCCATATAATAACCACATATGATTTACACTTCTTAAAATGGGAGGCTACCGCAAAAGTTGTTGCAGACTCTTAACTGGTGTCATGAATATTCCGCTGTAATCCATACAAATTAAATCTTTCATTGCCTGTCCCCTGAAGGTGTACTTTTCAATTTTCTTAGTTATAGCACAATGATATATTAGAGCTTAATGCTGTTGTGCCACTAAGCTATACAAGGCTTTTTATAAGCAACTTTCCAAACGTTAAAAAAATACAAAGAAATACAAAGAGCAGTCATGCAGCAAAACATCATTTTTTCTCCTTTCCCAGAAATAAAAAAATGCTTGACCATTTCTTATATCAAATCAATGGAGAGGGGGATATTTTTACTTCTTTCTTCCTTTCATTACCTTAGCTGTTTCTTTTCTATCAATCAGACCAATTAAAAGCTTTTATATGCAATGCAATTTATCAGCCTACATCATCAGAGTTTCTCAAACAGTGTTTGTGGAAATTGCCTCTGCCTTAGGTTCTAAGGCTCCATGCAGCTCTACAGTGAGCACAATATTCTAAGGAAACTCACAACATGTAACAGCTTTTTGTCAGAGATTAGTGTATAAGTGATGTTGTGCCATAATCTAGGAAACAAAGCCCTTGAAATAGGTTTCAAGTTGTGTAGACCAAGCATCAACCTGAGAAACAATGCTGTTAATAACAAGGATGAAAGCCAGTGTTAAAAGAGATACTGTACTAGGAAAGGATACTTAGAAACTGCAGACATTCAGTACTTACCTACATGTATAGAGGTGGACCAAATTTAGCCATTTTTTGTGAGGGACTAATTAATTTTATTAGGGAGTAAGTAAATTCAGCTGTGAATGTTTGAGAATCTAATGACTTCCAGAGATTCAGAATGAATTCAGCAATAAAAGCTAATTAGAAGGGAAATGGATGCCTAAAATATCCCTGGTGTGCATAAAGAAGGAGCATAAAGACCATTAATTGAAATTAAAATTTAACAGTAGCCTAATGCTGCATGACATAAAATTCCATCTGTTGCGCAGAGCCACTAAACAAAGATACATGGGGAATAGTGCGTGGTGTCTCGGCTTTGCAGCTAGTCAATGAATGTATTTTAATGTCAAACCACTCTACACAATGAGAAGTCTGATGTTCAGAAGAGTCAGTTTAGGGCGTGATGATTCCTGTAATTACTAAATTAGAGAGAACAAAATAAAAGTGATGCTGCATTAGTGAGACATTTTATTTTTAATTAAGTAGGTGGGGTTTCTTCCTGCTTTTTTTATCCTTACAAGTGTAGAACAGGTACCTGTGCATTTTAGTAGATACAGCCTGTAAAATCTGTGTCCAAACCATTTTCTAGATGTGCCTGTGTGATGCAGGCATCCATGTACCTTGTAGGCTTCAAACAGAATTCAGGAGCGAAGTCAGTGTCCTTTCTGGCAGCATCTCATCTGAAACACTGTAGAAGTTTCTGCAGAATGTGTGTAAGGAAGTAAATGACAGCTTTGAATAATTTATCCTAGAATGTCTGGTTTCTTGTGCTGTTCACAAAATGTCTGCAAATGTCATTTTCTCTTTTTAATGACTGATTAACAATGATTGCAGTAACCAGTTTCAGCACACACATCTCTGGCATGAATTCCCCCGAAACAGTTCTCAAAATGTGGACTGATGTATTGATGAAAGGTAGTTACATTGTACTGGCGTTTCCATAGAAGATAAACAGAGCTATTCCAGCTATTCCATGTTGATGATTAGAGACGTGCATCAGACAAAAAGGGTGTTCTTTGTTAAATGATGTATCTATTAGTTTATTTCTAGACAAAAAGGGTGTTCTTTGTTAAATGATGTATCTATTAGTTTATTTCTAAAGTATTTATAATTGTTGAGAAATTTCCAACATGAAGATTTTATTTTCAGGTTTATGTGTTACACAGGAACTACAGCTTATCAGAAAGTAAGTCTAACAATGTGATTGCATGATTCTTAGCACAACACAACTGAGGACTGTGATGGTTACCTGAGGCTAACTGAATGCTGAATAGGCCATAATGTCTAATTAGGTGCTATTTGAGATTCATATAGTGCATTTTCTGAATGCTTACTTGTGCCTCAGTAATTCAGCACCTCTGTTCTGGGACATCTCTCAATGCAGAGTTAATGGCTACTACAGAGCACATACAGTGAGAGAAAATAACAGGTCACAGAGTAGAGTCACCATCATGTTGTGTGGACTGAGACAACAAAAGTCCTTTAGAGAAAAAAACTAAACAGAGATCAAAACAAAGATGTGACTTGTTTACAGCAGAACATTCTGTGAGTTAGCAGGAAGGGTGAAGAACTAGAGCCAAAGATAAAAACAAATTCAGATTCAGAAGTTCTGGGGATATTTATTTGAAGGTGGTTAACCACTGGAAGAAGCAGCAGCAAAATACATGGGTATGACCTCTTCTTTTTTAGTCTAAGACCAAGGTTCAGTGCTTTTCTGAACAATCCTTTCCATCATTAAGAATACACAAAATATAAATGTAAATGGGTTGCTAATGAGGATATTTCTAACTTTGAGTTGTAAATTTACCCAGAGGAGCAGGGAAGTTTTTACACATAATAGAAAAATACTAGTACAGATCTAACTATGCATATGTCTTGAGGGAGCCAGTAATAAATGCAATAGTAATCATATACAGTGGTATTAAAGTGGTAGAAATACATTACCAGATTTCCAGCCATTCTTTTTGCCAGGCAGAAACCAGGTAATTCGATTGCAGCATGTTATGTGAATTACAGAGGAAATCAGCTGTCAATTGGGGCAGTTGTAGCAGAAGGTGTGGTAAACTTGCACTTCTTGCATTCACCTGCTCCATGTCCTGCAATCTATTCTGCATACTTGGTTGTTGCTGGCCCATCAGCTTGTTGATCTTGCTCTGTGTAATCGTGAGCTACAAAGTACTACAGTAGTTTTACAATTCATTTGTTAATAAGAACATGTGCATCTCAAGTCACTGGTAGCTCATCACTTTACCCTACATCTTTCACTAAGCATACATGTAAGAACATTTCTCTTGATGGACAGCTGTTCCCACTATTTCCAAAAGTTCTCGTCACTGCAGCCCTTAGACTTGGCATTTACCAAAATATTTATTTCATTGTTACTGTTTTGGTATCAGTATTTGATTCGAATTACCTGTTACAGTACTTCTACAATTACCAAAACATTAATTAGGGCTCAAAGAGATAAGTGACTAGCTATGCATTTGTAGTAGCAAAGTATGTATCCACATTGTATTTACTGACTTTACAAATTGTGTTTAAGTAGTTAAATGCATCTATATGAAGCCTGTCAGACTGTGCTGAACCAACTCCTCTCCTGGTAGTAATATTCACTTATAATTAATTATAAGGTGTGTTTCTATGTATATAATATTGTCCATTAGAGAGACAACTGGCAACTTCTATGTCCAAATGTCCCTCTCTTTCAGCCAAGATGTAATTATTATGTACATAGTATTTGTAAACATATGGTAAAACATTTTATAGAATGCATTTCGGTATTGCATGATACTTGGGAAAAGTCTTGTGAAAGCCATCTGTATGCAAGTAAGATAATGAGGGGTGTGACAGGCAGGCTGCTAACTGTGAAAATTCTAATTTTGCTGTATTGTTACTGTACTTGTCCTTTTTTATCACACAGACAATGACAAAATGCAAACCTGTTACTCCTAGAGCTTCAGATTTGAATGCCAGACGTTTTTCTATCACTAACATTTAAAAATGCTTCTCAGAATGGTGAATAATGAGTCATTCTTTGTAGAAGTTTCATATTTCCTAGACCAATGTATTGAAGTTTTGTTGATTTTTTTTTTGTCTATTGACTGAAAAAATTATTTCACTGTCTATGACAGTTTCACCCACTGTAATCCTGTTCAGTCACCACCTATCATGAGCTATGGCACAGTTCCTTGCTGCAGAAAGTACAAGTTTATTCCTCTAGTTAAATAGTGAACTCTAAATCCTGCTTTCAGACTTCTGTCTCTAAAATCAGATACTTAATTCATATCCATTAGTGACCTGTATGATAGGATTAAATACCCTTGTGTGAAGTTTGTGGGTTATCTGGAAAAGGAGAGAGATTGTCTGCACAATGGGTGGCAAAGGCTGACCTTCACAGGGACATCAGCAAACTGTGCACTAGCAGGAACCTCCTGAAGTTCAAAGGCAAATGCCTCAGGGCCAGAATAACCCCATGCCTCAACACAGCTCTGAGACAGAGTGGCTGCTGGTCATCTCTGCAGAAAGGCACATTGGGAGAAGAAGCTGGATGTGAGACAGCAGAAGACCCTGGAGGCAAAGAAGTCTGGCAGCACAGTCCACTGAGCTTGTAATTTGTGTTCAAGTATTACCAACATAAAATGGACATGTAGGTAAAGCTAATAAAGTGTATTTTTCTAATTTACTTTGCTATTTAAACATAATAATAGATTTAAGCACTTATAAGAAGTTAAAGAAAAATGAGATACTGCTTTAAAATTTGACAGCAAGACAGTTCATATCAGTTTGTCACATCCCTCCAAAAGATTAATTTGCACAATGGAAGTATTTTCTATGTCATTATCCAGAAGCAGAATTGCAAAAGGAATACTAATTTCCATCATTATTTTTGCCAAAGACCTTCTACAAAATCACAAGGTATTGAAACGTAGAAAGCTTAACTGTCAAACTGCAAAAGTCTCTATGAATGAACATGGGTAGAATAGTATTTTACCCCAAAAAAGTTGTAAACATGATCTGCACCTGCTTATTGAGAAATTGGGGAAATCTGTGCCTGTGGTAACATAGATACAACAGTCTTGTTTACCACACCATTTTACCTTCCAAAGGTTTGTTGCATACTTTATGTCCAATTCAAGTCATAGAATCATAGAATAGTTAGGGTGGGAAAGGACCTTAAAATCATCCAGTTCCAACCCCCCTGCCATGGGCAGGGACACCTTACACTAAACCATGCCACCCAAGGCCTCATCCAACCTGGCCTTGAACACCGCCAAGGATGGAGCATTCACAACCTCCCTGGGCAACCCATTCCAGTGCCTCACCACTCTCTCAGTAAAGAATTTCTTCCTTTTATCCAATCTAAACTTCTCCTAAGTTTTAAGCCATTACTCCTTGTCCTGTCACTACAGTCCCTGATGAAGAGTCCCTCCCCAGCATCCCTGTAGGCCCCCTTCAGATACTGGAAGGCTGCTCTGAGGTCTCCACGCAGCCTTCTCTTCTCCAGATTGAACAGCCTCAACTTTCTCAGCCTGTCTCCATACAGGAGGTGCTCCAGTCCCCTGATCATTCTCATGGCCCTCCTCTGGACTTGTTCCAACAGTTCCATGTCCTTCGTATGTTGAGGACACCAGAACTGCACACAATGCTCCAAATGAGGTCTCAGGAGAGCAGAGTAGAGGGGCAGGATCACCTCCTTCAACAGCACAGCTTTAACATCACATCTACGCTTCCAGCATTCATCAGAGCACCACTTCAAGGACATTTTCATTCAAATTCTCAATGAAATGGGTTATTTTAACACATTTTTTTTTTATCTTTTCTTTGCCTACATTGTCCTGATGAGAGGACACTGTTGTCTGTGGCTGTAAAATGAAGACAATGAGATATTTCACCAAAAAAAACCCAAACTTCCAAAGCACCAGGGAGAATTAACAATTTTTTTTTTTCCAATAAAAGTAGCCTTTATGAAAGTCAGTCAGTTTGGCTGTTCTGAAGATTTATTCCAAACAAAAATCTCCTTTTTAACATTTATTTTCTCCAGCTACATCCAAGTCTAAATTTGGTATATTCCTAAAGAGATTTAGATTTTATGCTCATGTTTTAAGGGCACAGAGAGACCTGTGGTTTAATATTTTTTTAATGTTATTTCCTAAAGATATTGTGTTTCACTGATCTTCCAGGAACCAATTTTTTTGGGGATACACAATCAACTCATTTTTACTGCAACCCATTCTATGCATTAAGCAGCATAATTTCAGCTACCATAGGAATGCTGATTAAATCTACAAGTTTTATTTTGCCATTTTAGCTGTGCCTTGACAACTAATTGCTAGTTTGGTTAAGTACCAAAAGGGCATTGAATTTTAGGAATAAAAATGCAGTGAGACCACATCCCAGACAGACAAGGATCATTCTTATCCACATTTACCACTTACTAAAAGTAGCACATCGATATCCACAGGTCTTTCTCCTTCTGAGCACTACAGTTGGAAATAACCAGTTTGAAGTGAGAAAGTAGAAATTAATTAAATAGAAATCTTAATACAGTGATTTAAGAGAAGCTTCCATCAGAACACAGTTTAGGCCAAGGGGCTGCTTGCCGGTACAGCATGAGAGTGGGAGATGGAACATCCCACCTTCTGTGGGCTCTCTGGGAAAGGCAATGCCCAGGGCCACTACTTCAGATGAAGCCCCCAGTTTTAGGATTATTAAGACTACTGGTGGGATTCCAGTTAGCAGTTCAGACCTATGTCATAGCTCTCCTGATCTGCATTGGATCTATGTAGTGAGGTGCTGGTGGCAGGAAGCTGCAGAGTAACCTCCCACATGCAGCTGGGTCCACCTATCCCCAAGGGCCTCACTGGAGAGCGCTGCCATGCTATTCAGTCACAGGTGTAGCACCTCAGGTGAGACCTATTTAAGGGCAAAACCAAGTTTCAGGTGTTGAGGGGTTTTTATTTTTTTTGCTGTTGGTATTTAGGTGAGAGAAGGGGATGATGGTGCGGTAAGTTTTTGTCTGCTGAAGTTCTTGTGGAAAAGCAGGCTTCTAGCAGGAGCTATTTCATTCTGAAGCAGCAGTGGCTTGTGGAGAGGGCCCACGTTAGAGCAGAAAAAACCCGCGAGGAAAAAGGAGCTACAGAAAGGTACTGTTGTGTGCTGATGCTTGTCTCAGTGTCCTGTGCCTCTTGGGAAGGGAGAGGAGTTGATAATGAGAGGGTGAAATGGAGTCTAGGATAAATAGGGAAAGGTGGTTTAAATTTTGTCTATGCTTTTTGCTAATAAATTCTATTTTAGTTAGCAATAAATTCAGTTAATTTTTGCTGAGTTCAGTTTTGTTTTGTCTATGACACTAATATGTAAGCAATTTCTGTGTCTTTATCTTTACCCATAAACTCTTTAATCTTATTTTCTCTCCCTACTTTATTGGTATTGTATTTTCTTCCCTTGTTATTTCCCTTATCATTATTATTATTGGTGGTAGCAGCAGTGATTTGTGTTATACCTTAGTTACTGGACTGCTCTAATCTCAACCTGTGGGAGTTACATTCTTTTGATTCTCCTCCCCATCCCTCCAGGAGATGGCAGGGGGGGAGTAGAAACTGCGTGGCTGATTTGCTGCCTGGCTTAAACCATGACACTTAAACAGTTTAAAGCATGGGGGGGTGTTGCTGGTGTCATTTCTTTGTATTGCCTGATTTTTGGCAAGTCCTAGTGCAGGAGAATGTAACTTGGTTCTGATACATACAGTAAGGGGTAGCTTTTTAATTGAACACAGCAACTACAAGTGAGTAAGAACAAACACTTTTTAATGGCCTTACAGATGGTATACAAATGATGGAGACTGCTTCTCGCTTAAATCTCCTCAAAGCTGTACTTTGAACCCTTATGGCATGGTGCAGTCATGTTATTTGTATCATTGGATAACGTGAAGTACTATGTACAATGCTTTTATATTTAACACCCACTCATTTTGAAATGGAACCTCTGTATTACAATAAAGTTGAAAGGCATATAGTCTGTTGGGAAGCATGCAAAAATAATACCCTTTACTTCTGAGAGGAATTAAGCACATGATCACATTCTCAAGTGGGGAATGTCCTGAAGTCTAATCTCTGTCTAGCTATGTTCTTAACAATAAATCACACTTTATCTGAATCAATGTTGTTGTATTTGCCAATAGGTATCCTGAAATTTGAGATGATGAAAGTTCAGGGCAACAGAAATAAAAGCTCTTCTGCAGAATGGAATTTTGAATTACTAAAAGCCTGACACCATGTGATAGAACTGTTCCTTAAAGAAAATACATTTATGGATTAACTAAGTACTGCTTGCTGTGTTTATACATACAAACTCCTTTCAGAAAATCTAATTTACAGAACATTATAGCCAAGAAAATATTATGTGAAGATTGGTAGCTGACTGCCTTGCATTATCTTTTATTGAGTTGGAGATGCATTTTCTTCCTGTCCCATTTGCTGTACAAGGCGTTTGGACTATTTTGGGTGGTGATTTTTCTTAAAAGATCCTCAGCATGTTTAGATCAATGAAGAGAATTTACATGATAGGAAAGATTCAATTCAAAACAGTAGCTTAGATGTGAGAGATTTTTTTAAACTGATAACAAATATAGATACTGCTGCAGCACCACAGACCATCTGCCTACAACAAACCCTTACTGTTGAAATGCAGCTCTGTATATTTCCTTTCTATAAATAACTCCAAGCTTAATTTGATAACTCTAAAGGCTTGTTTCTGTTTGGCTTTGCTTGTCAGTTGTGATGTTTACCTCTGACATTTTCTGCTCTAGAATGATCCTCTCATGAGGCAGCACAATCCTCTTTTCAGATGGTGCATGCTATGAAAAACACCTGAGTCTTTGGATTTTACAGGTTTCTTAAACCTGTGTGTCTTCCTGACTTCTGCATTTAATACTTGCTGTAGTCCTAGAAAACAACCACTTCTCCTGAAATATGGTGTAGCACAACTCTACCATTTACTCCCATAATTTACTATCCTCTGTTGTCTATACCATCTCTACAGAGTTTCTGCTTTCCAGCAAAATATATGTCTTGTAATTCAGTCTAATGTGCTGTGATACCTACGCATGAGGTCTACAAACATTGAATGCTAAAAAACAAAACAAACATACACACCCACTCCAAAACCAAAACAAACACACATACCCACTCCAAAATACCAAGCTCCCAAGCTAAAAAGCTAGATAATGTTGTCTTTGTAGAGCAAGTCTGTAGAAACTCTTTTCTGCTCTGCTCTCATTCCTGTTTTTCAGTTTGGAGTCATTGCAGTGCTTCACCCAAGGCTTCTCTCTTAACTAATGAATGGAAATGAGGAGTTGCTCCCTTAGTAGGCAAGTACCCCCTTACTACTTTTTTATAGTCCAAAGGTGTGTGCCTGCCTTATTCAAGCCTATGGATACTAAACAGTGTTCATGCAAATAAAGCAGTAGATAACAAATGAGAATCAGTAGTGTCAGGTTATTGCTTTGACTAAACTGTTAAATACAAATTTCAGTGTTCTTTTGAAGGCAGAAAACCCAACTGTAGTATGGCAACCCAAACTGGCAATACTGGTTGGTTGTTTTTCTGCTAATACCAAGCAATCATTGGAACCTAGAGCCTGGTATATACTCCCTGTATGCTTCTGCCACAATTAAGGAAAACTGAAAAAAGTCATGGAAGATTTCTTGACACGTTTTTATTGCTTTTACTTTCTACTTCACTCATGTATAAATGTGTACTTGCTAGGTTTTTAATAGAAACAAAACTGAAAGGGACCTTAAGAAGTACTATGGCAGGATCTGTTATACCTTCATTATTAACAGCCATTTCTTTTACCTGTTCTTAAGGACTTCATGTTAGAGATTACTTCCATATCACTCCTGTTGGTAAAACAGTGAAAGGCTGAAGGAGGCTTATTTTCTGGAAAGGAAATAGAATCCTTGTTATTGCAGTTTAAGCATTTCTTATCCTGATGACCACAGATAGACGCTTCTGTTTTACAAAATACTTGGTTGTATTTACAGACTATCATAATAATTTTCTTCATCCTCTTGTTTGAGCTGAACAATCCAAACTACTTCTCTCTTCATAGGTACTAAACCCTGGCTGTTTCATTGCCTTTGTGTTATTCTATCCAGTTTGTCCATGTTTCTTGGAAATCAAAGCAAAGAGCTGGACAGCATGCTCCGGCTAAACCTTTATCTGTTCTGTCTATAGGGAAAGATTGCCTGATGAATCTTGATTCTCTTCTATTTTCAGTTGTCTGAGTTGTGTATTTGGCTTTCAGTCAGCAGTGTAACATTACTGGCTCATGTTCATCATTGATGCATAACAAACCTCATCTTTTTCTGTAAAACTGCTACCTACTTGATCCACATGCTACATTTGTGTGGCTAATTTTCATACTGAGGTGCTGTGCTGAGCCTTGCCTTTGTCCCAACTGAATAAACATCCTGTGCTGTTAATCTGCTTTCTCATTTGTCGAGTTCATTTGAATTCCTAGGTTGTCATCCAGCTTATTTATAGTCCCTACAAGCTTTGTTATCTGAAGATTTAAAAACTCATTGAGATTTCACGATCCTATACTAAAGACAAAGGTCTTAATACTTGGTGTTCTTCCAGACCTTGAAAAACAGCATAATCAAGAGCTGCACTGAATCCTGAAACAATAGACTCTCTCATGGCAAACTTTTGAGTTGTCTATTCCCAAGTGATATGAGCATTTGGGGACTATGTTAGTTTAACAGATGAAAGGAAAATGCACACTGTGTTCCATAATTTATGTTAAATGAGATCTATGTGAAATAATTAGCAACTTGGGACCAGTTTCTTGAAAGAGCAAAATGACAATGGATTTTATCAAAATAAGAGGTCACATTTTAGGCAGACAGGTGAAAAATAACTGTTAATTTTCAAAATCATAGGCATGAGATTACTTGAATTTCAATGCAATTTTAGGATTTTTCCATGATTCAAAATTTCTTGCTATCTCTGTTTAGTGCAAAGACAAGCTCTTGAGGATACCTTTTAAAAGGCTATTGGCATCAAAGATTTGTTACCATTCCCTATTGGAAATCATCTCTCCATGCCCAAGGAATGTTACTAGAGTATCTTTGCTGTCTTAGTGCTGAGATGGCCTTTTGAGACCTCTTTTTTGAATCATACAATGTCTAGTATCAATCTGACAATTTTCAGCTGAGTTGAAATGAAAGGATATGTTTGAAGCTAAGTATTTCTTTCTTTAAAGACCTTGCCATCTTATGGAGGCTTTCTGCTTGTATGCTTAAAGAGTAGCCTCATGCAGAGTTTGAGCTGCATGTTAGAGTTCAGCTTTACCTCTATATTTTATAGTTCAGTACTTCTTATACTGTTTACAGTGAATTTGCATGAGCCGTTTTATCCTTAGCCAGGAAAAAACTGAAAGCCTCTGAAGGGAGTCTAGTCCCTGCAACTTGAGACCCCCTTGAGTCCTCCTTCCCCTCTACTCTGCCCTGGTGAGACCGCATCTGGAATATTGTGTCCAGTTCTGGGCCCCTCAGTTCAAGAAGGACAGGGACCTGCTGGAGAGAGTCCAGCGCAGGGCAACAAAGATGATGAAGGGAGTGGAGCATCTCCCTTATGAGGAAAGGCTGAGGGAGCTGGGTCTCTATAGTTTGGAGAAGAGGAGACTGCGGGGGGACCTTATTAGTGTATATAAATATATAAAGGGGGAGTGTCATGAGGATGGAGCCAGGCTCTTCTCAATGGCTAACAATGATAAGACAAGGGGTAATGGGTATAAACTGGAACACAAGAGGTTCCACTTAAACTTGAGAAGAAACTTCTTCTCAGTGAGGGTGACAGAACACTGGAACAGGCTGCCCAGGGGGGTTGTGGAGTCTCCTTCTCTGGAGACATTCAAAACCCGCCTGGACACATTCCTGTGTAACCTCATCTAGGTGTTCCTGCTCTGGCAGGGGGATTGGACTAGATGATCTTTTGAGGTCCCTTCCAATCTCTAACATACTGTGATACTGTGTGATACACTGTATTCCTACAATGCTTTAGTTTTGTATGGATTGAATTTTAGCAGTCAACAGAGGTACATGTGCAACAAATCAGGAAAAAGCTAATGCAGACTACCCTCAGCACTGTAAGAGTTAAAGATCAACCATGCCATTAGCCAGAAAAATCTACATTTAACATATACTGGATTACTTTTTTTTTCACAACTGTCAGTAAGGTCAACATGGGGGACAGTCTGCAGTGCTCCTGAGTGACAGTAAGAAGATATTGCATTGAGCAGTCCTCCCAGCACTCCTATGATGAACTGATAGGGATGAGTTCATCACAAGATTTAATAAAGTTCAAAGCAATTGTCACTGACAGTAATGTTTTTTAATTATTCTGAGCCACAGTGAATAAGGCCATTAACTAGACTTTGTATTGCAGGAGTTTTGTATCATTTAGTAAATCGCTTTGTGGTATTTCTAGTTTGAAACATATATCTGCTTGCTGAGGGGAAGGAAATTATACTCCAAATCATACATTGTCCCATTCCAGATTCTTGACTGCCAGTGCCTTCTCCAGTTTTGAAAGCTTTTGAAAAAGTGGATTGTAATTTAAACCAGAGTATGCCTTTGCACAACCATACATACTCTAAGAATGCTGTAAGGAACTCTGTTTATTCATATGATTGTTGATATGCTTACTGCATCACTTACAAGTTATCGTGGTTCCTGGCCTAGATCCGCTGCACTGAGTGAACATTGCTGGAGTACACAGAGAATAAATCACAGCCACTCGACGCACCCCAGTTCCAAAGCTCATGTTCATGTGTTGACTTAAACCAGAGTACAGACAATACTAGTACAGTCAGATGCATGCAATGAGAATTGAAATCTGCATTAGAAGAACTTTGTAATAAAATTAATTTCCATTTTTATCGTATGTGATCAAGACAAACATTTGAAATATTTTAGGGTGTTGTGGGGTGTCAATACTGATACATATAGCTGTCATAGAAGAATAAGGAAGAAGAGGGTGTATTTTCACCCACTATTGAGATGAGACAGATAAACAATCCCAAATTTTGCAGCACATACTTGATATGCACACTGTCAATCCACTAAAAACAAACAGAACTATTTGCTTTATTAATTTCAGAGTGAAAAATTTAATGGGAAATTGCTTTACCGGAAGCAAGTCCTTGCACCTCTAAGCATGCAGTGGTGACCATCCAGCCAGTTCTAAGTGCTTGCCAGTTCTAAGTTCCCTGCTCGTGGCAGGGGGTTTGGAACTAGATGATCTTAAGGTCCTTTCCAACCCTAACTATTCTATGATTCGAAGTGGTCTGTTGGTGAAATCCTTGCCTCTCCAGTTTAGAGACATGAATGTCGTGCAGGACAATGTCAGATGCCTTGCACAAGTCCTGGTAGATGACAGTAGTCACTTTTCCCATATCCACCAAAGCTGTAATCCCTATTGTAGAAGGCCACCAAATTTGTCAGGCATGATTTGCCCTTAGTGAAGCTATGTTGGTTGTCACCAATCACCTCCTTATTTTCCATGTGTCTTAGCATAGTTTCTAGGAGATTCTGCACCCCTGCTGGGCATCTTGCTGGGCACCAAGGTGAGACTGACTGGCCTGTGGTTCCCCAGGTCTTCCTTTTTGCCCTTTTCAAAAATGGAGATTATATTCCCCCTTTTCCAGTCAGTGGGAATTTCACTGGAATGCCAGAACTTCTCAAATACGATGGACAGTAGCTTACCCACTTCATCTGCCAGTTCCCTCAGGATCTGTGGGTGCATCTCATCAGGTTCCATGGACCTTGAGGTTCTTGACTGTCTCGAACCTGATCTTCCACAGTAGGTAGTTCTTCATTCTTGCAGTCCCTGCCTTTGCCTTCTGTCACTTGGGCAGTGTGGCTGGAGTTCTTGTCAGTGAAGACCGAGACAAAAGTCATTGAATACCTTGGCCTCTTTCATGTACTGGGTAATCGGCTCTCCTGTTTCCTTCCAGGGAGTGCCCACAGTTTTTCCTAGTTTTCCTTTTATTATCGGTATACCTGTAAAAGCTTTTCTTCTTGTCTTTAACATCCCTGGCCAGATATACTCCTATCAGGGCTTCAGGTTTCCTAACCTGATCCCTGGCTGCTTGGGTGATTTCTCTATATTCCTCCCAGGCTACCTTTTCTTGCTTTTACTCTGAGAAGGTTTCTTTTTTGTTGGATTTTGCTCAGGAGCTCCTTGTTAATCCATGCAGGCCTCCCGGTGTTTTTTAATATAAAAAGAATAATAGGATCCTCTCTCTTCATCTTGTCTAAATGTATTTAAAGCTTCAATAACAGTGAGGGTGAAAGATCAGTCATCAGTCTTTTAACTGTTCTCAATAAAACCAGACTGGGTATCTCAGAAGAGGCTTAGCAGGGCTGGAAAGCGGTCCAAGCCTTTTGTAAGGAGTCCACAGAGCAACTATGCTTTTATGGCTGTTTCTCAGTCTTTGGTGTTTTTATCACTTCTGTTGTGCATAGAGGTGGGACTTGTGAAACACAAAGCTCTTTTCAGAAGAGAAAATAAATAAATAAGTAAAAAGTTAAGGCATTAACAGCAGACATGAACTATGAGAGTCTTTGCTTGAAAAATAAATTAAATATAGGTGATGCATGGTGATATTTAAAATTTACCTGGAAGGAAGAATTGGTAATGAGAGTTCTTGGGTACCGGATCAGTGCCTGAAACCAGTAGAAGACAAGCAGCATGAATCACACTTAGCCATAACCAAGAAAGAATTAACTTCAGTTTTGCATTAGTCATTGGAAATACTTTTTTTCTCTCTTGTTTGTGTCTGTCTCTTTCTAAGTAGATGAAAGAAACTTTCGTTTTAGAAGTATTTACATTCTATAATATGAGCAGCCCACTTCAAAACTGAACAGCTTTTTCTGCCTGGCACCTTTTGAAACACTCGTTCAGCTACCTTAATAAGATAATCTTATTATGCTCTCAGTTGTGAATTGCTGTTGGTCACCCAGCCCATTAGCTAAGGCAAAACACACAGCAATTCAGCTTGACATACTTAATGAGAATTCTGAGGCTGCTTAATTTATCAGCCTTTAACATTAGGATACTTCGGCAAAGCTTCATTGTTATGAATGCTATGTGCTGAATCTTTTGACAATACATAATGATCCTCATCATTGTGAAGCCTGTGAATAGAATAATCTGATCAGTCTATTAAGACCAGAGGTCTGAACACACTAATGATGCCATTGTTTATGCTCCCAACACTGAAAACCAAATTAATTTCTGGTGCAATTCCATACGCTTTAATACAGTGGCTCCATGGATACTTTTGACCTAAGGAAAATAAGTCCTGCCTTTCAAGAAACTCTGAAATTCCACCCTTACAGTCCTTTTTGTAGAGTTACTCTCTTGATTGCATTGTATATTAATGAATAGTTTTATAGATATACAATTTCCCCATGTAATGCTGGGTTTGAATCACTAATATGTGATTCATCTAAAATGAATCTAAAAAGTTCATCTAAAAAAACCCACTAAAATGTGGTTCACCTTTTCTGAACTTGGAGATACACTAGTGATTATTTTGTCAATGATGTGACTTTACCCTGGTAATTTTTGATATATTTTCTAGAATTATATCCATGATAAAATTGTAGCAAGTCTAAAGATGTACTCTGAACCTAGAGAACATGACTAAATTTCTTTATTTGTGATTTTCCTGTTGCTGGAAATGGTGAGGTGCACTAAAGCGAGAGATACAGAAAATCTAATTTGACCTAGGGAATCTAACTCCCTAACAGGGGGGTGCATTCCTGTGCAAGACTAATCAGAACAGTTAAATTACATTCATGCTCTTAATTTCTATTTAAGGAATGTGTCTCTCCAATGGCTGTAGAGAAAGTAGGCTACTACCAAGTAACCTTTAGTCAACACGCTTCTGTCACTTCATACTTGATGACTTCCTACCTTGAGTCACAGTTGCAATTTGAGGCACATGAGCTGGCAGACACCTACACAAGCTTTCACAAGTGGGGATAGTATTTTAATCCCTTGAGGATGCTAGTTCCTTCATGAAGCTTTACTTGTAAATTTGGTTGCTGGCCGCCATGTAGGTCTTTTGACAAACTGTACAGCTTTTTGCAGCAATAATAACTAAATTCTGGCTATTTCCTGGATAACTTGGAGCAGCTACCCTACAAGAGATACAATTAATTACCTGGCGAATTACCTTGTAATATTTTAGGGAAACTACCATCCTGATCAATGTTACTGGAGTCATTATGAAGGAGTAAATGAAATGTGAATGATGAATAGACTAGTTTCATTTTGAAGATATTAATTCCCTTAATGTAGCTTCTGGAATTGCAGCTTATACATTTTTGTGAGATGTGATGTATTTTCTTTATCTAATCAAAAGGGTCACAAAATTTGAAAAGTTCTTTTTAACTTAGAAAACTAGTACAACTTATTCATGTTCTTCGAAGATATATAATCTGTTACATAAGTTTGTTTCTTAGAAAAGAATTTTATACAGAAACTTCTCTATCCAGTCTGTTGAAATTACATTTCTCTACAAACAGAGGTCAGTAGAGCTCTGCCAATTTTTCTGCCAGTGTAGAGGAATAAAGTAGTGAAGTCTGGTGGTCCTTGGTGGAGGGAGTTTCATTTTGGCATTTCTGCCAGGTACAGTAGGAGTCCTGGACTATTCCACACTCATTCAGTTAGAATCGACTTTATGATTACAAAGATGAAGCCATGACTGTGGTAAGTCCTTTCTCTCCTCTGATGACCAGAAATACACTTTAGCAAGGACTTGGGGTTGTTTAGTCTAGAGAAGAGAAGGCTTAGGGGTGACTTTATCGCTCTCTACCTTTACCTGGCAGGAGGTTGTAGTTAGGTTGGAGTTGATCTCTTCTCCCAAGTAACAAGTGATAGGATAAGAGGAAACAGCCTCAAGCAGCACCGGGAGAGGTTTAGATTGGATATTAGTAACAATTTATTCACAGAAAGGATGATCAGGCATTGGAACAGACTGCCCAGGGAAGTGGTGAAATCACTGTCCCTGAAAATGTTCAAAAAAAATGTAGATGAGGCCCTCAGTGATATGCTTTAGTGGTGGTCTTAGCAATCCTGAGGTAATGGTTGGACTTGATGGTCTTAAAGATCTTTCCCAACATAGTTGATTCTATGATTCTGTGTTTTGGAAACCTTTCATTTTGGAGGAATAACTATTTGTCTGCCTGTCTACTCATGTCTACATCAATAACACACTTGTTCATCAAATCACTAAATTTGCAATTTAACTGAGTTTCTTAACCAAATCACTGAACTTTTCCAATAAACTAATACAAAATCTCTCATATTTCTCAGTGTTGAAATACATTTGGGGCAGACTGCACTTGACATTTATAAATGTACAATAAGTAACACGATTTTATGCAAGAATATACAGCAATGGATTCATGATGATATTGCTTGCCTGTTGTCATTACTTTCTCCTCCAGAAATAATTGACATGAGCACTTCTTCCTTATCTGCAGAGAATCAAAATTTCAATGACTTCTTTAAAAAGCACTGATCATTGTATTCCCTAGAAATCTGCAGACTTAAGGTGAGGAAGGGAGTTTTCATAGCATTTACAATTAGCTTTTATTGTTCCTAGTACATTATCTCAATGATTTAGCCTGTTACACAGTTTGTGAGGAATAAAAACATGGTAGATCAACTATCACCATGTTTAAGAATTACTTTCCTTTGCCAGATTTTATAGAAAACGTTTGTTAAAGTGAGATACAAGCAATAGATGTATCAAAACAGGACTTTCCTGAATATCCCTGCCACCAGTCATTTCTCATCAACTTGTTGCAGACATTGGTAACACTAGGTCTTTTAAAACTATTTCATATGGTGTTCACTTATAAATTAAATACATAAAGCACATTTACAATAGTCCAGTCTCTCTATGCACAGAGTTTTTACTGGTCACACCTCATAATGAAATACCTTTGGAACTCTGTCAAGCTAGAACATTTGGAGCTAGTTATTGGCTCACAAATAGTTCTTTCGTGACACACAGGAATAGTTTTGGGGTTTTTTTAATCATAATGTTAATCACAATGATAGGCATAATTTGGATTAATACCAAGTAAATCTGAAAATCTAGAGGTCTTAGCTTTTTTTAAGATGTGTTAAATATTCTGATTGCAGTTAGGCTTTTGAGAAGTCTCATTGCTGTGTTGTGACCTTCTTACCTTCTTCCATATAGCAATCATTTGTTACCATTGTTTTTCCTTCCACAATTTATGCAATCTATTTCTAGAAAGGGTTGTGGTAGTTTTTCATTCTTGTCAGTTTTTATGAAGAGAAATAAAAACCAGAATGTTTTCATTTCTATCTTCTTGCTTTTATTACAAAATTATATATGATAAATATTTAAGAAAGAAATACATTTTAGTAAGAGGTCAACAAATCCCCGGAGAGACAGGTGTTCGTAAAATAAGATACTAGCATCTGGAAGTTAATATCCTCATTCTTTCTCTATAGTCATAAGAGAGATAGATGTTCTGGATACTTGAATGACAGTCTAAATACACCTCACTCTATGTAAAAACAATATGTGCCTCCTTAACTTATAGCTTAACTTTATGAATACACAGGCATTTTTGTAGTATGTTGGATGAGAGATATTAGACATCTGTGGAGAAAAAAAAGTTTAGCTGATACTGGGAAAACCTGCCTTGATTCTGGCATAATCAGCAGTAAGTAGCACACAAATAATTTATTTTGTTCTCATTTACACTTCTGAATTTACTGATTTTACACAAGAATAAAATGCCTATCCAAACTATGTAAAATACAGTTTTTCCTCAGTGTGACTCATTAGAGACTATTTCCAATTCATCTTTCCTCACCTGAATGTAGTGTGAAGATCTCAGTCAAGTTTCCCCTGCCCCGTTAGAGTGTGTGCTCATTCAGATATTTCATTCTTGACAGATAGAAATTAAAATGTCAATCTCTACAGTTATTTTCCTCTTCCCCAGAAAGTGACGAAGATGGAAGGCTAACCACAATCCAGATGAAATATGTAAGGGATTTTTTTTAGTGAAACAAAGAGGAAAAAAAATAGCTCAGAAGATGAGATTTTTGAAGAGGTAAGGCATAGGCTTGTTTAGATCCCTTTTTCTTTTCTGGGCTCTTTCCCCTCAGAAATAGTGTTGTAGCAGATTGAGACAGTATGACTACCACCCACAAGCAAAATGGGAATAATAAAACAAAAAAGCTGATGTGTTCCTTCCTCATTGCACAAGGTTGACAAATAAAGATAAAAGCTGCTACCTGAAACTGAATGCTTTGTACAAAGAGATCCTTGCTTTCCTACTAAGACCATAATTAAATAATGTGTTTAAAAGCCAGGTGTTAAATCTTTTCTGTTCTGTATAAATTAGCAGTTTCCCCTATGTTACTAGTGTTTTCATTAAAAGGCACAGATTTTTTTTCCAATGAAGCAGCAGTCTATGAAAATTTTAATTTTGTATGTGTATGAAAATTTTAATTCCTGACAAAATTAATTTTTTTTTCTGAAAAACATGTGGTCTGTTTTCCCTTACCATGCAATGTCTACTTCTTTTCAGCAAAAACCTTCTTTATGGGAAGTGGACTTTAGAGATATTAATATGTTGAATGTTGCTTTTTAAACACACCATATGAGGTTTTTCCAGTGCAATATGCTAAATGAGTGCATATTTAATGCATATAATACCCAGAACAGATTATCTTAAAATGTTCCATATAAGATGTGATAAAAATGTCACCTATTGCTCATTTATAATATGTTTGTCATTGTAGGCTACATATTTATGTCAGATTAAATTGCAAGGAAAATAATGACTCAAATATCAGTAAGCACAGTATTTGTTCTGCACCAAATGGAAGACTTCTGTTCCTAATTAGAAAAGGCTTTAAATACAGGAAGAAATTGAAGTCAATTATGAAAAAGAAAAAAATAAGAATAAAATTATTACAGCTTCAGTTATGATTTAAAATAACTATTCTCATCATAGACATTGAATGAGCTTTTACCTTGCTATCGGACACTATCGGTGTGTAACCATATGGGATTTTTGTGATATTATTATTTCTATATAGATTTGTAGAATGATGAGTTGGAAGAGATATCTAGAGGTCATCCAGTCCATCTTACATGACATATCTGTTGGAGACTTTATTATATATAATCTTTTCAGTAATATGCTCCACTGGAAAAGATTCCATGTAGAAGAGAGAGAACATGTCTTTATTTTATGCATTATAGTTTATATCATTTGTAGAATTTTCAGGAGAGCTCTTTAATGATGCTGAGATTATATGTTGCCTTAGGGCAGCTCTCATAGTCCACAATGTATTGACACCAGCATAAAAACAAAACTTGCAGTACTTTTGGAGAACAGTTAATCCCCACTGCTGAGCCTTGTGGTAGTGGCAGGATGAATTTATTAGCCTTATCTTCCCTTGAAACAGACAAAATAGAGAGAATTCATTTCAGCTAATTCTTGTGAGTTGTATATACTAGGTAATATATATATACACACACATATATATTTATCTCGGGAGTTACAAAGGATAAATAAATTAGAGCAAATATTTGGCCTATTGGCTTCATGTTTTCAGTGTTTTCAGTGAAGATGAAGATAGATTTTCCTTCAGTGTAAGTATTGACCTTCTCTTTTTTTTGTTGGTCAACACCTAGTCCTTGACTCAGTTAATCTTAATAGATACCCAAACAAAGATCAATATTTATTTATTGAAATCAGTGGGAATTAGATATATATGTGGGGAGCAAATAATGGGTTTCCAAGAAATTTCTATTAATGGCTTAAATTTCTATAAACCACTTCTTAGTGGAATGCATAATATCTTCAGCCTTACCAGTTATATTAAAGCACCTGAAATTTTCCATATTCTTCCTTTAAAAGTTATAGTATGCTTGACTTCTGTGTTTTCTTTGAAGTTTGGTAATATTTATGAACATTTCTTAGGAAGAAAGAATAAGGGGTCATTGTCAGATATAATGGTTGCCTGCTCTGAGACTTGAAGCTAACGTGTTCCCAAGGTAGTAATGAAGTTTCCCTTCTATTCCTTGGCCCCCAGTAATCAAGTGAGGGAAACAACATCTGTTATTCCATGTGAGACCTGGAAGACACCTTCCCCCTGCTTCATGTGACCCTGCATAAAGCATGCTATACTTGGTGTGGTCGGTGTTTCTTTCACAGGTTAATCAGAAGCCTTCTGAAAAATCCGTCTGCCTAAGACTGAATTTTCCCTGTGTATGTTTCAGTTATTTTTCCTTTCTTTTCTAAAGATGAATGCTCATTTCTATTTTCTTATGTATTCAGTAGAAGTGGTGGGAAAGAACAAATGAACTGAAATGGTGTCTGCTAATAATGGCACACATTTATCTCCATTACTTTCATGAACATTAAATATGCATAGAATCAGATGAATACCTTTAAAAAATGTGGAAAAATATGAATAATATTGGGGGCTGAATATTACATTAAGAAGGCTGAAGCCCTGGAGACTTTCCAGGTTTCTAGCTTTTTTCAATTTAGTATTCTTAAGAATCCTTTTTCATTAGAGAAGAATTGTTTGCCCTGTTTTCCAGGTTTACTTTTTAAGCACTTCAGCTGAGCATTGTTGTGTTCTTTGTCTTCATAGCTCTTCAGCCTACCTGCAAAGGGAGGGAGGAAACAAAAATAAAACCCATCCCACATCACCCCACAACAGAAAATAGCCAAGGTTGCAGTCTTCTTAAGAAGCAGATAGTTAAAGTGCAATTACAGAGACCCATCACTTGCTTGAGTTGGAAGTAATAAATATTGAATGAAAGCTGAAAGCAAACTGCATGTGGAAAAGTTCACTAACTAAATTTATTCACAAAATATGAGCAAATGCTTAAAAAAGATTTTTTTTTTTTTCCTGTTAACAGGCTGAATTCACTGGTTAAATTATTTGTTGCTAAATAAATGCGTTGCTTAATGATCCGCAGAGCAATTAACCTGTCACTCTGCACACTAATTCACTAAATCCTCTCCAATCTCCCTTTATATTAAGCCTTTATTGTTAATTTGAAGAGATTAGATATTTATTTAAATATATTTAATGTTTCCTGGTAAAATATTTATAATAAGTCTGCTTCAGAAACTCTTTGATAGCAGAGTAATTATTTCACTGCTGAAAGTATTTTTAGAATGTAAGGGCTGTGTCCAATGATCTTTATTGCTGTAATGATACAAACAAGAAATTCAGGGTTAGTCTCTAGTTACCACTGACTTTCACAGATTTACAGAATGGCTGAGATGATCTAGCCCAACCCTTTGCTCAGAGCTAGAGTAGGGGTTGGACATCTCCAAGGATGGAGACTCTGCAACTCCTCTGGGCAAGCTGTGCTTGTATTTGACCATCTTTACAATAAAGCAGTTTCTCTTTTTAAAATGGAATTTTAAGTACTTCAGTTTGTGTCCATTTTCTTTACTCTTGCTAGTATTTATGCGCATTGAGATTCCCCCTGGCCTTTTCTTCTCAAGGCTGATCAGTCTCAGCTCTCTCAGCCTTTCCTATCTGTCAGATACCTCTATCACTTCAGCATCTTTGCAGCTTTTTGCTGGGCTTGCTCCAGTATTTCTTTGTCTGTCTTGTACTGGGGAGCTGAGAACAGGGTGCAGCTTTCCAGGTGTGTCAGCAGTGCTGAATCAAGGGGAAGGCTCACCTACTGAATGCAGTCCAGGGTCTTGTTGGGTCTCTCATTTCTCAACTTCCTTGATTCTAGAATTCTTAATCAAAATGACGAACAACACAAAAATAACTATATTTTACTGTGCTGATTTTACTGCATAAATGTATATATGTAATTATTAGTTATATATTAGATCACCTATGTATGAGACTTGTTTAGCAGCCACAAACAACAGTGCAACAATAAGTGACAATTAGTATTTTCCTCTATGTTGCTACATAGCCTGCAACATTAGATAAATATAAAAGAGAACAGTTTTCTCACCAGATAATGCACACTGTCGAGCAGGGAATATCTGAATGGTTTTCAGGCAGAATCAGATTTCTCCAAAGTGGGTGGTATGCTTGCTTACTATAGCTCAGCCGTTCGCTACAGTTTAAATAATATATTTAACAGAAATCAGACTTGGCATTTTAATGAAGAGAAAGTGGTTGATAGGAGGAAAATACATTTGTGTAGCTTTGCTTTATCTTTCACACAATATTTGGGACTTTTAGAAGCACTGATGACGCCTGATTGCTAAAGAACACACACAGACCTGGATTTTAAATGACATTCCAGATAAAAATAGTAAAAACCTTCTGATGTGATAAAGGTGCCTATTCTTTAAATAGAGATATCCTTTCTGAAAGCTGGATGATAAAAAGTTTGAGATAAGATTCTGTCATTCCTGTTTACCCAACTACCCAGTCAGGCTTTAATATTACTGCTCCTAAACACAGTGCAACATTATATAGGCATTTCTGACCTAATGTAGATGATGGCCATGCTTCTGAAGCAAATCTCTGCATCATCTACATTTACTGTTCCCAGGTCCACATTGCAGAATACTCTGAGTATGACCTGGTGTCCTGGTTTAGCAGTAGCAGTCAGTTTTTCTACTGGTGCAGTGCTGTGTTTTGACTTTCGACCTGAGAATAATATGATAAAGCTGATGTTTTCAGTTGTGGGTCAGAATGTTTACCCTGACCAAGGACTTTGTGAGTCTCCTGCTCTGCCAGGGAGGAGGGGAAGCCGGGAGGAAGCAGGGACAGGACACCTGACCCAAAATAGCCAAAGAGGTATTCCATACCACAGCACGTCATGCCCAGGAGGTAGAACTGAGAGTGGCCCGGAAGGGCTGGAACACGGCAGGGTGGGGGCGAGGTACCGGTTGGTGAGCGGTTGTATTCTCTTCCTTGTTATTTCCTTTATCATTATTACTATTAGTGGTAGCAGTAGTGATTTGTGTTATACCTTAGTTATTAAACTGTTCTTATCTCAACCCGTGGGAGCTGCATTCTTTTGATTCTCCTCCCCGTCCCTCCAGAAGCGGAGGGAAGAAAGGTGGGGGGGGGAAGTGGACTTCGTGGTTCTGATTTATGGCCTGGGCTTAAACCACGACAGTTCTTTTTGGCGCCCAACGTGGGGCAGGAAGGGTTGAGGTAACAACAGATCTGACCAAGGCACAATGCTGATTTATGGGCTCTCAAAGTTGTTCTTTTTGATACCACAGTTTCTGTATGTCGTAGCTTGCTTGGAGCCGGTATTTGCTGTGTTAGTGTTTATCAAGTGTGGGCCTTGGGCTAAGGTTCTTGTTTCACTGTATTTTATGGTAATGGCTTGCGATACGGGGGGGCTCCGGCAGCAGGGCGGGATGGACGTGGCCGTGGACTTGTACCTGGCCGTCCCGCTGCTCTTCCCCGTCCTGGCCCTCGTCCTCGCCTCCGTCTTTGTGAGGCTGCGGGGAGCCGAGGGGGAGCGGCCCCGGGAGCCGGCGGCGGCCGAAGCGGCCCGGGAGAGCGGCCCTGGGGACCAAGCGGCGGCGGGAGCAGGGCCGGAGGCCGGGAAGGAGGCGGCTGCCGAGCAGCGGGAGGAGGCGGCGGAGGAGCCGAGCCCCACGGCCGAGCCCAGCCCCGCGGCGGCAGAGAGCATCCCCCAGCAGCCGTCTGCCGAGCCCCGCGAGCCTGAGCCCCAGGAGGATGCAGGAGACCCCGCAGCGCTTCCCAGCAAGGCAGAGGAGGAAGATCTGGACTCGGAAAAAGAGAAGCTGGTGGTGAGAAAGCCTTCAAGCACAGCAGCTACAGCCCCAGTGACAAGTACAGCAGCATCATTTGAGAGTTTTGAATGGCCTTTGGGTACCCTTGGGACCTGCCTGCTGATTGTGATGGGGATCACCATGTTGGCACACACACAGAGTGTGTTCTACCCACAACCATTTTGTCTGATCCCGAGAGTTAAGCAGAGTCAGGTTTGGGTCTTGTCTGGGGCTAGACAATACAGGGGGACCGAGAGGTTTTCCCCAAGGCTGGACAGCCATGAGTGTCACGGTGTGTGGGACAGTGTGGGTGAGTATCTAATCCACTGGGCCCCTCCAGTGCTTTGGAAGCGTCGGAGATGGAAGGCAGCTGTGTGGAGTCCCCAACAACAAGTTGCAGAGACTGCTGCAGGGGAGGGTGAATTATTTTAAGCCTGATGGGCCCATCCATCAGGGCGGAGATGCAGCATAGAGATGGACTCATGATCGAGGGGTGGACTTTGCAATGGGCCTCTCCTGCTCTGAAAGACTGTTACAAGAGATGGAGCCCACCATCATGGACTGAATGGACTCAGCAGCTTTATAGGGATTGGTCTGTGCACTAAGATAAGAGTGCACTGAGATGAGAGTGAGGGTATATTGAAAATGTGGGATCTGAGCATGACGTGAATGGTATGGAATAAGGGGTGGATACTGTCCTGGTTTAGCAGTAGCAGTCAGTTTTTCTACTGGTGCAGTGCTGTGCTTTGACTTTCGACCTGAGAATAATATGATAAAGCTGATGTTTTCAGTTGTGGGTCAGAATGTTTACCCTGACCAAGGACTTTGTGAGTCTCCTGCTCTGCCAGGGAGGAGGAGAAGCCGGGAGGAAGCAGGGACAGGACACCTGACCCAAAATAGCCAAAGAGGTATTCCATACCACAGCACGTCATGCCCAGGAGGTAGAACTGAGAGTGGCCCGGAAGGGCTGGAACACGGCAGGGTGGGGGCGAGGTACCGGTTGGTGAGCGGTTGTATTCTCTTCCTTGTTATTTCCTTTATCATTATTACTATTAGTGGTAGCAGTAGTGATTTGTGTTATACCTTAGTTATTAAACTGTTCTTATCTCAACCCGTGGGAGCTGCATTCTTTTGATTCTCCTCCCCGTCCCTCCAGAAGCGGAGGGAAGAAAGGTGGGGGGGGGAAGTGGACTTCGTGGTTCTGATTTATGGCCTGGGCTTAAACCACGACACCTGGATTCCTTTCAGCTGAAACAAAACTGGAAAATATACCCTGAGAGAATGTCTAATGCAAACCAACTCTAAAAGATATTCAGCCCTTGGGACCAGATCAGAGGTTGGCTAAAGTTTTAAGAAACAGTCACTGGGGCAGAATATGGTTGTCAGCAATTTGTTGCTCATGGCTAGATAGTGGAAGATCTAAGTGGAAGTAATCTTTCTACTCTCTGCTTTGTTATAAATACAGGGAAATTAACAGCAGCATTATGAAACTCAAAGAATTAAGAGATTTAACAAGTAGTTAATGGTCTCTTTTAAGATAATACACTTTGGCTTCTGTTCTTTTTCTCTTAGGGACCTACCATATAATAGAGAGATCCAAATAAAGTGCAGAAACTTTGCAGTCCCGAGTAAAGACATGTTAAGCATATTACCTTTCTTTAGAGGTTGTTTCTGAGTTGAACTGTTTAAAGTCTCTTCAGATAGCAATTAGTCATAGACTGTCAACAAGTAAAAACAAGACTATATTAACTCACAGGGATATGTTGCCGTTCATAATCAGATATAGATATGATTTCCAATTTTATAATTTCATAAAAATGTTCAAGCAAATTACAGCCTTGTAACAACATGATGGCAGTTTTATCTTTGATATTATCTTTGTTCCTAGTGAATATTGGCATAACATCTTCTTGTAAAATGGTTGTTTTTCTAATCGAATGTAGTACATGGTAGGGAGAAAATGTGTGGTAATGAAGAAGCAATGCATACTGGAAGTGTTTGAACAGTTTTACATTCAGCTTAAAAAAAACCCAAAAAACCAAAACACCACTAACAAACCAAAATCATCCACTGAACCCATTATTAATCCAAAAGTATTTACGGACAAGCATCTGGCCACCTACATAGCAGTCCTCTTTTGGCTTTTATTTCTGATGCTGAATAAGAACACTGTTATAATGGGATTTTTTTTTAATCTAAGCTACTGGTATCACAGGTACTGAATGTTCCCATGGTGCTATGACTTGCTAGCAGATGGTGTGAGTACAGCAAGAGAAAGTGGGATGAAAATCCCTTTCAGAGAGTGGGCTGGGACATTGCTGAAGGTTAGTGCCAGGCTTGTACGTTTTAGAGATCTGAGGACTATCCAAAGTATTCACCATGGTTTTTTTCAGTCTGTCTCCGTCTTGTGTTGCACCCAGATTCTGGCACAGTTTTCACTACTGTGCACTTTGCTACAATATCCTTGTTAGCTGCTTTTCTGTTTAAAATCATTGACTGTTACTATCAAGCAGTTGGGTTTGGTTCCCAAAAAGGCAATGCCTTGCTCTGTGTGCCAGTTATAGCACTATCACTCCTATGTTCTGGGCAGACTATGCACAGGTATCTTTGCTCCACAAAAGGATGTAGAGAAGCCTGGTCCTAATTTTTGTTTGGATCATTTATAATGACTACTTTCAAACAGCAAGTCTGATTGACAGAAAGGTTTAGGCAATTCTGAATACACAGTATTGTATGCCTCTGCTGCTTTTTCTGGCTTCACTTCAGTTGGGTTGCTTTGGAGTTCTGTCAGGAAAGAAAAAGCAGGAAAGGTTGTTCCAGATGTTCACTGATTACACCAAACACAAAGCATGTAATATTAAGGATAACCTCACTAGTTCTTAAGTGATTTCTTCCCCAGTTAAATTATTTTGAGGTATGCTGCAAATGACACATTTTCAGTAGGTCTGTGAGGGGATGGCATTAGATTTCGTAGGAGAACAAGAGCCTAGTGAGCGTATCAAGCACAACAGTCCCTCTAACAATCTAGAAGAGCAAAAAGGGGAGAACATAGCAATTTAAAGGTTGAAAAATGTCCATTAAATGAGATGTGATTACACCGTTGACTTTCCCTTAATTCTAGTGATTACTCAGTATTTCTTCTGCAATTTTATCTTCCCAAATACCAGCAGTAGCGGGGCTAGTAGTACCTCCTAACTTGTTTTATTTCTGTGGTTGAGAATTCACCATAGGTGTTTGCATCTGAACTCCAGTAATGGACTTTCAGCTGGCTTTCCAACTAAGCTATTAATGGCCTCAGCTTCTAGAACTGGGTAAGACTAGATATGTACAACACAGCTGTGTCAGACAATGCATATGCATTTCATCATTATAAAACTGGTTGCAGTGGCAAAGGATAAAAGTGGTGACATCTCCGACTGCTAATTACTGACATATCTGTTTAGCTCTCATTACTGTTATACTGAAGTTGTGATCCTCAGTGTTGGATGCATTGGTTAGAATAGAAATACAGAAAACACAGTCTGGGAAGAAGCCATTTGAATTAAATTTATTGGCATGATTATGTCAGATAATGATTTAAATTTGTATAATGTGTGACTAAGAGAAGGCAATTACTATTCCAGGCAGGAAAAATAAATAGGTATTCAGCAATATTTTTCAGACCCTCACACTGAAAGACCCATTGCATAGCCACCACAGAAAAATCTGAATAAATATTGTCCCATTCTCTTAAAAATGAAAGAGGGTAATATGCCGTGAAACATGGAAACAACACAGCATTGAGAGAAGGAGAGAAAGAGACAGCAGATGCTGTTTTCCAGACTAAATCTCCTCTGATGCACTCCAGGGACCTCATTTAATCAAGCATCATTCTCACACTTCATCACGTATATTATTCAGAAATGATGAAGAATTCTGGGAATAAATTAGTCATTTATTTCAGGATAAATGGTTTTTAAAATTTATTATGATTTGAGCTATTTTGAAAAATTTGGTTTTTCCTTTATTTCTCTTGGAGGCTCCCAGCACAGCTTAATCAGAAACCGCCACTTGCAGGGTCCTCAAAGTCAAGACCCTGACTCTCTTTGTAATAGTAATTTTTCTGGGACATACCTTCTTCTGATACTGCATTCTCTCTACCTCTGATTATCAGATTAAAAATGCTTCTTTCAATGCACTCTCATTCATGGGAATATCTATAACAATGCTATGATTAAAAAAAGTGTTGGTTTTTTTTTCCTGCTGTGTCCATTAAAGATATTTAGTGTAAGAAGGATTCTCCAGCAAAATCTTTTTCTTACTTCCTTGTGTCTTGTTGACTGTTGTTTTTTTTCTGCCCTTTTGCATTATCCACTGCTGCTTACCTTTAGCATTTTACTTGTCAATTTTATAATAACAGTGCAGCATAACTTGACACTGTCCAGGTAAATATAGTCAACACTTTCTTGAAGAGCATATACAAGCTGATACTTTTCCAGGAAGAGTTCTGTCATATTTAATCACTCAGAGTGGTGCCTTATCTTACACGTTAGGAGGACAATCATGAACCAGCTGCTATGAAGTATCAGTATGGCTTTCATGGCTAGATCACATATTTGTAAATAGCAGCTCTCTTGTTCAATTACTTTTGATAGAGGGATTTTGATTAGGTTAATATAATTTATACACCCTCCATACTTGGTGATGTCAGGGTGATAAATTGGACAACCATATGATGAACTGCATTTATCCCATGCAGCGTCTCTTCACTCTGCACGCTAATCTACCCCTGGGCACTTCAGGCTTTTGCCAAGTGTTATAACACATGCTTTCTCCTTCTTGACTATATAAGTACTAAATGAAGTTAGAGTTAGCTTGAAAATGCAAAGGGTAAAGAAAGGTTATTACAGAAAGAATCACTCTTTCTGTATGTGTATGTATTTTGTACATATCTCTATATATTTTTTGATTCAAATGTCAATATTTTTTTGCCTTTACCTGTAGACAAAGGAGCATTGTCACTAAACTATTTTTCTTTTCAGTCAAAAAATAAATTATTTTAAAAGAGAATAAATACTGACTTTTGATTGAAGAGAAAAATAAAAAGAAAAATTTCTATGGATTTCCTATTAACAGAAGAAAATATTCCTGCATAAAAATTAAAATAGAAAAATATACAGATAATTCTCTGTCAAGTCACTGAATCTTGATGGAAATTGAGGTAACATATTACGAGTTAGTCAAGCAACAGACTTTTCTTCTAGACTGCAAAGGTGCTTTAAAACCCACCTTCCTTGTCATCCAAATATTCAACTGAATGCTCAGCAATCGACAATTTGCCAAGGATCCCACTGGTCGTCTGCAGCCCATCAGTCCTGGTTTCCTTCCTGCAGAAAGGCAGAAGCAGGCATAAAGAATTTAGTAATTGTTTGCCTTCAGGCTATTTCCCAGCAGCCCTGGGGTGGGATGCAGCTGAAGCAGGTATCTAACCCTGGACAGCAAAGATTCCAGAGACTGGACAAAAATCTTCTCAATCTCTAATATTTGCAATATCAGGGTTATTTGTGCAAATGAATAGCAAACTTCAAAGTGTCCTGTCCCTGTTATGTGCTTAGGATAAGTTCTCCATTTAGCAGCTATATAAATCAATGGAGCAATCAGGAAGTCTGAAGAACAAACTGAAAATAATGAAAACAGAAAGGAAAAGCTGTATTAAGAAATCCTTGAAAAAATGCAGAACTAGTTGCTTTCAGATGTTCAACCACTGTAAAAATACATGGCTTTTTCCTGGAGAGCTCTGGAAGGGACCAGTAGAGCAGTTTCCAGATCCATTTCAAAATAGTTTCCTCTCTTTAGCTTGCTATGTCTGTTTTCCCATCCTTTCATTCTCTCTGACCTCTTGTTTTGGACAATAGAAAAACCTCACCATGCCAAACTTTGACCAAATGCAATAAGTCTTATTTGTTTGCAATGTTGGATGAACAGGAACTTTAGAACAGAATGATGAACTTCACATGCTGTAGTGTGATTACTCACCATAAAATGAGTTCCATTCTTTGAAAATAAAAATGGATTTTTTTAATGGATTTTCTCATTATTATTTCAGAACAGCAGTCTATGAAAAGCCCTCAGTGTGAGAACCCAATGGAGACTGCACCACAGAGATATAAGAAAACTCTGTTACTTTGCAGTTACTCATGTGTGCTGTGATTCACTGCAATGAACTTCATGAACAAGAGACTTGTGTAGGTGATACAGTATTTTAATGAACTAAGTGATCACATTAAAAGATCACAGTTCAGATTCTCATTAAACCTACATTCTATAAGCAAAATGAGAAGGTATTTAACAGTATGTGCTGTGATACTGTAAAAGTTCATTCCAACAGGAGGTCTAGGATTAGGAAATATTTCCACCAATTTGTATAGTGCATGATGGGATATTTAATGCTTTTGCATAGCATATTTCTTCAGCAAGCATCTAGTATCTAATGAAATGCAAAATGTAGGGGAGTATGAAAGCCTTCCAGCTGCCAGACTTCTCATTCCTGGAATCCAAAGCATAAAGAGGAGAGGTGTGAGGTGGCTTTCTTTAAACAGTATCTTCATGCTTCTAGGCAGAAAGAGTAATTTGGTTCTCTTTCCAAACCCTAGAGATTCAGATTTTCATTTTCGAGCAGTAAGCCAACTGCTTAATCATAGTGCAATGCTCTAAAGAAGTATTCTCTAGTCCTACTGTGAAACTTTGCCATTAGGAAGGACAGTTCGAATATCACGGAGCAGAGAAAAAATCTATTCCAGAGAGCAAACAATTACACCACCTATGAATAGAGAGAACATTAAGCTGTGAGGCACCAATCTGCTCTAAATACCCTGTATGTGTTTAAACAAATGTTTGAGTGAGAAACTGATAAACAACTTTAAAGTTAGGAGTCTGAACCAAAAGTTATATTATCAACACTCTTTGTTCATCAGTATAGGAGTTAGTATCTAACAGCCAAATATTACTGTCAAAAACCAGTGAAAACATTCTGGGTTAAATTAGAGTACATTTCACATAAATGTGATTTTTCCTCTTGTATATGATTTTCCTTTTCATCTTTCTCTCAATGCAGCACTTGTCAAAGTTATTTTTCTTGGTTTTACAGCATTTTTAATGCTTAAAACATATTTCTGAATATTTTTCTCCCTAAAACCCCCAACTGATTAAAAAGCATAAATTCCAAAAATAGCAAACTAAATTCAGTGTAATTAATGTTGCATTAAACCAAAACTGGTAATTAATTAAAACATTTTTGAGGTATTTGTAACACCATCCTAGTGGATTACAAGACTTCACAAACATAACATCTTGCTACTATGTACAGCAGCTATAAGAGGGAGAAAAGTAAGGAAAAGCCTGAACTTCCACGCTTGAACCAAATTAAACCAAAACTCGTCCTATGTTAGAGTACAAGTCAACCTATATTTTGTTTCTATTGCTCTTCTCATGATTTAATTACCAGTCTCAATTAATAAAATATCCAAAATAGTATGGCCAATGCTCTTTGTTCTTGCCTAGATACATTTTGATCTTGTGAAATTACGGGTCCGCATAAGATCAAAAGAGTAGGGATACAGATGTCAGAAACTGAGACACTGATCCCTCTTCCACTGAAAAAACTAAGTCAGCCTGTGGTATTTCCATGCTCCAGCTCTCCAAGCACAAAATGGCAGTTATAACTACATGTAGCCTTCTTTCACCAAGATCTTGAGTTCTCCACAATCATCTTTATATCATAACGTAATGCTTCAGAATGATTCTACAGAAGTGAAATGGAAACGTATGTGGTTTTCATTCGTGTGTGGTTATGGCAGAGACAGAAGTATGGTCTTTATGGCTTTCCCAGCTACCACCAACCCTTATAATGAAGTACTTTATGAGGATTATTCACTCTCTGTATTTAATCTTAGTCCTCGGTCTCAAGACTCTCAGTAGTGGGACTTCTCGAGGAAGCACCTTTGGGGGTGCAGTGGGCAAAAAAGAGCAGGATTTGTAGTGTCACAGATCTTTGCCGATGTGAACTGCTTGAGATCCACTGGCTTCAGGAGGTCACAATGGACTGCAACTAGTTTTCAGAAATGAGTGCCTTGCCCCTGACCTCACCAAGATGTGAGTAATGTCTTATGAATGAAATTTTCCATTTTCCAATATTTGTTCCTGAGCCTTCTCTTTATATTCTTGAAAAGAGGTGGGAGAGGGAGGGCGGAATTTCAACTTGCTTGTTTAGTTAAGTCTGTGGTAAAAAATTCACTGCATCTTTGGATATTCTGAAGTTTCCCTGAGTTCAAGAGACTTCATTTTCAGAAAGAACCAATTTATTTTGTCATGGAGAGGAAAAAAAATATTATGTTGCTAAAGTTTTATACTCTACACCTGACGATACAAGTACAATATCGTAAGTACTGGATTCATACAACTGTTTTTTACTGGAAAGAAGCCTTTGGCTTCCCTGACGGCCTTTCAGGTTTCCCAGAAAATTAAGACAAAAAAAAGACAAAATTGTATTGCAACGTAGCAGAAGAAAGCAAATAAAAAGAGAGAGATGTGGTGGGTAAATATGAACCAAATCATCAATTTAACAAGTCATATGCTTAGGTTACGTCTAAGAGATGTGAACGCATAGCAAAAGCACTTCATACGTTAAAATGGCGATTGCAATGCTTAACTTATTAGTCTTCTTTTGATTTCCAGTAGGGTTAGGTTACCATTTTGCTCCATAAACTAAACACTTTGCATACGTTGATTCCTGTTACAATTCAAAAAGATTAAAAGTATCATCCTTCTGATATGTGTGCATTTATTTACAGGTTTATGAATAATTTATCTAGCTCTTTCTGAATTTAGGAGCACGAGGTATCTATACCATGAAATATATAGGAACATTTACTGAAGCCAACATTATAGCAAGTGCTCACTTGTTTTTTCACATAGCTTCAACTGGTTGCATCATTCAAAGAGGGAGACAACTTTCTTGTCCTACTGCAGTGGTTTACTTGCATCTCCCTGTGAGCTGCCAGTTTCTTACTAACAGAGTCACTTTCTCTGGGAATGCAATGCAGTACCACAGTTGGAAGCCATGTCATCTCATGTCTATATAAATATTGCCTTGACAAGTGATGGCAGCCTGGACTCAGAAAATGTATGCCTTCCTGAGATGGTGTCCTTTCTTTTCTGTCCTTAAGAAATCACAGTTTACAGTAATGAAAACTTCTGCTAACATTTTGACTGTAATTGACACATCTGAAGCCCCAAAAGATTAAATTTACTACTACAATTTGTGCCCTGATTGCACTAATGGCATAAGCAGGTTAACTGGAGTGGTCAACTATAGCTCATGTAGAAGGAAGCAGACTGCTGCCATAGCTCAGACACAACAGACTCTTCACAGGATTGTCAACATTTTTTGTATTTCAGGAAATTAAGGATAAAGATGACACTAGTTCTTCTGTGGTCAGAGCAGGGGGAAAGAATTGCCATCAGGATATCCTTTGCTCAGTATTGTTGCCAATGCTTGCTTAGTCAAGGCTGTGGATTGCTGGTCAGGAATTTGTCCACTAGACTTTATAATGGCATATTATATATGAGAAAACCCTGTAATACTTTAATCTGTAGTCAAAACACACTGAGCCTGTCAAATTGTTATCATTCTATGCATTCTGCTTTTCTCTTAGACTTATATTTCTGAGAATCTTTTTCAAGCTCTGAAGAAAACATACGACCTTGCTGATGAAATTAATACTTGGAATTTGTGAGAAAATAAAATAGGAATATTCACAAAGCAGACCCTTTTATGTGCAAAGTTTCTTTTACTTATGATGGCCCACTCAAACTTACCATCACCTACTATAGTTAAAATCCTGTATGATGGTTTTGTGAATATTTGTGAACTTTATTGCTGTTCCCAATGATGTGTCATGCTGAGTATAATTAGCAAATGTAAGAATTATTAGCACTGTGTATACCTAATGCTCTTTCACTTAACAGATGGCTTATGAATCTGGGACAACTTCCTAGCCCTGAAATGATTCATACCTCAGCTATCTGAACACATGGCTACCTTTCATCACTTGTGCTAAGAGCTGGTTTAATAACCCAGTTTTTAAAATGTTTTCTGTTCTTCAAGCAGCATATGCCACCAACATATTTTTAATAAGGTATAAAAACCCCAAGTGTAAACTGTACTTTGAGCTTCCAGTGGCCAGTGTTTCTTCCCTTTAAATTTGTTATCTATCCCAAACCTTTGTATAACTTTAGTTATATTGCTTGTCGGATCAGTATCATTAGTCTGAGGAGGAATAACATTCTATCATAAGTCTATAGGACTTGTAGAATTTCCAAAATGTGAATCCATTTGTGCCTAACATTCCCATACCCATCTTCTTGTTTGCATGGTTGGAGTGTATTATTACTTCCTACTTTCTTGCTTTCTCAATCATTTTCTCACATTCTTTTGCTTTATCTTGCTTTCCAGCTCTTCTCTCTCTCTTTCATTCTCTCCTCCTCTCCTGTTCTCGAATAATCAAACAATCTGCTGCTTTATCATCTTCCTGGTTTGTCATACCTCACACAGTACTGACTGCAACATCTATTTGTTCTCTTTGGCAAATTTTAGCTTCTGTGGGTTGCTTCATAATAACCCCTTTATCAGAGAGCGTGAGAGTTCTACAAGTTTTAAAATCTGTGGCATATCGATCCATTATTCCAAACAGTTCTAGTCACAAATGAAGAAATGATGTGTTTCATACAAAGAAAGTCACAGCCAAATTAGGTTCTCTAAAAGGTGAATGTGTTCTAAATCATCAATGCTATTTTTAATTCCGTGTGCTGGAACAATAGATATGATCAGTAAGTTAGGAAAAAAAAAAATTTCTTATATTGTTAAAACATTTTCCATGGAATTTAATTGCATACCAGTGATCCCTAATCACGTACAAAACAACTATGAGTACTAGGTCACTGGATCATTTAAAAACTCAGCTGCATCCCATTGTAAGAATACAGTGTACTGAACAAAAAACATCGCAGAAAATATTACAATAACTGTGCTTGCAAACAGCAGAAATCAGGTCCCAATTTTTCTTGCATAATTCACAATTTTTCAAGAACTTACATATTGACATATCCTATACTGAACACAAACCTGTAGCGACATAGGAATAGGTGAAAACACCCAAAAAGTGAAACATTTCTTGAAAGGACACTTGAGTAAGGTAGCTGGTAACAAAGCCAAGAGCTAGCTTGCACTTTCATGTCCTGAAGTTTTTGTGAAGCTCTGCACAACTGACTTATTAGAAGTTCTGTCATTAAATATCAGTCCTAACTGGGTCTTTGTGCAGCATTTTTGTTTCACAATGGTAATGCAATAATGTAACAATGGGGAAAAAACTGTGTGTGCTCCCACAGTACTTGGGATTGGGCTGAAAAAAAACTAAATGAAAATACTGAAGAATTTTCTCTCCATTAACTAGTGCTAGATACACATGGATTCCTTGCTAATTAGCAATATTCAACAGAGCCGGGTGACTAAAAATGGAACCAGAGGAAAGCATATGGGCATTAACCTTCAACTGGTTTAAACTTACACAGTTTAATAGGGCCGAATTTTTACTGGCCAAAGGTGCAGCCCCCTATTTATGTTCTCATAGCTTGCTGCTTATGCCAAAACAGATTCCAAGAAGCTAGAAATGAGGGGATGTGAGCTCCAGGAATGCTTGGTTAGTCTGGATGTAATTTTGGTTTTGAATTCCACACAAATTCCTGGGATGTTTTTGCCTTCCTTCCTGTAAAGATGATCATGTAAGAGGCTGCAAAAGTGGTTTTATGGTGCCTTTTTCTTTGGAGGGAGAATGCATTACCCACAGTGCAAGGAAGAATAAATACATCTTAGAAGATGTATCTGAGAAGATAATTCTTTATTACTGGAAATCACTATTAGAGTTCAAGGTAAATACATTGAGGCAGCACTGATTGTGTTATTTTAACACCTTGTGTATTCTGAAGTCACAAACATCAGCATTCGCCTCCACATGTCTCAATGCTTTCAGGGTTAGGCATGTTTGAAAGTCTCTCAACTGAAATTCTTCTTGCAGTTATTACATTTTCTGTACCTTCCCTCTTCCAAGGCTGGTTCCTCTGAAACTTCAACATCTGTCTTCATTCGCAGAAGTCAGGGATGCTACTTCTTTATCACTCTCTGATCTTATTTCATTCTTGGTTTGTTTTTTTTTTGTTGTTGTTTTGTTGAGGGTTTTTGAACAAACACACACCTTAATCCACATAATGTTTTAAATGGAGAGCAAAGAACCACACAGTAATTGATGTGGCTCTTAGCAGAGGTATAATGGCGTAAAAGCATCAGGAAAAACACAGCTTTTGACCCAAAGAAATTGCATGAGCTCTGCATGCAGCTCTGTAGGGCCTTGTAGGGTTGTGTCACAACCAGGGCCGCACCACTGTGGTCACAGTGACACTGCTTTACACCAGGATTTGTTTTGAGGAGTAGACTTCCATTTCTACAGTTGTTCCATTTCCTTTCTGTTCTCCATAAAGCACCCCACCTTATGGGTTCATTCCTGTTCTTTCACTGGGAAAAACCTCACCAACTATTAGCATAGACTAATCATCTAATTCTTTATTTTACTTCAAAAAAAAAAAAAAGAACCCACACATGCAATTCCATGGATATCTCATAGACTTCTTTTGGTAAGCTAGTTTTCTCATTTTACATATTAAAGAGCAAGCATATTATCATTAGCGTAATTGCAGCTCAAAAGTAAGGCACAAAAAAGAAAGTAATCTTAGTTTAGCTGTAGGTATGAAAAAAGAAAACCAGTTGAGTTATATATGTTTCCAACAGAGATCTGCACACATGTGCTGCAGATCTCAGTTATTATCAGTGGGTTCTCACATTTCTCTGGAGAGACCAGTTATTTACTCTACTTACCTATGTTAATGGTATGTCAATGTAATTTATGATATGCAAGCACCAAATCACAGGAAAGTGTGGTAATGCACTGTAGCTGTCTGAAACTGCCAAGTGATACTGGAGATATTATCCACATTTCAGCTGTAATCTTAGTTCCCTTCTGAGGGATGAATACTCATGGGAATCTCCAGCTTCATCAATCATATGTTTTTCGTTATGATCAAGAGTAGTAAATTAGGTTTGTGCAATCTGTGCTTTTAAAAGTTAAAAGAGCAGATCCTTAGTTGGTGTAAATTGTTATACATCCACTCATTTCCACAAACCTATTCTATATGATATGAATCAAAATATCCTACAAATGCAGATGATAACTAAGTAATAAGGAGCCTGGTTAGCAACTGGAAATCTGAATTTAAACATTCAAAATCTGATGGAAGCTTAAATGCGGATGAAATTTCCTCCTTCAGGCTTCCCACTATCTAAATTCAACCCTTATTTGCATTTAGCAAGATTTTCATTCCAGGATCATTCAGATGACAAGTGTTCAGGAGACAATCTCATTAGAATCTTGTTTGGCTTGGAATTGTTGTTGCTTTTCTCAGCTCTGAGTTGTTTATGGCTCCCAAGTTTAGCAGACTTTTGTTTATACCTTTCTTTTTGTGAAAATGCCATATGTTCCGTTTTGGCCAGGTTAGGGGTAGTGAGAAATGTTTTCAGTAGGTCATTCATTATCCTGCATTATGCTTATAAAAGCTTTGCCCAAATCTTAGTAGACTCATGTGTTTCTTTGTAAAATGTTACAGTACTTTTAACATTCATTGCCAATGACAGTGCTTGTGGAGCAAAATCAAAGTTTCAACAATCACCTTTTCTTTCACTATAAATATGTTCTTTGTAAGATTTATTACTGGCACTAATATTTACCTGTTTACTCTTTTTTGTAACTGTAGTGCTTAGGAACTTTTGTCAGAGAGTTTTCTTGGCAGCTCTCCCAGACCTTGCCAAGACAAAATGATTGCAATTATTCATGCAAGTTTTCACAATTTCTTAACATAACTTCTTTCTATTTAATACATCATATTAGAAAATCTCATTCAAACTGAACACAGTATTCCAATGATTTTTAAAGCAATTTACACAAAAATGACTTTAAAGTCCTAGGGTTTTCAAAATAAGAAAGAAAAAGAAGTAAAAAATATGCTGTCTTAAAATAAAAAGACAATCTAGAGTTTGGCAGACAAATTTGAGGAATTTTACCAGAATATAAAAAGGGAAAGCCATGGACATCCATTTTCCTTTTTTTGTAAAACAAGGGGTATACCTTGTTCCCAGAAAACATTTTTTCACACTTCACTTAAAAATTTCACATTTCAATACAAAGATAATGGTTTAGCATGTTAACTTTGTCTTGGTCCCGTATGATTTTCTCATTAACTTATCAGTGAACTTAACTTCTCATCTCCAGTCTCCTTAAGTTGAACACCACAATGACTTTAACGTGAAATATGTTTGATTTAATGATTAGAAGTTTTCTTAATTTCCTTCATTACAAAATACACTTAAGTAAAATACTAATACTAAATTTTCAGTATGTAGCAACTAGGAAACTCAATTGTCTCTGGTTTAGGCAAGATAACCCATGTGCTGCAATGTAGTCAGCATGGAACCAGGCAAGTCTAGCAAGTTAAGTGAAAAACAGTGAGATGCTCATTGACACTGAAGAGATCACAAGCACAATCTCCTCACGAGCAATATAGAAAAAAATGTCTGTCACTCAACATCTCAATTACCATATGTATACAATAATATTTATAACTACGTAATTATTAACAGTTTGCATAACTATATTTGCATACTTGGCAGTGCCTGTCTTTTTCTTTGGTAGGAAAGATTCTTGCATTTCTTTGGTATTTCCATTCTCAACGATCACAACAGATAAATATCAAATATAGCTCACTATCGTCTTAAACTTTCATTGCCATAAAGATAGACAGGAACAAATTTGGCAACACTTAACAGCTGACTCATAATTCACAGCTCTTATTATTCACCAATTCCCCGACAAATTTTAACTAATTAGTTTTGTCTGTTTGTTTATCCTAAGCATACACGCTTGACACCGCGTTTAATTGCTGCATTTGCCCATATCTCAACATGGTGCTTCTGTAGATTTTCTATTCTGAAAGGACCTACCTTCTTAATTCCCATCACATTGCTAACACAAGTGCTAGAAAAGATGCTAAAAGCTTATGCAATGTGCCTGTGCTACACTGTCAGCGTGCATATGGGTAATTCCCAAATGGGAGTTGCATCCATATTTCCACAGATCTCATTCTATTGAGTGCCATAAGATAGGTAGACAGTAATTAAAAACTTGTGACAAGAAAAAAAGCAAGCCACTGATGATACACATTTTCAAATCCGGGCAGAATACAACACATTGTGTTCAGATAAATGAAAAATTTAAAAGGATCCTGGATAATTTGACTGGGATGAAAGTGGCATGAGAAGAGAAATAAAGTTAACAAAGATGTTGCATGAACAAAAAATAAGTAACCTCAGCATTCAAATAAAATATCAAAATATTTTATTCTAAGTACATATTGTGAGCTACTGGCATCGCAGTAAAGCACAGGCCCATACTTTCTTTTTGTGTGTGCATCAGAGCACAGTGCGTCGAGCTAACTGAACCCCAGCTGAATGCACAGCACATTTTTATACCTTCACACGTTCCAAGGCTGGCTGCCCTTATACTAGTACATGCAAGGGCCAGGACATGGAGTTGAGCACTGTCCCATGATACCATGTTCTGTAGCCCATTCCCTGGCAGGATGTTGACTGCAGTACCTAGCCACTTCCCCAGCATCAGAAGGCAGCACAGGGCAGAAACCACATCCCCGGAGGCAGTGCCAGCTTGTCATCCGTGTTTGAGGTAGGAAAGGATTTAAGCCTGTGGGTGTCAGCATGGCCCTTGGGCACAAGTGAGAGGCAGACCTGCCAGCTGTTCTGCAAGTGAACCCTGCTGCCTGCCTTGTGAGTGTGGCGAGGCCAGATTCAGACATCAGCATGCTCTGGCCTATTTCTAGCTCACGTGGATATATCTCCAATGCATTCCCTCCAGCTGTTGCCCCTGGGTGAGCACAGGTACAGTTGGATCAGATTTAGCTACCTCCTCTCTCTCCCTGCTTGTAAGAGGTAAAATCATTGCTTGAAAATGGATTGGAGGGACAGTCACTTGCTGTCATGTTTCATAGAGTACATAACAAGCCTAGATCTCTTGTCAAGAAAATGAAATGAACTTACTGTGTCTGGATGACCTTCAGGAAAATGAATAACTATTTTGTAAGCTTTTCATGACAGATACCTAACATTGAAGAATAGTGGATATTCCATAAAGTAATAATAGAAAAAAAAAGAATATGCTGCTGTTAGCTGTTGAATTCTGCTCCAAATTCTGCTTAGCATTTTCATCATTTGAAACACACATGCCTATGTATTCCCCTGTCTTTGTTTCAATTCTGCAAGTCACATCGGTTGGATAATTGGTGAAATTACAGATTCTACTGGACAGAAAATAAGATTGGTGTTCATAGCATTTGAACTGGAATTGAGTGGAATATAATATCCACAAATCACTATTATGGAACAAATATATGTCTTACTGTGTGATTTGTAGGGAAGTGTGGTTTTTTAAAAGTAAGAATGTTGTATCATCACTAGCACCCTGTGTTGCCAAGAAATTTACTATGTTCTCATCATAATACTAAAATCAGATGAGTCGGACCTGACAGAGAAGGCAGTACAGGGAGTGCTACATTAATTTCAGCTACTCTTTTGGCATCTTGCTACTACACGCACACACACAAAAGGCAAAATAAAACCCATCCCTGAAGATTTTAAGGAGAGAGAGGGAGAAGGGGGAGGGGGCACCAGAAAGCAAGAGAACAGTAGAACAATAAAAATTCAATACTAACAGAATCTGTCAACCTCAAAACAATTAAAAGATTCAGAGTTCGGAAAGCCATTGTCTGCTATTTGTACAGAGAGTAAGATGGAAATCAATATTTATTTCTTGGAAAGTGCCAGCCCCAGCATGTGGTATTGATATTTTCAACAGGGTAGAAAGGCTTTTCACAACAAACCTTTCACTTTTCCACCATTAGAAAAGGTCTGTGCATTAGCTTGAACGTTACCTGGTAACACTGCTCTCGTTTAATGTTTTCTTTGGGGGATTTTTATGTTATTTTTATTGGCATTACCAGCAAAACTTTTTGCATTGCCATTGCTGTTTTAATACAAACGAGTACATACATGAAAGGCTCCCACTTCTGCACCATGCAGGTGACTGAAAACATTTGCAACCAAAGGGTCCTACAGCAAAGTCGTGCTGACCATGGGTGACAGAAGCTGCTTTGTCCACAGCAGAAGCCTGAGGCATTTGCTGACTGCAGCACTTTCTGGTGGGCCCTTTTTATAATTTTCTGATCTCATCGCTGTCCTGCAACCTCCAGAGACACATCTGTGGATTACAGAGGAATGGCTGGGGATGACTTCTAGCTGTTTTTCAACCTTGACACAGCTGGGACCTCTCTAATGGCAGCTTGTTTTCTCAGCTCCAGCTCTGAATGGAAGGAATTCATTCTATAATGAAATGTATCCTGAACTGGTGCTATACTTGCCTTTGAAAAATGCTATCTTTGTTTCTTTGACCCCTGTTTTCAGTGTATCGGATGACCTGATTGCTTTCATACTGCTTCTGTTATCATCACTCAACCACTGCAGTGAGGGGAAAGGGGATGCTATAACCTCCCTCAAGGGGAGTAGAGGAACAAAATCTCCATACCTCTGTTTGTAGGAGAAAAAATAACCATCCTCTGTTAGACTGGAGTGAATAGGAAAGGATATGATAATATGAACCATGCTGGAAATAAACTCTTACCTATTAGCACTAAAGTCTTATCCACCTTTCCAGTGCAAACTTTAACAAAAATCAGTAAGGTCTTCGAGGTGGCTTTCAGCCTCCCCAGCAGGCCTGAACCCTGCTAACTGCTCTGTGGCTCTCTCATTCTCCCCAAGGGGGTTGTAAAAGTGGCTGCTGGAGCACACAACACATTTCAGTATCTGGTAGCGAGGCAAATCTTCTCCCTGTCCTCCTCCCACAGCTTCAAGCACTCTGATTTTATACACTATTGTTTTATTGGATTTGTGCCTCCCAGTGTGCTTCAGGCACTCTTGAATATCCTCTGATTCAGGAATATTTCTTTTCCATTGCTGCAGGCTTGCAAGATCAACTGTGAGTTATTTTATCTTTTCTCCAGAGGGCTAAGACTGCTCTGGCTTGGATTGGCAAAATATTGCTGTTTAAAGTCCAAAGACTGTAATCTATGGCTGCGCTCTGTGACAGGTAACACTAGGTGAATTGGTGGAATTTAAGTATATGTCTAGCCTGAAAAACATTCACATCAAACAAAAATAAACATTTTCTTTTCTTTCAGAGAAGAAAACAAACAAACAAGAAAAAAATAAATGTAGTCTCCTTGTAGCACCAAGTTTGACCTACATTAGATTGCTTCCATTTCAGGGAGAGAAAGATAGAAGTAGTAGACTAGAAGCAGAAGAAGAAGAAGTAGGCTTTTATTACAACTTTCCCAAAATTGTCAGTTTTACTTCAGCAGAAATCATTCAGTGAATACTAGAATTAAAAAAGAATTCCAATTGCCCAGACATGGAATTATTAATGAACAAATGATCTTCTGGGGAAAAATTAATTCATCCTTCCCAGTGAAATATTTAAACTCTTGGAGTTTTTGTCTGAAAAATGGTTGTCCTGTGATATTACTTCATATGCATCTCAAGCACAGGCACAGAACTACACAAATTCAGAAAATGCAGGTAAGACAGAAACTAAGAGTGCAGAGAGCATTCAAAAAGCAACCTAGAGAAAGTGATTAGATCTGTGTGAACTAAATGGTCAACATAATCACTAGAACTAAAATCCATCTTAGTACCTAAAGTTTGATTTCCTTGTCAGAGAGACATAAAAATACACTCCCTAATTTTTAGGGATGATATTGTTAACAATTTCACCCAAGAAAGGGTGAGCCTACTCCGTAAAGCACCATATCATGGACATTTTGAGATTAGAATTATGTGCCAGAAAGATGTCTCTGGCCTAAATTAAAATAGCAAAAACGATTGAATGCTTTACCACAGTAATAGACAAGAAAGAAAAATCACTTGAAGGAGGAATGGGACATACCCTTATAAAGCTGAACATCCAACCATGCAAGGGTCATCCATGTGAAGATGGTGGGAAAAGTTCCCGCAGTCCTGGGATTCCAATCATTCTCAGATTCATGTATCATACTGTGTTTCTGGGGGGTGATCTGTAGGAGTTTGATTTCTCTTTTGACAGAACAAATGCTTTCAGAGTTCTGGCAATCTGGCCCTCAAAACCTGAGTCCGAAGTCATTATGATGAATCTGGGTTGTTATCTTACTGAAGTTCATATCAATCTTTCAAACCCAAACACTGAATTCATGCTGTCATTTGCCTTGCTAGAAATATTAGTTTAATTTCCCGATACCACATGTCTATTGATTATGTACAGAACTGCTTACATGCATGCTCAGTTCCCACCCCTAGGGTTCCCTGTAGGACTAGCAGTTAAGGAGGAGGGAGGAGGAAAAAGTGAAAGCAGCTTTGGAGGAAATCCATCCATGTCCAACAATTTCCTTCACAGATCTCCAAAGAAAAATGCCTTAGGAAGTGCTCCCTCATTGTCTCTGATCAAAATGTATCTGCTGGCAGCCAATCTTCAAACGCTTTGCACAACAGATGCAGGTTGATTGTTGTTTTTCTGCTACTTCCTACCAGCGGCAGCCACAGGACACCTTCCACTGTGTTTTCTCATCAAAGGACACAAAGAATCGCCACCTGCAGCGTCTTCAGAGGCAAAACCAGCTGGAATGAAAGCACAACCAAATTTGCATGACAAACCTCACAACAGCCATAGAAAGTTGGTCTCTAGGGGAACAGGGGTAATTCTTCCAGGCTCGCCTTACTAAAGTGTTGAAGTTAGAGGAAACCTCCTCTCTCTTGCTGCTCAAAGAATGGAGATTTTCCACTGCCACAGAGTATCCTGGTTTAATCCTTAGATTTCCATTCTTTAGGACTTTCCCATTATTTCAATATCTTATCCACATCATACAATGTGCACTTTCTGTACAGTCTGTTTACAGCTTATGAGATGCTGACTGCGGATGGGAGAATGCCACCGCACCTCAGAAGTCTAATGGTTATGTGCCAGCTCCTTGAGCAAGAAAAGTGGTTTCTGCCCTACCCCAAGCACTCAGAGAACCAGGCTGAATGGAGCTCCCCAATGTTAAGTTCATGCCTTGATCTGATGACATTTTCAAACTGCCATCTAAACAACAGTTTGTCAGAATGAATATTCACCTCACAAAGCCTCCACTGGGTGACCTGGCCAAAAAGGGAGAGTAATTCATGAGTGTGGTTCTGGCTGTTGCCCTTGTTGAGGTAACCAGGGTGACTGTGCCTGCGAGGTCACAAGAGGATCAGAACAAGGTTAATGGCAATCAAGACCTAATATGACTCTACAAGCTTTGAAGGACATCAGAATTACACGTAATGCTTTTATGCAGATCTTGAGTTCCAGAAGACCCATTTGTACAGATCTGCTGCTGAAACTCTGACTGCACACCCTTGCTGACAGGTTGCAGCAAGGCTGACCGCTCTGCAAGGAGCAGAGACCCAAGTGTGAGTGCATGGCAGGCAGGAGCTGTGGAGCCACGCGATGTGGCAAGCCTGGGTCAGGATCGGGGCTGGAGGTGGAGTTCAGGGTCAGAAACAGACTTGTGGTGCAGTGCAGCTTAAAAGCTGCTCACAAGGGAAAACTGAGGCCAGACCTCTCCAGCTCAGTTCACAACACCTTTTGTGAGTGGAGAGGCTGACCTTGGGCTTGGCCAGCTCAGCAGCCCAGGCTGGCCTGTGGCACAAAGTGTTGCCCTGAGTTGTACCCAGCATACTAGTGTATGCAATCTTGAGCACACGGACATCTGGCAAGAGCAGAGCATATGGAAACGCCCCCATGCCCCAGGGAACTTCATGCTAAATGGATGGTTTAAATCTGGAGGGTTTTTTCCCTTCCCCACTGTTTTGGAAATGCAACTGGTTGTCTGAAATGCTCTAAGTGCAGACTTGACTTTTGAGAATGATACAAATGAAAGTGTTATAGAACGTAATTCACTGAAGTCAAGTATTCTTGAATCACATTTTAGGTAATTGGGTGGATTAAATAAAAGCCAACTGTAATTACAAAAGTATGGTTTGGTTTTGATTCTGCTCTGCAATTTATCCTGGTTTTGAGCTTGATTCCTTGTAACCCACCTCACTGAGGTGCTTTTCATTTCTCTTTGCTTGTTTTCTTCTTAACATGTGATGTTCCTATTCAGGAAACATTTTTCTTCAGTTTTCAGTATGTTATTAATAAGTTGTCTCTCTCCCCACCTTGCTTTCCCTCAATACGTTCTTCCCTTGCCCATTACTTTTGGCTTTATTTATTCTTAATGGCTCAAATTAGAGAACTGGAATCATCACCACTTATTTAAGCCCAACTTGACCATGTGTTGAGTCATTGCCTGATTCAACATGCTTAACCTTACTTACTTGAAGAATTGATGCAACAATAGTTCATGTAAAGGCTCTGATATGCTTTTCAAATTAACTATATTTTTGTTTGCCTTAAATGGTTTCTTTTCAACAGTGGAAAAGTTGCCAGGTGAAATTTAGATACAGCATAAGGCACTGTGGCTGGGTGGGGAAGAAAAATATGAATGACAGGACAGTTTAGAGCTAGCCTATGCAACTGAAATTGCATGTTAGCAGCTCAGTGTCACAACACCCACTTAGTAAAGGTAAATGGAGGGGAAGCAAAGGCAAAAGAACAAAACCCCAGCTGTTGCAAATATGTGAACTAGCACATTAGTTGCTCACTCATCGTACTGTCTTCCGTATACCAGATTACCAAGGAGTATGCACAATATGGACTTTGAATGTGTGTTTGTGCTATATGCCAGTAGTGTTACAAGGTTCCGAATGAGGTCCCAGCAGAGGTGTCATCATTACCTATTTGAATGTCTTACTGCTACATTTGTCTACCTCACATCTTTAGATGCTTCTGAGGCCTCAGTACCATAATTAGATGCCACTCAAAGATCCTTCTAAGGCTGAGAATTGGAAATGACCAGAGAACTGTATTCTGATTTTATGTTATGACTTACTGCTGCTCAGCATATTTATTCTTAATACTTTGGCTATGAATAATTAAATATTTAAATGTACACTTCTGCAAACAATTGCTTGGGGGATCTGTTAAGTTTATTTGTATTCATGATCCATAGCTGTGTTACTGAAATCATTTTGGTGCTACAAAATTTTTTTCAAAGACTTTCAACGACCCCAAGTATTGTATTCACATCATTCTCACACATATTATATGCTTGTCAAAGCAACCTCGAGCAAGGAAAGCTAATGTTTAAAACACATGGAAATATTAAAAGACTTTAGGATAAATAGGAGTGCTTCTCACGCAGCAAACTGCTTGCCTAAGGGAATATGGGTATACAACTTCCCTCATGGCTAGCTTTCATTAACAAATCATTTGATAGAGAGTAATTGGAAGGACTGGGTGCTATAATAAATGTTACGGTGAATAAGAAACACTAACATGTTTAAGTGCATTAGCATAAAATTTAGGACCAGCTCCTCAGTGGAAATTTAAACTAGATGATGCTTTCCTCCTACATATTGACTTAGACATTCTCATTCTAAAAAATGCTAAGCTACACTTGGGGAGTTTCTGAATATTTCTTGATTTTAAATGGTATTTATCAAGATAATTCTGTCATTTGACATTTAAGCAGATGAGAGCGTTATATGCTTCCTGAAGTATGTAAATTGGAAGCGTCTATGAATGGGTACAGAATACTCATTCATTGACTAGAATGTAGACTGCAATTAGCCAAGCTAACATTTATTTATTTTTAGGTGCATACCTTCTAATAAGATGCTTCACACTTAAGTAATTAAACTTAACATTATGTCACAGGGACAAATGCAAATATATGTGACTCATTTCTTGCCATGCAGGTTTTCCTAGTGACAAAAAAATATGGTTTATCTCTGCCTGTCTCTATTAGAGTTTCCATTTCCTGTACTCTGTTTACAGTTTGTTGCAAATTAAACAATGTCAAACTGACAAGCTGCAGGGTTTCTTAAAAATTTAATGGCTTGTTAGGGGTGAAAAAACTTCTTTTGGGTAAAAAAAATTAATGTGCTTTTTCTGCAGCAAGACTTAAGTGAAAGTGATTCTCCATGTTGTTAGCATAAATGAATTTGGCTCAAGTGAAATGCAAATTAAAGCTATTGTACACACTTCTTTTAATAAAGGCAAAATCTTATTTCTGTAAGTTATTGATTGTGTTTCCACATAATTATGTTCATTTTGCTAGGCAATACTTAGTTCAATGGCCTAATTCTGACACCTTTTGCATCAGTTCTGTATTAATTCAAATCTACTGGGACAGGTATCAGCTTACAGTAAAGTGCACTGAAGTTTCTCTCAGAAGCTTTTCTCATTAGCCTAAAATCCCAGGGATGGGACAGCACAGAGAAGCTACTTCTCTTCAGTTTAAGGCTTGTATTTTTCTACCTCAGTGGTACGTTAATGCTGCATTTTGTGGATATATATGTAAATCTGTTCTTCCAGTCTTCTGACTTGAAAATAAAAATATGTGACTGTAGTAACCTATGTGAGCCGTGGGAAGAAAGGGAGGAGAAAATGTTCAATGCCATTGCCATTGGGACTCTTAATGCTTTAGGAATTGATTCAGGGTAATTGAATTGCTGTGCTAATAAATCTCACAAGAAGTTACAGATATTTCAAAACACTTATATAACAAGGGAAAGTGTAGAGTCCTGCATCTGGGCAGGAACAACCCCAGGTTCCAATATAGGTTGGGGAACGACCTGTTAGAGAGCAGTGTAGGGGAGAGGGACCTGGGGGTCCTAGTGGACGGCAGGATGACCATGAGCCAACACTGTGCCCCTGTGGCCAAGAAGGCCAATGGCATCCTGGGGTGTATTAGAAGTGGTGTGGTCAGTAGGTCGAGAGAGGTCCTCCTTCCCCTCTACTCTGCCCTGGTGAGACCGCATCTGGAATATTGTGTCCAGTTCTGGGCCCCTCAGTTCAAGAAGGACAGGGACCTGCTGGAGAGAGTCCAGCGCAGGGCGACAAAGATGATGAAGGGAGTGGAGCATCTCCCTTATGAGGAAAGGCTGAGGGAGCTGGGTCTCTATAGTTTGGAGAAGAGGAGACTGCGGGGGGACCTTATTAGTGTATATAAATATATAAAGGGGGAGTGTCACGAGGATGGAGCCAGGCTCTTCTCAATGGCTAACAATGATAAGACAAGGGGTAATGGGTACAAACTGGAACACAAGAGGTTCCACTTAAACTTGAGAAGAAACTTCTTCTCAGTGAGGGTGACGGAACACTGGAACAGGCTGCCCAGGGGGGTTGTGGAGTCTCCTTCTCTGGAGACATTCAAAACCCGCCTGGACACATTCCTGTGTGACCTTATCTAGGTGTTCCTGCTCTGGCAGGGGGATTGGACTAGATGATCTTTTGAGGTCCCTTCCAATCTCTAACATACTGTGATACTGTGATACTTCCTACCATGATAGTCTTACCTGAGATAGCAATCTCTGTCTGAGGTCATAACTCAAGTGCCTGATATTCAAGTGTTCTCTGATTATTTTAGTAGCCTCACCTCACACAGAGGTATTGTATCTGGTCCCTTTCATTTCCACTCATGCATTCAGGGCCAACTCCACTTTTCTGGCCTGTGTCTATGCTTTGTGCTGTGTCACTGTTCTAATTAATGCACATTATACAGCCCATGGGCCAGGGGCTTTTAAAGCATCAAGACTCAGCAACTGTGAGACATACAGTCTGGTAGCTGGGATGTGCTACATAATCCTTACAGGTACCGTTGAGGATGCAGATTTTTCCAAACACCAACTGCAATTTGTTTGTATTCAGAGGGGCTTTGTTTTCACCTCATAAGCAAATTGGGTTTGACCATCTGATGGGCTGATTGATTCATTTAGTTCTGCATTTGTGGATTGCGCACATTAGCATTTATAATGCTAACTGCTCCTGCTAGCACTAACTTGAACGTTTTCCTATGTAAAATACATTGAGTGGTGACTGTTGGTCTGGATGCCTCTTCCTTGATGCTATAGTCTCAGTTCATTTTATTGAGAAAGTTAATTGGATTTAAGCAGTAAAACCATTTTGTAGATGCTACAAAATCGAAACTGTAACAAACATATTATCAAGTGGCTAGGAGGTGATGTTATTTCCTTCCTTCCCAAAGTAGAAATGTCAGTTTACAAACACCCTCTAGAAAATGGCTGTTCCCTACTAAAACTTCTCAGTGTTAAAAAATTGTATCAGCATCTATGCAAAATAATGTTTCTGAATTTTTATTTCTCTCAAACATTAACCATTAAAATTCTCACTGCAATCTAGATGGGAACCAATGTTGAAATGACAAAATTTCTCTGCCAGTCCAAATACGGGGATTTGCCTTAGTGAAATTAGACTTAAGATTGGTGCAAAACTGTCTATGTAGATTGCTGCAAAGGTCTATGTAGAAAAGGAATAGATGAAAATTCCTGAATCTTGTGCATTATTGAGAACAAGTAGCATATGACCAAATCAAATAATGTGACATATCGTGCTTATTAAACTGTGGTGTTAAATGATGTTTTGCTGTTTTCCCATTAAAATGTCACTGACAGATACCTGAAAGAAACTGCATAACGTCAATAAGTCAAAACAAGAAAGCTGAACAAAGTACTTGGATATTTTTCTGCCAATAATTTTCTAATTCATCTTGTACAACAAGTTGATGAAACTGCATTTTGCTACAGGAAGCTTTTTAGTCAGAATATCTGACTAGCTCCATAATATTATATTATAGTCTAGATAATTATTGCTAGTTCAAATAAAGTAGCTTTTTCCAGACAAAGGACATGGAAACTATGAGAGAGAGAGAGAAAAATTAAAAAAGCATTCACAGATCCTGAAATCTGATTTACTGGAGCATTTAACCATGTGCATAAGCACATGAGCTGCAGTGATCTATGTCAATATTCATTTGACTAAAGGAGCTGGCTTAAATGAGAATATGCAACTTAGAAAAAAATGCATGAAGGTAGAGAACTGAAGTAAGTTTTAAAAATACAACTGCAGAGAAGAGCTAGTGACAAACTTTATTCAGAAACCAGTAGAGAATTTGGGGTTTTTTCCTAAAATTATATTGGTGTATTTGTTTGGGCCTAACCTCTGCCTGAGGCTTTCAGACACGCAGCCTGGGAATCATCTTCAGACAAATCTAGACACAGATGAATCTTTCATCTAATCACACCTCATTCCTTCTACTCCTCTGACTCACTGAGTCAAGAGGAGTTGTTCAAGCTGGCTTGTTTTCCTTTGAGAAACCATTCAGATTTTGAATCTTATTGCTATGTTTGTCAAAAGGCGTGTGCCTGGTGTCATGCCGTGGCGACTGTGACATGGCCAGGCTCAGCATCCATCTCCTTTTACTTCTTCATTTTGTCTTATGCAGCGGTGAGAATGTAGATATGTGCATGTGCATATGTTTGGCTGTGTAGGCATGTGAACAGATGATTCATTTTGTTCACTGTGAAGGCAGGTGTGAAAAATTTGAAGAAAAAGACTGCTTTTATGCAAAAATTCAATACTGAGTTCATAGAAAATCACTAAAGAGCTGAATAATGAGGAAGATCACTTAATGTTTCCTAATTAGATTGATGAAATTTACCCTATGCCCTTAATCCATTGTGTATTAAGGAAAAATGGCTAAGGTTTTCATTTGAATGCTTTGTTTATTCCCAGTCCTTAATTTCAAGGTTGTCATCTGTGCAGTGTAATTTCCTTTTCTTGCTTTGCATTAATAGCTCAGTATAAATAACTTGCCTGGTTAAAGCCAAAGTAGAAGGAGGTCTCCTATGGAATTATGGTAGAAATGTAATTAAGGAAGCAGGAGAAAAGAAAACGGCATCATTTGAGGGTTACAGTATTGTAAATCTGAAAATAAGGGAATGAGGATGATGGCATCCACAAGAGGCCAGTATCATGTAATTGCTGGAACCCACACAGACATTACAAGAGGTGACAAAAATCTTAAAGACATAGATTAAATCCTTCTGGATCTGAATTCTGATTTCCCCAATGTATGGCTGCTTACAGCCTCTGTTCTAACTCCCATCCATCTACAACAAAAGATGAAATTACCAGAATGGCTTTCCTTCCAGACTGATTAAATGGAGCAGGAAAATAGACAGCAAAAATGGTAATATGTTATAATTAGAAACTTGTTACAATGTAATAATCTAAGGCATAATTTGTGGCATAAATCCTGTTTCCAGAAAGCACTTAAGCATATATATAAGTCCATCTATACTGACACAAGGCATCTAAACACATGCTTTGGTTGAAATATGGGCTTAAAGTCAAGTTAAAAATAATTTTGAAGTATATGTATAAACCTACAGTAATTTTTGGAAGGTTTTTCCAAGTGAGGATAATTTCAAGAGCTTTTTACTTTGTCTGGAATTAACATTGATTTCCTGAGCAAAGATCAACATAGGCAGTTATCTGTGGTATTTCATTTTCATCTGTCTGGAAAACTGTTTGGATGGACCAGTGTAGTGATTTTTTCTCTTTGCTTTCAGTTCTACAGCATTTCATAGTCCCTTCTTTTAAAAAGGAGAGCTTCATTATTCTTTGCAGATCTCAGGGCACAAGTCACATAGTAGTAGTCTAATAGTAACAGGAAATAAACTTTTCAGAAGATTCATGTTAGTGTGTTTCAAAATAAGTAATTTACACCTTTGTGCAAATTCATAAATTCCTTTTCTTTGCTGTTGATTTCTACACATCTTCACTGTAACTGAACATGAGCTTTGAAGAAATGTGTTGCTGAAAATTTATGATTCCAGATAGGTGTTTTGAGGTGTCAGGGTAAGGGACAAAAGATTTTGTTATTGCTTGTCGAATGTCTTCCCCTGAAACAACATAAAGCGTAAGACACAAATGTTATTTAGAAATCAGTGTCAAAACCTCTGACATATCCATGGATAAAATGTCCAGTTTCTAGTTCCTTAACACTGCATAAAGTAAGTACTTGCATGGCACACCCCCAGCAGCAACTTTTGCTTGCAAGTCCGTACCAAATAGCTGCAAATGCACGGTCCTATTCCTGCAGGTCCTGTTCCATGGGTCCTGTTCCCATGAACAAGGGAAGTTGCAGTGCTCTCCTTGCCACTCCATCGATCAGACCTTCCTTCTGTAACTGCATTGCCCCAAGTTTCCCTTCATCTAAAAGCACTGTAGAAGACAATTGCTTAAATGAATAAGGCACCTAGTAATCAAAAACATGCCCCCAATCAGAGTAGGTTTTCTTTCAAGAGACTGATAATTTATTTTCTTTTCCAATCATGTCACATTATGAATAGCATTAGAGGAAAAGTCATTAAATATATTCGTCTATGCCACTAGAACTTACTATAATTTGTATATAATTCTTGGAAGATGTGATATTTTATAAATCTGAGACTTGACAAATTATTCGGTTTAATTCACTCATCTGTCTCAATACTTGGCTCCTTTCTGATTCTACTTCTTCGAACCTCCAATTAGAAATGAGAGAACAACCCCTGATGACAGAAAGAAAAATCAACTGAAATTAATAATAAAGCTAGAATAAAATAAATATTACAAACACTGATTATTTCAATTTGCAACAAATATTCTGCTTGTAAATAGACACTACTTACGGAATAGAAATATATGAAAATATTGCTTGCATATAGGAGAAGAGCTAAACAAAGCCAACAATTTTGTAATTATAAAAATCCTTTTGATTTTATTTTCTTTCTTTACCATTTCCACATGCAAGCATAGAATGTTCTTGCACATGCACCTTATTAGAATTTGAGCATTTTCTTTTCTTTTCCCTCCTTTTTGTATTAATTTCCACTTGAAGTATTATGAAAACTGACTGAAAAATACAAGAAATTAAAGTCTTACTGACAAAGATACCTTTAAAAATAGTTAAAAAGACCATGAGTTGAGCATCCAAAATGACAGCAGAAGAATGAAAAGCTTACATGCAGCACTTCAAAATTAGCCCAGTCATTTTAATTGAACTTTTCTCTGACTTTTCTGCTAATAGAACTTGGAAAGAAACCTTCTCTAACCAAAAGCAATGCCTTTATAGTACATGTATAAACCTGCATATATGTGGAGGGATTTTCATATATAAAAATGCATATACATATGTGTATGTGATATGATTATACATATACACACACGTATATGTATACATATATAAAGTTAATATACATTTAATATTTGTCTCTCTGTATTCAAGGCTTTATTACATAGAGATGAATCTGTAGTTTGAGAACTGTTCTGACTGTTCCTGCCTGCTATCAAAGCACTGTGGCAGTGTAGAGGGCATGCAGGAGGGCTGTCAAGACCATGCAAGCCATAAACAGCTGCTCCCAGAACGTCTGCACTAAACCTCAGACGTACAAAAGCAGTCACAAAAATGCCACCTCTGGGAGGGTTTCTAAATTGCATTCACTGTCAGCAGTAGCATGGCTGACTTGCACCCTACTGTCTCCCTGATGCCTGTTTCTGATGAATTTAATAGGTATTGAGTGTCGCCAGGTAAGGCTCATGGGCCAACCAGTTCTATTTGATTTGATATGAAAGTTTCCCTATTTCTGCCAGCACTGAGTCTTAGTCTTATCTAGTTCTAGTTACTGTAGATGAGCTGAAGTTCCTGAACCTGAGTTTATTCATTTGAGGAACTAGTGCCTGGTTTCAGAAATTGTTCTTCTTTTGATAGAGTTTGTGAACCTACCTCTTTAGCAGAAGTAGAGGTAAAAATTAGGGGGCATTAAACAAAAATAATAAAATTGTATTTTAGCTCATAAATAGTATGCTTTTAAAACACTCTCTAAGAACAAGCAGTGTGAAGGACACAGAGCACAATTTCTCTTTGGTACTGATCTAAAAGTCCTAATAGAATTTGGTGTGTGTTTGTTTGTTTGGGGTTTTTTTTAATGTTATAATTTAACATTTTAATTGTTATCAGGAAATATTTTGAAAGCCTCTACTATGAAGATAAAACATACAGGAGTTTTGTTTTTAAGATATCAAACAGATTTAAAGTGGTACTTCAAAAGTCCTCTATTCAGCAGTAATCATTATAATGTGAACTAAACAGTTCAGTTGTGCTCCTGTGAACATAAAAGCATACTGGTTTAAAGCCTGTCTCACAGCAGCTGCTAAACATCAAAACAATATAGAAAGTTAAAAATAATTATGAAAAGTAGTGATATGTCCTTTATCAGATACCAAAAATATTAAAAGTTTCGCTTAAATACATTTGCTTCCTTGCAAGAATACTTGCATGTGTACACATAAGGCAAAGAAGAAGAACCCTTCAAATGCAACAAACGTATGGCTATTAGAATCTAGCCCTGCTAAATTGGAGTGAGTCCCACCATTGATTTCATTCGTACCTGGCTTAGGTACTATTGAATTTAAGATTTAAGTCTTTCATAAAATTCAGAGTTTAATAACTTTAATTCCCTGATGGCTGCAGAGTTGCTAAGGAAGTAGCATTTGATTTTATGCTAAGAACTGCCTCAGGATCAGCCCCAGAGCTGATCAAGAGCACTGGGGCTGCCTGTCTATATAGATTCTCCCCATCTTGTGTCATCTCAGCTGACCTCACCTACAGCAAGTCATGAATTTCAGGAGCATTTTCTTGCCACAATACCAACCAAAAGAACTTTGTGAGAACATGCTAATTTTAATAATGAAGGCCTTTAACCACTATTCAATTTTTAATTTGTATTTGGGAGAAAGAGGCTAACATGCCCAGTGGTTTGTGTATTGCTTGGCATGTATGTATAGAAAAGCTCTAATCTGCTGTCTAGAGGCTAAAGAGTCAGTCTTGTTCTTTCACTTCTGTTGGAGCTGCCTAAGTTTCTATAAATAATTCTAGAGTCTGAAGAAAAGAGAAAGAATTTGGGGGCCCTGTGTTTAGGAAACTTACCTGGCATGTATGTGGCAGATTGAGGTTCACATCATTGCTCTAATGGGAATGAAATTGCTTATGGAGCTTGAAACAACTCCGAGATAAATGAGGTGGTCTGTGATTTGAGCAGTTACCTGGAATATGGAAGATGCAACTTAAACTGTCAGAGTGTGAGGGGCTCATTGCTTCCTCTGAGCCATAGTGAGCCACAGCCATTGGATCTCTGATGTTCTGGACTGATGTTCAATCTCTTACTGTCTCAGCTTCAAAAATATAGAAGTCTCTTTTTATTCCAAAATAGAAAACAGAGAGGGTTTTTTTATTATAACATTTCTTCCCCAGTATTTCTCTCACATCTCTGTAATGATCCCATTGAGAAATTGCTAACTCTGTGCCTTTCCAATCTTTGGCCTTTCTGAAATATATGAGGCGGGACCTATACTGGGATCAGATCAGCCATATCTAATCACACAACTGTAACAAAAACTTATTGTGAACTAGAGTGACATTATAACACTCTTGCTCTGCTTGAGATGCTGTATGATTAGTTTTCTATCTGGGCTATAATCATTTGGCAGACACCTCTAACACTGTAATCAGTTCAAAACTTAATGCTGTATTAGATCAAACTTACAGCAATCAACCCCAAACCAAAAATGCTCGGAAATCAAGAAACAGAAATTTAATGAAGTGGTTCTCTGTTTCAGAAAATAATGTTGTTAGAGGTCAAAACAGCAGGCATTATGGAAAGAAATTGTTCACAGAATCTATCCAGAACTTTCTCTATCCGGTTTTCATTGACTCTTACCATTCTAGTTTCACCACTTCTCAGGGTTTATGTTTGCAGTCTTAGTTTCTTATACAGACATAAATAGTCTTAAGAGCGTTAGGTAGACTTTGCTTAAAATCCAAAGTTGCCATTGAACTATTTGGCTTCAGAACAAAACAGAATCCACTTTGACTCTTTTCTGTGTCATTTTACCAAAGCAGTTAAAAGCAGGGAACTGAAACACCTCACAATGTAGTAGCTAAAGTAAAGCACACGCACAAAGTACTTACTTTCAGCAAGTATGAAATTGTTATTTTCAACCAGAAGATGGCTCTGCAATCAAGCCAGGCAAACTAAAACCATAGAGATGCAGCATTCAATTTTTTTTCTTTTATCTTTTCAGTTCCCTTCTTCCTTGGTGGAAAGACTCCAGTCCCTGTAAGCTGTAGTTTTACAAAAGCTCTTGTTTCCCTCACAGCAAAGACTCACTTTCCCTAAAATCCTCTATTTTATTAGGATAGGATGCAAGACAGAACAACAGACTCATGGCTTTAACCACCTCCCACTGAAGTCAGTTGGTATCTCATTGCTGATTTAAGTTGAAACTGCCTGGAAGATCCCTTCTTTAAATCCCTGTGGGTGGTGTGGATGGCAGTTTCCTACCCGTGTTAGTCTTTTGTGAGCTGATTTTCTTTTTAACGCTTGCTGAAAAGCTATCATCTTTGATGTTGCACAGGGATGTTGCTCAGAAATGGCGTTGAAGATGACATGGCATTATTTTCTTGTTTAGAATAAGATACCTGGCTGTTGGTGTTTTAATATTTTGAAACACTGTGTAGAGTTTATATTACAGCATGTGTCTTATATCTGTCTTTGCACTTCTAATAAGCATTCTGTAGCGTTATATCACTGATGCATGGAGTAATTCCTCTCATCCTGGACATAAACTTGTAAGTAAAGCCCGCATTTGGAAAAGCTAGCATTATTATCCTAAGGAGAAATGTTAATTGGCAAGAAATTCAGTGAAATCCATGAAGTAACTCCATTGTGAGCCTCAGGTTAAATCAAAACAAGGTCTACTATATTTTTTCTTGGCATCTGCTTTGAATTACTACTGTAAAACAGAAAGAAGGAAATTATAGGTACTGTCTACTTTATGAGACTTTTCACACGTGGAAACAAATTGGTTGCTGTGCACGTTTTCCTGCTGTGCTAATTGTTTCAAAATTTCAAATACTGATTATGGGGAACTGCTGAGTGCTTTCCTTTCTGCAAGAGAAGGCTACACAAGTGAGAGAAAAACCTCTTAGTTTGGGTTTGTATTAATATAATAATCAACACTTGGTGAGATTTGTCCATGTACCCTGTTTTTAAATATCAAAAAACCCACTGTTCAACACTGTTGCTCTTTCTGCTAGCTGAAATCCATTTCAATGTCATTTTTGTGGAGTTATAACGTAATGATATAATGCAGCAGCGAATGATGTCAATTCACTTTTACGCCCGTGGAACCTCAAACAGATAGATAATGCTTTTATTTTTGGGCTTTTTGCCTTCCTTTTTTAACCTCTGCTCAGTGTAATTAAATGGAATTTATCCTGACATGCTTGTCCTAGAGGACAGGTGGAACTTTCAGGATCTCAAACTGCTTCTTTGTAATTTATTCATTTCATTATGAACCTGCAACCCTCCAGGGGGTGTGACATAATATTATAATACATAATGTTCCTGAGCACTAGATTTTCACTTGGCGCTCTGATTTATCTGACAGATGCAGGGGAAAAAAATACCACATGTAGCTGGAAAAATCCCCAAGGACTACACATACGCAACTGCTAAAATGCACAGGTTATTTCAGTTAACACTGACATTAACTTATGTTGGAAATGTTCCCTTCTGATTTGACTTTCTCTGGTAAAGTTAGATGGTTTAGTGTTTTATTTCAGAATCTGCTTCCTGTAACTGTGCTCTCCCAAAACAAATGTATCTCAGATCTCAGTATCAACTGCTTTCACAAAAGATGTGTGCAATAACTCTTTCATGAAACCGTGGGTTGCCTTTGCTCTCACAGAAGTTATAAAAACACAGATAGGCTTTACAAAAGATATCATTTATTTGTCATCCCAGAACAGATGCAGGATAATAGGTTTCCCCCCCCCCAAAATGGAATTGAATTTAAAGCTCCTGTACTGTTAGCCCAGTGCTTTTCAAAACCCTTTAAGGTTTAAGCCTCCTTTCAGACAAAGTTATATGAAGACAACAAAGCTTCTTCATTTTACACTTCCTCAAGTATCACTGGAGAGCTCATATTAATGGAAATAAATATCTTGCCAGAAGTTTACTGGAGGAAAGCAAGAACTGTCTCACCTATTATCTTTTTCACTAAGATTTGCATATAATAATAATGCACTCATACAGAAAGACTAATTGCTGCAAAACTTTGTCCATTAAAATGTGCATCAATCACTCAGCCTTTTGGTTAATGCGTATCTTGAATGGCGTGGTGATCTGAACTGCCCCCAGTAAGATTCTTTGTCACAAAGCGCCATTGAATATCATGATATAAAATCAAACTGTGGGTGCTAGATTGCAATAATTTCATTTTCTGTTCCTCCTTGTTCCCTTTGTAGCTTATATACCTTTCTCTGATTACAGAAAAGAGTATCATCAATGTTCAAATTAGAAGGATACAGGGGGGTTGATTCCCCCCCTTCATGTCAGGGTTACTGGTATGCAAGTCTAGCAAATTCAGTGGACTTAGCCTTTATTTGCCTTAAAAGTTGCTTATATGTCACTTGGTTTACAAAGATACAAAATGTGGCTGAATAGAGGTAAGATTTATTTATATTACACCTGCCAGGGTCAAATGTGACGTTTTAAGCCTCACAATCCCCTAAGTTTTTTACTCAGACTGCAGATAAGCAGTTTGTTGATGGCTCTTTTCACCCTTATTGTGGAAAAGTGCTTATGTAGAGCAGAGAATATTGCAAAAAGTAGACATTATGGTTATTGAACACCTTAAATTCAATTCCAAGTATTATGGACCATACTACTCACTGCAAAAGCTGAGGCCTCTATAAACAAAATATACAGTATATGTGCAGCAACTGTTAATATTTGTGTTCTTGGAACACCTGCTCAGAAATATATCAGACAGCTGACTTGTATCAAGAATAGCAATTGCCTTTTTTCTCCCTGTTTATGCAGCTTTATAGCCTAATTGGAAGTATTTAGGTTCGAAAGTTGTTGCCTTTACTACAAAATTATCCTGGAAGTTTCGCCATCTCCATGGCAACTAGCCTACATATATTAAGCATTTTGATACAACAGCAATGTTCGATGGTATTCTTAATTTGAGATATTAATTTAATATATCAGTGCTTTACAGTGGAGTTTACATGTTTTATCTTTTTGCTATAATCGTGAGAAAACTTTGATGCTGAATAATGGCCTGCTAAGCCATAGCTCACACAGTGAAGCAACTACCACAACATGAATTACCACGGCCTAAGGAACACGCAGTTTCACATTACACAAGCAGAATATGAAAGCACTAACTTACTTAGCTCATGTAGTACAATGTTAATGTGAGTCTAGGTAAGCTCTTTTAAGAGAAATCAGTAGAATCTTTTCCAGCTATATAAATGTTGCAAGGACAATTCACCCTGCTTAGGCAGACCTCACAGAAATCACAGCTGGGATCACTTCACCCAGAGGTGTTTTTTCCTAGCAAAATACTCAGAGAAGGGTTTGAAGCAGGACCAGACCCTGCCACCAACACTAAATGTGGAGGGCAGTACTGCAGAGCATACTGTAGTGTGTTCAGGAGGACCTCGTGTTGGGTCTGGTGAGCAGGCAGTGCTCTAACCTTCATGGTGAGACAGAGAGGTGGGACTCAGGTGGGCATTTCTCATGTTTCATACAGATCAGTTGTCTTTCTGACAATCCCCAGACTAAAGCCAGATCTAACAAACTGGTACAAAGATGGCTGCTGTCCCTAGGAAATCTCATTTCAACCATAGAATCATAGAATAGTTAGGGTTGGAAAGGACCTTAAGATCATCTAGTTCCAACCACCCACATGTGTGGGTGATACAGAGCCTGTGTTACACCCATGGAACAAGGACAGACAAATGAACTATACTGGGTAACAGTCCAATATAGATCAATAGGGCAGGGAGAGCCTGGAAGCCATCTACAGCCACCAGGATTTTCCTGGAGCAAAATCAATATGTCCTTGCATGGGGCTATGAAAAAAGCCTGATTGATCTCAAAATTCTGAATGTTTATTTTATCCACATCTTCCTGAATGAACTTGCAAATAATGTGCAGTGTAGTGGAAATGTAAAATATTACCCTACTTCAAAGTGTATTAATCTTTCCTGAACTTTTCAAGGTATTTGTTATTAATGCCACTGTACAGCAAAGGCTTTGTGCTGGGATAAGGGTGGGGATAAGGGTGGATATAAGGAGAAAACGCAGCAGTATTTACAAATAGATTCTGCAAACTGTAGTTCAAAAAAAATGACATCTTCTGTAATTGCAGATGAGTAATTTCTTATTTGTTTTCTGCCAGAAATATATTAAATTATCATCACTGCCCCTAGCTAGTCTGTAAGCCTTTTTTTCTTACTGGCCAGAGTCCCATTCCTAGCAATCCTTTAAATTCCTCATTTTTCATGTAACTTCCTTGATTATCTATGCTGTTAGCATGCTCAGTGGCTTTCTGTTGGTAGAAGTGATCCCAAGAGTGTCATTCTTTTTATTGCATTTCACCGACGTGTGGATAGAATACTTCTTCCTGTTTGGAGGTCAGACAGAAATGATCTGTTTACTTCCCTCTAAATGGAGGATAATTCTGTTTTTGCTTGGCACTGAAACTTTTCTATCAGACACCTTCCTGGAGACAATGCTATAAAAGCCAGATTTTTAGCAGATTTGGACACTTTCTGCAGTTCCCCGTTGAAATATTGAATTAGATCTGAAATGATTTTCTTTTGCACTGGTGTCATTTTAAGAATGCTTTATGCCAGGGCCTTTGATGCCAAATTTCATCCTACAGTGAATTCTCACATGTAGTCTCTCAAAAGCAAATTTTACAATAGACTTACTAACTGGCCCTTGCTTCCAGTAGTGCTGCTTGCAGGCTTAGTTAAAAAGCAGGCTCGATGGGTATAAGACCATAAGCACATACTCTTTTTAGAATGCAAACCTTAAAGCTCCTCTGTAATTTCTACTCCCCAAAGCTGCATTCTACTCTTGCCAAATGTATATATGAAAGAGGATGACTGTACCTCTTATTAGGAAATGTGAATGAAATGAAGAGTGGATTGTGCTGATTAAAACACAGACATATTTTTCCGTATACTGCAGCTGATAAACTGAAATGACTTGGTGAGCTGGGAATTGGGAATGGAGGAATACAACTGCCTAATTGAGATTGGTTTTAAAAATCACTTTGAAAATACTTGTGATTCCCTCCTTTTGCCTCCTCTGAGCCTTCACGCTTTTAAATAGTAACCAGTTTTGACTTGGTACAATCTCACTAAAATCAGTAGAGAATTTTAATTAAATCTAATAGTATTTAGAACGGCATCCAAAGGCTTAGCACTTGGGGAAAAAATACTTTGTGTAGTTTTCAAATAACTTAGCATTCCAGAAATGCACAAAAACTCTGAAACTGTGAGTGTTCTCCTGAGCAAGATATAAATGGCATAATATGACAGCAGTGACGAACCTCAGTCAATGAAAAGTTCCTTCTGAACAGTACAAAGCAGGCAATAGCTGATACAATGGGTAGTTCTGAGCCTCCTATGACCTAAGCCAGATTTGAGTAAACCACTCATTCAGGAGTTTAATTTTCATTAAAAAAATGCAATATTTCATAAAGTTTTATAATTGAGATTTCTCTATGAAAAATCAGTAGTTGATGAAAAGGTGTAACTTTGCAAGGTTTGTGGTTTGCTTGAGTGCATTTTTTCAGGTATGAGAAAATAAGAACCAAAAAACGTTTTTTTACCTAAGATACACTCTACCAGTTTCATTTCTCCTCTCCTGGTAGATATGTGTATATAAGGTTTAAGATAAAACTTTAGAAATTCAATACCAACTTTTTAGATCCAGTGAGTAGAAAAACAGATGAAATAAATAATGTATTAAAAAATTGCAGCATGTTTATCATGGGATTGTGAGGCAGATTAATCTATAGTATGAAAGATGGGTCTCTTGTCCAGTTCCAGTAAGGCCAAACTTACTGCCCTTGCTTACAGTAACCGGTAAAGAGTAGGATATAAATGGTTAGGATACACCAGGATGATGTACAGTATAACCCTGCAGCAGCTTATAGTATTGCAGGCTTTATCTCTGCTGCATACATTCTGGGGCTTAAAAATTATGCCTAATATTAATACATCTTCCATGGGGAATGGAAATAAAATGCTATAACTAAGAAATGCAAATATATTTATGAACTCATTTTCCTTCCAACATGCCATATTAATAATGACCATCTTTCTTTTATTTAATATTTTAAACTCACAAAAAAATATGAGTAGAATTTATACCTATTAAAAATTACTTTTAGCTATACCCCAAAATAGTCTGCATTTACTGCATTATTTTTTTCTGTTGAAAAAACACAAATCTGGAATGTAGCAAGATCATTTCTTAACTGTTTAATGGTGACTTGAAAGCCCTAAAAAGAGACATGGTCAAAGAATGTGGGGGCCATATTCATGTTTCATGTCAGTATCACTAAATTGCACTGTTCGAGTATATCTGGTGTTTAGAATTTACATGATATTCTCATTAAGGATAAAGATACAGCATCAAGTTACACTTCATCTGTGCCACCGTGGGACACCACTGATAGATGTAGTCCTGCTCTGCTTACTCTCACTTCTGCCATATAATTTCAAAAGGATTAGAGAAATGCAAGCACAAGAGCAGTTGAGTTCAGATTGCTGAACTGTTGGAAAAATATTTCCTTTCGAAAAAATGGTAGGCTTTTGATGCATGGACAAGACAGCAGGAGGAAAGAGCTGAAGCATCCTGGGTATTTGACTGCTGTCACACCAAATTGGGTGAGTGTAATACCAAATCCTAGGATGAAAACAAAATGACCCAATGTTGTCTTATAGAAACCACAGCCATATATTTCACTTCAGAAAGTATGCTTCCACAATGTTTTTTTCTATGAAATGGAGGGAAAAATCTTCCTCTCAAGTGAATCATTGTTATCCCATCTTTGCAATATGGTTCATCATAATACCTAGAACCTAGGGAAACAAAGCATGAAACGTTACTTTGCAAAAAGATATTGATCTTTCAAACTCAGTATTTCATCCCACATACAAGAACTTTAAGATATTTGACAGAAAAAGAGAGACCAGCCAATAGCTCAGTTAGAGTGACTTAGAGAGAGCTAATGGACTTTGTTATGTTTGATGGTGCCATCATAATTTGTTATGACATTACCAAACTACCTTTAATGCAATATTCTAATATGGAGGCTGAAACTCTCTGAAACAGCAAGTCCTGTTATGAAAAATGAAAGGGATTTTTATAGATGTTTGATACTACAGCTGCTCACTGCTTGGCATGAAATACTGCTCTTTTAAAACCATTTGTGCCATAGAAATTCAAATTTAGATATGCCAATATTATGAACATACATAAAGTGTGTGCTGGCAAGGGGAAAAAAATGATATCTAAGAATCCATAAAATAAATGAAAAAATGTTTGCAAAAAAAAAAAGGAAAAAAAAGAAAATCGTAACAGAAAAATTTACGGGAATATTTAATTTGGAAGTGATCCTTAAAGGTACTTATAACAACAACTGCTATTAAGTACAGCAATCCTCAAAGCTATTTTGTTGTTATTATTCTTAATGGTGAATATTGATATTCATTGTGCATGTTTTTCTGAAGGGCCAAAGGGAATCAGAACCCTGTTTTCCAAGGTATTGAAAAAGCATGTAGAGAATTTCCAACCCCAAGTAGGTGTTATTAATTATATACATATTAAAAAAAATCATAAACATGAGCTAGTGCAGTATTTTTAGGTACTTGGAAATGTTTAGGAGCTAGCTTTCACCTTTTGTAATGTCGGATTGCACCTCTAAGTGGAGAGTTTGTTTGTTGGTCCTTTCCAGCCCTAACTGTTCTATGATTCTGTGATTCTATTTACTTCTGTCTTCGGACCTATGTGGTGAAATGTCTTGTGAAAGTTGATGAGCTTACAGCTCATTAGGAGCCCACCTCTGATGGCTTCTTGGAGTGTTAGGAAAGTAGCTAAATATGTCACTTCACTGCCTTTGCTTGCATACCTGCTGGGTGGATTGAAATAAGGAAAATTAAGCTTTCAATGGAGAAAATATCTAGGAATATATAGAAAGTATTCCAATAAGAACATCAGTTTGCAAGAATGTGCTATCCTCTGTAAGGACAACAGTCAGCTTGAATGGGAGGTTTCTCCATCCTACACTGGATCAGTAACTGCAAGTAGCAGTGTGGCTGTGATTCCTACTACAACATTTTACAGAAGTTAGCTGTTTGAAGTATTGGATAACTTGTTTCTGCTTGTGGCTTAGGAAATCTTACAAAATTTATTACAGGTTGAAACAAAAAACAGTGACTACAAACGTAAGAGTAAATCATAATTCTGGCAGTGAGCTTCCTTTGGAAAACAGCGTATCATTTCATTGTATGAGTTTTTCCATCAAATAGCATGGAAGACATTAATACAAGGTGATATTTGTCACAGTACATCATCCTGGAGTTTGACAAGAATCAGAAGAAAAGCAGCAAAACAAACTAAGGCCCTGAACTTAAAAGGAGATCTGCATGGGCAGAAAGAGAGTAACGTCAGAGTACAAACAAATATACAGATGACAACGTTGATCCTTTTGCAAGACTGGGAGAAAAACATGTTGATATGAGACAAATCTAAGGAAATAAATGCAAAAAGGCACGCTTACAATAGAGTGGAAACTCTTTCTATTGCTTGCCCTGAAAACAATGAGTCCTTTATAACTTCTTTTATAAAAGTAGCCCACAAAACATGAAATACTTTTGAGCAATTGAGCTAATATTATAAATATTTATATTCAGAATGAGTATCACAAGAGAGTGAGATAATACATTATAAAATATGAATACCAGTTTCATTTTTTTCATGGTAATAATAGATGAAAAATTCCATTATAAAAAAGAGAATTGATCAATGAAACTCTGCATATGCTTGAGCGGAATTCTGTGGAGATGTAAAGCCAATATAGTTTCCCTTTATTTCTTTGTCTTTTAACTCTGTGATGATTCCTATTTTATCAGTGGTCATCACAACACAAAGCTGTTGCAGACTCTTGTTTTAACCAGCTGACTGTGGAACAGAACCTTAGTGTTGTTGAATGTTAATGGATGTCATATCCACCGAGAGACTTGTAATGGCTGCTGCTGAACTGGTGAAACCTCATAGCAATTATACTTACTGTGGTTAGAGGGGCAAGAAGAGACTCTTGTCTCATCTCTTTTCGAATACCATTGTGCCTTGGTCCTTCACTGGGAATTATAGAATTCCGATACTTGTTACACAAAAAAACTTGCCTATTCTTTTAAGCTGGTAACTCAAGCATTTGCCTTGAGTTACATTTTGGAGATGCTGTTAGATCTTGTACTTCCTTACACCAGTTTCACAATTTCCAATTGTTTTCACACTAAAGTGGATTTTAAGCAAAAGGTTGAGATCCACAATAGAGCTGCTGTGTGGATACCACCTAATCCTGGCTATTTGTTAGTACTCAAATTACTAATTTGCATTGAAGTATCTTCTGTTGACTTTTCAAAAGTTTCATCTCCTCTGAAGAAGGTCTTCAATGTGGAGAGGCAACCTTAGCAATTGCCTCTTTAGAGAAAACAATGTAATAATTAATTAAATAATAAATAATAAAATAAATAATAACATATTAATTTAGTTCTGCAATGGCCTTTGGCTGTTTTGTTTTCTGGTTCTTTTACACTCCTACTCTCTCTCAGTCTACCTCAGGACTGTAAGCATGTTTTGTCACACTTAGCGGTTTAGCTGCCAGTGCTCAAGGCCAGCTCAGATAGGGTGCAGCTGGTGAGATGGCTCAGTGGAGGCCAATTCCTCCTCTGCTCCCCACCTGCTTTTAAGCTTAGGCTCTCACCTTTGCTTTTCACTGCAAGTTAACCCTTATACCTTCTGTCCCCCGATCCTGACCTGCTAACATGGCTTCCCTGCTTAACCACAGACCAGCCCCCTTACTACAGACCTACAGGTGATACCTGAACACACAGCTGCCCTCCCTTTCCCTGTCCTGCTCACTTCCTCCAGCACTACATTCTTGCTCAAGAATGCTTTGTTCAGTCAACACAGGTGTGATGCTTGGCTCTTGGCATTCCTAATATGAACTTAGCACATTTTTCCTCAAAATATATATTTTTTCAGACTTTTTTTACTTCTTATTCCCCATGCTCTGCTGTTGACACATGAACATTTGAGGTGCGTTGTTTTGTAGACTGTGATTACTGCTCTGTGATTAGCTTCATTCAGCTTCTTTGCTGGAGACTAACACAGAGACTTTAAAGTTAGATTAAAATCTTAAAAGTAAGTGTATGTTTATGTCTATGTGTATGTATATGCATACATACAAAAATGTAACCTGTCCATAATAACCTGAATATTACTTTAGTATTTTTTAATACAGGTATCATGCAGGGTGCTGTATTCTATACTATATATTTTAAGTAGGTTTGTAGGTTAGCAGGTTAGCACAAATACTATAATTACACATGGGAAAAATATAGATTACTGCCATAAAATTGTTTTCTTCTCTTTTGATAATCATACCATTTGGGAGACTTCAAAATGAATTTTGAAGAATGTCTCATTGCTCATAATTATTTGTTCAATAATTTTATCTTTCAGTTTCCAGATCTAAAGACAAATTCTATCCTGTTAATTTCCAAGACATTTTTTTGAAGAAAGGCTTTTAAAGACCATGAGTGAAACTGTTGTTGCTGTACACACACAAATGTTCAGAGGTCTATTTCTGCCATTCACATTCACATAGATAGCTTCTAACTCTGGAAGTAGATCAATTTTTTTATGACACAATAAATGTTTAAAAATATTTATTAGTTTGCTATCTCATAACTCTTGAGGCTTGGACATATTAGCCTATAAATATTCCACTAATAATAATAAATCCCCCCAAATATTTAGCATCTTACTTCCTAATGCAAAATGCATTAAAACTTAGTTCTTAATGATGTAACACATTGTTTCTTGCTTCTGGAATGTCTGTGATAACTCTGAAATGTCTAAAGTCACTGTGATATTTTTGAATTCAATTATTCAGTGAATACCTTTATGTTGTTCTAAGGTAGGTGTCCATTCAGAGTAATTTCTTCATCATGTTTGTAGTGAGAAAGAACATAATTCTATTCCAGCCCACTCCCTGGTAAATTCTACGATTTTTTTATTAAATATAAAATATGCTTCCTAATAAGATAATTTGAGAGTCCAAGTACTTTAAATTGTAATGTGAGGGGTTGGATATAAGGGCTGATGATAAATAAAGCATGATTTAAAATGATATAGCAGTGAGAAACTCATACAGTACAGGTCAGATGGACAGGCATGCCAAATTCGCTGATCATAGGGCTAGTGCAGTCAGAGGACTAAGGATAACAATAAATAAAGAAAATCTTTGAGGAATATGAGGCTGGCCTTTTAGCTCAGAACCAACCAGTAAATTCTGAGCTTCTGGAAATATAGATATAGACTTTTCACTTTCAAGGACCATGTCACCTAACATTTTATCCAAGGCTGTTCTTACCTAGAAGAGTTTGGATATGTTTTTTTGTTATCATGGTAGAGATGGAAATCATATACCTATGCACTGAGCGTAATTAAGGCCTCCAAACCACTTCCGCAGCAGATACTAATTAATGTTTAGTCATACACAAGATTATAAATATAAAGTTTCATTTGAGATTTTATCCCATCACTGTGTCTGTAACTCTTTTTGTGTGATAGTTGCTGAAACGTTGATCTTGCTGCAGCAGAGCACAACATTTTTCTTCGTGGCAGGACACTTTAAAGCATTTCTTGTTATGAGTAGTTAACAAAACCCTGAGATGTTGAAAACCCAGTTCTCAAATAATTTTGCTTCAATTTAAACTAGGAAAGTAAACTCAGATAATTATCTGAATGTGACATAGACAGTTGACTTCATATGATGGATCTCATACAGTGTTAAAACAATTGGGAGAATGCACTAATGCCAAACCAATAGAGCAGTTGTAGTTTAATTGTCTTCAAGAGCAGCATGAGCATCTGAAAGTCAAATATGGTGTTTATATTTCAGCCATTTGGGGAAAGGTACATTTTAGCAATCACATGACCCTTTTGCACAGAAGTAATTGTCTGGTTTTGATCCTGCATAAGGGCTAGCGTTTTCTCACTGATAATGTGTTTCTGCTCTTTGAATGCTGGACTTCAGCCTGTGACAGTCAACTGATAATTGTTTTCAAATCCAACAGGTCAAAATGCTGTTGTGTATTTTGTGTATTTTGATAGTATCTCCAGAAAAAAAAAAAGCTTTTGTCTTCAGATGAGTTGGTATATTTTGCAAAGGAAGAAGATTATACAATAACTGCTCATCTGAGAAGTAATTAACCTTCTTATGCTATTTGCATTATTAATGTACTGGAGTTATCATAATGTCCTAATGTATCTGAATTGCTATTAATGTTTCCTTTGCTAAGTAAATAAAAATGAATTGAGTAAAGAGATTACATTTGTACAATTGTTCATCAGGATTCCTTTTTTCCCTTTATCCAAAGCCCTGATAGTTTGTTAAATAGAAACCCTTAAATGGATGGCATTTCATGATAGGTTTTGAACCTAATTATATCAAATGTCATAGCATTATTTATTTAAAAGGCTTTTCAAGACTACTGTACAATGGAAAAATGCGTTTTGTCCCTTTTAAAGTGGTCAAAATTTTCTATTAAGTTCTTGTAATTTGTTTAGCACTTTCACAAATGCTCTCAATCAAGTTTGCTTTTAGAATCCTTTAAAAATGTTTCCTTTAAAGGTAATTAGTCTTGTAATGCTGTTTACTGCTACTTTCGCTTCCCTTTATGAAAATGCTATGCTTGCTCTGAAAACTTTGGCATGGCTTGCAAGTGTTGGAGAGAACAAATATTATCACATAAAAGAAGGGATGACCAAAGTAATCATGTAATTTAATAGGTTTCTCTTTAACTAAAAGACACTAGGTAAATACAAAAATGTAAGCTCTGTGTAAAGCATGTATACTTTGGTGAGGGAAGAAACTCTGCGCATTAGTACGTGCATTAGCCATAAGGTCTTCTACATAGGTCTTCTACAGCTTTGTAGTGTACCAAGATGGAGAAAGAGGAGCCTAAGGACTACAAAGTATATAGAAATAGCAAGACTTCTACATCAACAGAACTGTGTGAAAAAAGCCAGTAGAAGGAGTTCTGATTTAAGTGTTTTACTCCACAGCATTTTAATTACTTTACCAACAAATGAGGTATTCAACTATGGCTTATGGAAAAATAGAAAAAAGCAAGAAGAATAATTATAATTCTAAATTCTAAACATTTTTATTGAAAGCCAGGAAGTCTTTTGCTTTGAGAAGTTAAAAGTAATGATTAAAACAACTATAGAAAAATAGAATGTAAAAATTGTTTTCCACAACATCTCACAGCCCCAAATAGTGATTAACATTTTTCTACAAAAATGAATTAGGGATATGGTCACTCTCATTGAAAGCACCGATGGAGACTTCACACAGCTCTATTGGCATTGCCTAACATTTAATTTTTCATGAATCCCTAGGGTTTCCACAGGAGGTAAGCAAAGAGAATTCAGGTGTCTTTAATCATTCTGTAATGTACTGTTCTGAATTTTCCCTTAGAAAAGCTCCATTAACTCTAACCATAGAACATATATTGCCCCCACTCGCTCTTTTTTTTAATGGGCTTATATCATGACAGAATAGCTCTTATGCATGAGCAGCCTTCTCTTTGGGACACTCTAGCATTTAGTGAACTCTGGTCAAGATGTCTGACTTAAACAAAAACCCCAACAATTTGTAAGGCTTCTATCTTCAGATCATTGAGTGACTATCATAGTTCAATCCAGCCCATGTCATATTTATAGCTTTATGCCCAGAGTATCTTTGGAGAACTAGTCTTTACCTGATTTTTGATTTTTCACAGATTCTACTTCAAAGCTCATACACTGAAGTGGCAGAAGCTTTGCTAATTTATACATGTTAAGGTATCCTTCCAGAATGATACACACTATGCCACAGTAGGCCAATACTCTTGTGGCAAGCTGAAAACATAGAATCATAGAATAGTTAGGGTTGGAAAGGACCTTAAGATCATCCAGTTCCAATCCTCCTGCCATGGGCAGGGAGACCTCACACTAACCATGTCACTCAAGGCTCTGTTGAACACTGCCAGGGATGGAGCATTCACAACTTCCCTGGGCAACCCATTCCAGTGCCTCACCACCCTCACAGTAAAGAATTTCTTCCTTATGTAATACTTTATTTGCAACTGTGAGATGTTGCTCAGAGAGGCTCCCAACTGTAGGGAGCCCAACACAGAAATGAATGTGTGTCTCTGTATATTTTTTTTTCAGTATGTTAACATTAATGATAAGAAATAGGTCAATTAGAATCTAAACATCCAAATCTATCTGTTAAATCACTCAAAGTATTTTAACTGCAGTAGGTGGGTTCATCACAACATTTTATTATTAAAGTTAGGATTCTTTCATTTTTTAGTTGCCATATTGCATATAAAGTTAGGTTTATTTTGTTAGGATTCTTCTAGTCCTTTAAGTTTTGAGCAAATGCCACCCCCCAAAAGATTTGAACAAGAAGCTGTTGCTCCATGGTGCTGTGTTTGAATGCTACCCTGTTGGGAAAAAGACAGCAGGTTTCTTAAATAATCTTAGCTACCCTTTACCTTTCAGCTTTAAACACTTATATATAGAAGTGTTGAATTCCTCACCAGGGGAAAGATTTTCTTTTCAGCTCTGTCTCACATGAATCTGCTTGTCAGCTGATATTAGAACTATGCCAGTACTAAAATGATATTGAAAACTATGTGTTGAGAACTATGACAACAGTTGTGGGTATCAGTTTGCATACCTGTGGTTAGGAATGAACATTCCATTTGAGAGGGAGTGTTTGAATTCTTGCTAATTATTGCTTAAAAGGTTCTGTAGTGATTGTTTCCCTGTTCTCCTTCCCAACCTTCTACAATCACCTTTTAGTTTCATACCTTTACCCTTTTCCAGATCACACCAACATCAAAAGTCTATTACATCCTTAGAACATCTGTTCTTGTAGTATTTTTACCTTGACTATAAGATCACAATTATGAGCTAAACCTGCTATTAAATTATCCTGCACAGGTTGCCAATATCATAAAGATCTCTTAAAATATATTGCTAAATTTACAGGCATACTTTAGTGTCTAGAGTTAAAAATAATTTATTTATCATAGTAACCTGAATGGGTCTAAAATCCACTTAGCCAGTTACTGGTACATTCTCTTTTGTAGGTTAATATTGAGATAATATAGAGAAGTAACAGCACTTCACAAATTCGCCAACTATTTGCAGAAGAAATCCTACCTGCAGGACAGAAAGCACTGGCTGGGGTATCCCAAAGCTTGCTGATATCAGGGGATATATCAATGTTTGTTAGACAACACAGGCTTGGCTAACTGCTGGTGAAGCCACAACTAATTAGGCATTGCTTTTGCAGCCCTGACTTCCTAGCCACAACTCTGGATCTAGCTTCAAGCTACCTGTGACAATTGTCCAGTTCTTTGCAGGGCTAACTTTAAAATTTGAAGAGGTCCAGAGAGAAATGCAGAGATAGGAACTATATCTTAAATAAACAATTTTTTATTTTGGTGGCAGTTATCATAAGAATGAAAGGCTAGAATATTATATTAAGAAAAAGAATCAAAGGCCTGAACCTTAAAAGAACACCAATATTCTTAAGTTTCTATGAAAACTTCTCAGACCTTTCCAATACCATGCTTAAGTCCTGACATTTCAGCTTAACTCACCTTACCACATAATTTCCTTTCCCTGGAATCCAATAATTTTCAGACTCGGAACTGGCAAAATATCTGTGTAGCATCTCAAATATTACAAGTATTTCTGTGTACCATTCTCGCAGGGTTGTAGACGGCAATGTTATTTCCCACTTACCAGAACTGAGATACAAGTTCTCACAATACTTTTAGATCAACACTTTTAATTCTGAACCTCATATGCAGATATTCTATCTTTCAGAACCAGCACCTTTAAGAATAATAGGAAGAAGGATAACATAAATGCCAACTGCTAGAACCACTGCAGAATAAAACCAAGCAGTCTGTAGCCGGTTGGATTACTTCTTCCACTGTATATAATACAAAAATCTATATGATTTGAGGCACCTGTTATTAATGGAAGAACTGAGGTAGATAGATGAGTTTTTGAAGTACTTAAATAGCAGGACACTCAGACAAAACACAACATCTTTTGGATGTATATTACCAGGCATGAAATAGTGAGGACTATTTTTACAGTGGAGCTTGTTATCACACTGGTAGTATCAAATTTATACTAGGAAGGCCCAAGCACCTGGTGAATCACTGATACCATCCTGAGTCATTACAGATGAGTATAGTTGTCAATAAAGAGCCTTCCCTTACTTTCTGTATTTCAGTGCTTTTTCCTTTTTATGTATCAAGGGGAGAATGGGCTAATGAAGATCCTCTACTTGTTATTCTCCATTCTCTTTTTTGATCTGAATTAATTCCACATCACCTTCTTCCATTTTCATGGGTCTAAATAAAGATAGTAGCAGGACAAAGAGGAAATTGAAATTCAATTGAATCCCAGGCTTTGTACATGAAAATTCAAATGAAAAAGCATTGCTTTAGGAGCGTCATAAATGTTGTTTAGTCAAATTGAGATAAAAGACATGCGTTATATTATCTATCAATCTAATATTGTTTAATCTAATCCAATTTAGGAATAGATACAATACTAAAGAAAGAAAAGGACATCTGCATTGATTCTGAATCTCCAGGAAGCATTGATTTAGAAAAGTATGTAATTTTCTGTCATCGTACTTTGAGATAAAGGTCTGAGCTGTTCTCTGTAAATCACTGTAAGTATATTAGCTTATGAATTGCAATTGTTTGCTTAAAACCAGACGGTGCTCTGAGATTTCCAGAAGGTGTATTGTGACTCTAAAGAATTTGTTTTCTTCATACAGGTAAACTAGGCTAGTTTATCTAAAAGGCACTCTGTATTCCAGTTTCATGCATGAGAACATCATGTATTTGCTATGGATTTGTGCAGATGTACCGTTCAGTGACAGAGGTGTTGGGGATTCTCTCCCTCAAAATAAAGACAATGAGTGTAGAAAACTGTAGAAGAATGTTTCCTTTTTTTTCCCCAGTAGGTTCATAAATTTGAAGATACCCACTTCTTGACTGATAGATAGTAGTATTTTTATGTTCCAGGACTGTGAAACTAATGTTTCCCTATCAATAACAATAAATCAGTAATATTCTTTGCCAGCAACGGCACCAAACCGGTACCAAAAGGGAGGTGATATAGAAAGAAAAGATTAATCTCCAGACTTCAAATCCCTTCATATTATTTGTTGCTATTGTTGTTCTTGGCCATCCTCAGAAGTTTTATTCAGTCTTGGGGGGGAAAAATACCAAACCTGCCCTCCCTGGATAAATATTATGCTGGTATGTGAATAATATAATGTATTTTAAAAAGTAAAAAAAACCTAAACAACATCCCCCACCAACCCACAACGCCTATTTTCTTGATATCTGATGGACATGAGCTGCACTTGGGAACATATTTTGGAATTTATGTTACTGGAATTAAAGCTGTCATCTTTTAAATGTTTGCAGATCTTTCAGAGTTGATGGATCGCTAGAGGGTTTGCATATAATGAATATGAGATTACACAGATAATGTGAAGCATTCCCAATTCTAGGCTTATGTCCCTGCTCCCATCCTTCACCTTTCTTGTATTTTTTTTTTTATGTAGAGTAAAAATAAACAGAATGTACATACATGAAGAAAAAAACAACAAACCACCAGCTCAAATTTCTAGGTGATGATTCAGAATGGAATGCAATATTCATTTTTAAATCTTTCTTCTAAAGTATTTTCAGTTTTCCTTAAGGTGAAGAATTCAACTTCAATGGCATATAACATTTTCCACCTTGTGTACCCCTCTTGACAGCCTGTTATCCAATAACAAAAGCTTTTTACATATTTACTTCCTATTTGAGGCCTTGGTTAATTGTGAAATAAAATTAAAAGTAAGGTAAACTAAAGTTTTAGATTACTACACGCTAAAGCAGTTTCATATAGTATATAGTACCCTCTGTGTGAAAAAAAAAGAAGCTAAAACAGCTATAGACAACGTAAGCTATTGGTTTCCTATCTTCTTGTAATCCCCAGTTTCTGGTCTGCCAGTTTTTTGTGATGTTTAGCAGCACCCCTGGCAACAATGGCACCAGTAGTGTTTTTGTTATTTTACTGCCACACTAATTTGCTTCCATGTGACAACCAATACTTTTAGGTCAGATTCAAAGCTGAGTCAGGGTGATCTTGTGAAATCTGCATCTGATCACCACCTTAGGAAATGTTGTCTGGAAACCGGTTTTGATGGATGTCATTTCAAGATAAGACGGACATAAGCATATACATCAGAAGAAGAAAAGCAAAGAGCTGACTGCTCATAATGTGTCTTTCTGCTAAATGATCTTTCGTTAAACTAAACCATCCATAAGGGTATTGCTTCAATTTCTTGCCAGTTAGACTTTCTGCACATAATTTACTTGCAATTGTAACAAGGGTACCTAGTAATTTTAGTTCTCATACTATAGTGAGCTGCTACTGCATTACATACTTACATTGATGCCAAATGGAGCTGTTGCAAACCCTTGAGTGTGTTAAATGTTTCTGACATGTTATAACACAACTGCCCTCAAGAGCTGTGTCAATCTGAGCATTTCAGTAGCTCACATGATCAGAACCTTTATTTTGGAGAGTGCTTAGATATCAGCAGTGTTGAAAATCACTCATCCTTAGCAGAGTGAGAGCATTGTGCTAACACCATATAGATGGGCACAAAACAGGCTCAAACCATTCTGAATAAAATCATGGGCTGAATGTTTGAGCTTGGAGAATATCAGTAGTAAGACACTTCAGAGAGGAGGGGCAAACAAACATGCTACATATGTTTATTCTCCCTCAGCTATTGATCGTGTGGGTTTTTCAAGTGTCTGCTAGAAAATATTTTCTGCTGAATCATAATCATGCTGCACAATGTTAACTAGACAAATCTAGTAAAGAAATATCATCCTGAGGGGGCTAGAAATAAGTTTATACCAGTTATATCAGAGGAATTCCTTGCATATATATATATCACAACACTTTCAGCCAAGACAGGCTGCCACACTAGGGAAGAAATAGAGGTCAAGAGCTTATCTTTTTTTTTTTGCTACCTTTTGCCGTTTCATTTTGCTTTCTTCTGTCCTTTTGTCTCACCACAAATCAGTATGGAATGAGATTGACTTGCTGGACAGCAAGCTGGTACCTGATGAAAACAATTAATTGTTTGAAAACAAGGAATTGAATGAAAGCTGAGCGCAAAAATTAAAGTGAAATTTCATAATTGGTAAAAAAAATTCAACTATGTTAAACATGCTATTAGACCTCAAAGAAAACAGTTGAAAAATTCATAACGGCTTTGAGTATCCATCAGGTTACTCAGTAGAACACATAGGATTATTTTTAAAAGCAAATAATTTCAAAAAAAACCCTTTTTGCTTTTCTTGTCTACATTAAACAAATGAATAAAATCATTAGTGCATTTTCCTACTACATTAAAAGAGTTGTCATATCCATGTCGTAAATAAAACACCCACCCACTCAGCCTTAAATACCCACAGGCCCACTTTTCAGTGACTGATGACATGTGCTCTATATGCATGATTGCACTAAAGTCAGGTTTCTTGCGTGCCATAATAATGCATATTAGAGATGTATATCATAAAAGGATAAAGGGGTCTGTGATGTGTATTGTTTTCTGCAGTATTCCCATACCTGAGGGATTGGTTGATGTAAACTATGCAGGATCTCCACATTTTGTAGATGAGTTAGTGGAAAAAAAAACCAAATGAGAGCATCCAATATGAAACTGAGAACAACGACTGAAGGCTGTGCCGACTTGCAATTGGTGCAATTGAATGGTGCTGGTTTGCACTGTTAAAAACTCTTTTTTCCTTTGTGGAATCTCTTTCTTCCCTGACAATTAAGTATGCTTTTTCTGAGTAACAATAGACTCGTGCTTCCACAGCAAAGATGTACCATTGTAGCACCTACTTTGACTTCCATTCTATCACAGACCATTTTGATAGCTTCTTTAAACATATATTCTTTGTTTTACCTTAATCCTAAACTACTGGCTTAAATAGTTTGACTTTGGAGACAGGAAGATTAAAAACTGACCATCACAGCTGATGTTCTTTAAGTTGTTTGGAACTGGCTATTGTGTAAAGCAAGCTGCTGAGCAGGATGCCAAGCCCTGGTATCCCCAAACACTGGTAGGAGAGTTGGGTCTCAAGCGGAGGATGAGCATTCAAATGTTCATGTATTATTCAAAGCATCAGAATATTCCAAGTATGAAATTCATAGTTAGCTGCTTCTCACAAAAAGTTACTCTCTTAGGAGCTGGAGGTGATTTAAACAATTTAGAGGTAATTTACACGTCGGTTAGGATGATTTAAACAAAACTCTCTACAGCTTTTTGCAGTATATAAACACTGCTTAATCTGTGAGGTCATTTGTAAAAGAAAAAAATATTTCTTATGTTCAATAAGCAAAAAATCATTTGTTCATTATTTGTAGAAGTCATCTTAATTTCACAGAACAATGGCAGTAAAATCAGAACAATATGCTCCTGTTTACAATAGAATTTTTATAAATCTTCTCCCTGCTAAATCATATTTGATGGGATTTTTAGCTGTTTCACCAATACTTGCAGAATGCAGTCTGCTTAGAATTGTGAGTGAGTTTCTTCTAATTCAATAAGCTGTTCAATCATAGAGCATTGACGACTGCCTTTGTGAAATCCAGTATGAATTGACTTGTGAAAGTCAATTAGAATTTAGTATTTGGTTAGAGATTCTTATGCACACAACATCCTGACACCTAGTCAGTCAGATGCTCTCAACACGAACGTGTGTGGATTTTACCTGTAGTTTGTTTATTTACCCTATCACAGAATGAAATCCTTACAACATTTAATCCATTGTCCTTCAGACCTACAGGTAGCTTATTCACCCATCCACTGCCATTTTTTATCAGTATGCTGAATTCCCGCTTGTAGATAATTGTATTACAATGTGCAGTAAATCCATAGAGGCAGAAATAATCTAAACCTAGCTCAGTACTTCTATTTTCCTTCTTTGAGAGCAATGAAGAATTGATTCCTCCACCCTTCATTACTACCAGTCCTTCGAAGTCAGCTACAGCCATTCCTTGTCAAACTGGCTGAAGGCTTTTATGGGCACGTAACAAACTGGCACAGGTTCCATCAGTGCAAATATAAAGTGTACAGGGATTTTGTTAAATGATAAGTGATTTAGTATTTCAGACACAATATATATATATTATTCTCTAGACTGCTCTGTAACACACTGCTGTGTTTCCCTACTCTTTCTGCTGCTTTGTTCTCATTTTTCCCTTCAGCGTAGCAGATGAAATTGCAGCATGTATTGAAGTCATCACTGTCACTAACCTTGTTTCTTTTGTTTTTGTATTTTGGGAACAGAAGAATAGGCCTTCTCACCACTCATATAAACCCAAATCAGCTGGGTTCAATGACAGCAGCTGCAAGCCATCCCACTGCCGCCGTCAGGGGCAGCCCCAGGACTGGGCATCAGGCACCTCCACTAGGAACACCAATGGGCCCTGATTTGGGTTGCATTACCTGACCCACTAACTAGTGATTTCTTCTGGGGCCATAACGTACCTCTGAAAGAACACCACAGCAAAATGTTTCCTAAATATAGGGTTAATATCTTCAGTAATATATTAATAATTATTTCAAAATCCATCTACTTCCTCTGGTGTCCCCATTTCCTTTTGAGTCTGACTGAGAATGTAGCCTGAAACGCTGTATTAGGTATTATAATAAGATCTGAATACGTGATATCTACCTGCAGAAATGCGAATTACATTCTCTTGATGCAAAGCCTGATTTCATATAGCCTCTTATATGGTGCAGATACTCTTCATTTCTATTGGGTTGATTATACTTGTCAATATCTGTTTTAATTTGCCATGCATTCTTTGCATAGAAAAGCTTTTCTTGTGTCTTTGATTTACCTCTGCAAATCTTAATACGTAACTTCAGCTGGCTGAACTTATCCCATTTTTCCTCTCATTTTCTCATCAGAAAATGTCAGAATTACAAATATATATTCTAAAGAATCCAAGATCTCCATGCAACAGAAATAGGTGTAAAGAATGGCACAGACCGGTCTACTTTCTATTCAGCTGTTACCAAACCCATATTAGGTATTTTAAAAACTGCAGCTTTGCTTGGCAATATTGCAAATAGATGGGCATATTTCTGGCCAGTATTTTCTTGCTCTTGGGGCAACAATATTGTGCTTTGTTGAACTAACAGAAAATGTGTTAACTTAGCTGCACAAACCTGCCAGTTTATGACTGTCTTTCACAATGGAAATTGCAAAATCTAATACATACAGTGAAGAAATCTGCATATATGTACCATGCATGCATCTGATGGTGTCTCTGTTGTCTTATAAGTACACCATCTCCAATAAATTGCAACAGGTAAGTTTTATGATTATAGTCAACAATGTTTATCTAGCTCATCAAGGCTCTTCATGGGCTCTTTGGCTTCCTTTATATATATATATATATATTTTAATCTTCCCCAAGTGTATAGGAACCACATATCATTTTTGTAGATAAGTATCTTGGTAGCAAGCTGCCCAGAGGCACAATTTCAGTTATATCTTCTAGCAAACATTCATGTTTGTAAGTTGCTTCAGTGCAGCTCTGTGTCTGGTGGCAAGAAGTACTAGTTTAAATGTATGGGTACTGTTGTACTGAAGCAGAGCCAGTGGAAAAGTTTACAGCTTGGGTAAGTGTTCCCATGTGGCAAATGCACAGACTCAAGGTCACAGGCTTCAAGGGGTCAAGTAGGAACACGGTCAGTCATCCCGGGCAAGTGGGGCTAGGTTTTATGATGCTTTTTGACACATTCAGGGTTATCACAGCAGTAGGCAGGTGAGCTGCCTTGGTGAAGATGAATAAGATGGGTAAATTTCTCCTGAATTACTTCACAGGAAAAATCTCAGTGAAAGAATTTAGAAAGAAGTCTCTGGTATGCATGAGCTTGTTAGAAAACAACCCAACCCAGTCCTATTTGTATGTAAAGGCTGCTAACCTACACACTGATGAGTCTGCTTTGAATAATAATTCCAGATCTTGCAGGTACCTGGGCACGGCAGGGCAGGATTTCAAGACACGTGTGGCTTATGCAGTGAGTGGGAAATACCTAAACCACCAATTGCTACAGGCTGAGTGGTAAAAAGGTCTTCTCCAGAATCCAGAGGTGACTGAGGTGCTGGTCCAGCTAACAAGCCTGTGGGTCTTTTCAGAAGGGCTCTAGACAGAGTGAGCTCATAGCAAGCAGGGAGAAGAGAGTTCTAAGATTTTCTATATATATTTTTCACTGTCCAGCACACCTAGGCTTTTGGTGCTAAAAATATGTCTAGTTTATGTTCTAATAACACCTGAGGTTTGCAATACAAAACTGTTCCAGTGCTTCTGATGTTCTCTTTTTGTACAGAAGAGGTGCAAGCAAACCCCCATACAAACTCCAGCTGCCTCACCATGTGCCCCGAGATTTCAGAGCACCTTCCTGATACACTACCCTTTGCTTCAGGTTCCTGCCAGACCAGAGCAGGGGTTAAAAGTCTATTTTGCGATCTTGGACTTAAGAACGCAATGCTGCAAAAGATCAGAGGCGCCAGCACAAAGCCACCAGAGGCTCCCCATTGTGACACCCGACTAGGAGAGGTCAGTAGGTCGAGAGAGGTCCTCCTTCCCCTCTACTCTGCCCTGGTGAGACCGCATTTGGAATATTGTGTCCAGTTCTGGGCCCCTCAGTTCAAGAAGGACAGGGACCTGCTGGAGAGAGTCCAGTGCAGGGCAACTAAGATGGTGAAGGGAGTGGAGCATCTCCCTTATGAGGAAAGGCTGAGGGAGCTGGGTCTCTATAGTTTGGAGGAGAGGAGACTGAGGGGGGACCTTATTAGTGTATATAAATATATAAAGGGGGAGTGTCACGAGGATAGAGCCAGGCTCTTCTCAGTGGCAAACAATGATAGGACAAAGGGTAATGGGTACAAACTGGAACACAAGAGGTTCCACTTAAACTTGAGAAGAAACTTCTTCTCAGTGAGGGTGACAGAACACTGGAACAGGCTGCCCAGGGAGGTTGTGGAGTCTCCTTCTCTGGAGACATTCAAAACCCGCCTGGACACATTCCTGTGTAACCTTATCTAGGTGTTCCTGCTCCGGCAGGGGATTGGACTGGATGATCTTTTGAGGTCCCTTCCAATCTCTAACATACTGTGATACATCCCCCAGCTCCGGTTTCAGAGCTGCAGGCCAGGGGGAAGCTCAATACACTAGCCCAAGCCATGCAGTGCACGTGGCCAAAGCACAGGACTTGTTCACCTCCTTTGTAACCCAGGTGACTTTAATGATTAGGTTTCTCATTATTTGAACCTGTGCCAATCTCAGGGTGGGAATTTTCTCTCCAATGAGTGCAGAGCCCTGTGTAGAACCTGATTGAATGGGTGGGGTGTTGCTAGCTGGGTTCACTAAAGAAGAGCAGAAGCAGCCAGTTTTTGTGGGTGTGTTGTGACTCAGGGTCATGTTTTGTAGGCAGTCTGTGTAAGCTGGCTTTTTTAGCCTGGTAAATGGAAGTTTTGTTAGGTATAGACTCCAGTAGTTGTGGATGGGGTTATCTGCTTGCTTTCCTTTGTTGAGGGAGAAGTTAGAGAAGCTGAAGAAGAGCTCAGAGCCTTCCTTTCCTCAGAGGGAATGTGCTCCTCTGCCTGTTCTGGTTGCTTGAAGAGCCAGAGGCCCGTCTCAGGATGGTGTGTTTGGAATAACTTCAGTGCTGTGTGAGCAGCACAGGAGAGTTGCTGCTGCCGCCCTTTGCTGCAAGTGAAAAGTAGAAGGTAGGAGCATCGGTGATCTGTTGTGTTTGAGTTTATTGTCATTGAAGTTTATAGCAAATACCGGGCATGTGCTGAGAAGTGGATTGCAGTTGCTCGTCTTCCAAAATACATATAGAAAAATATCATTAAAATGTGCCATGTTTATTTCTTCTAACTTCCTGATTTACTGCAGTGGTTTTATAGTGTCTTTTTATTATTGTAGTGTCTAAATGTAGTGAGAGAATGTATGTCTTGTTTTTGTTGTAAATGAAACCACTCTTCCTATCCTGTTTCTTTTCTCTTACAGAAGAACTTGGTTTTGTTTGTGTGGTCTCCCTCCTCCCTTTTTTGTCTAGGCTTTCTCATCTGCTGCTTTTAATAGAGAAGCAACGTACATCGGGAAGGTTAAAGCCTAATGTTGTGACCTGTAATCAGTATTTCCTTTATTCCACCACTTAAGAACTTTTTTTATCATGGACATTGTGTGCTACCTTTCTAGAAGCTCTGGCTGTTTTGAATGCTTCCGGTATAAAAGGTAGTCCTCCATATATCTGCAGCTCTCTGCCCAGGTGGGGATTGTTGGAGTAGAGGTGGGACTCGCATTGGAGCCTTGGAAGCATTTCCAGATCTTATTTGCATCATAGGAATGAGAACAAGGCATGCAAGTCAGGGTGGTGAGCTCTAATGTGCAAGTGCTTGCGGTTTTCCCTCAGCAACTCACAGTCAAAAGTTACAGTCCTTTCATATTTATGTCTCTGAATCCTCTGCCCTTGCTATGCTCCTTCAGCATGTTTCCCATTGTAATCCTCCATATTTTCTTCCTGTCCTTTTCTTTCTGTGACTTTGTATACATGGTGACCCTTTATATATGCTCAGTGAGCTTGCGAATGGTGATAATAATGATGTTGAAATTGGAGGTTCACAGTAAGCAAATGCTGCCTGCTTATGCCTGTCTTTTGTGGGCAAGCCCACTTACCAAACCTTCAATCAAACCTTAAAAAAAGGCTTGTCACCAATAGTTTGTTTATGCACTGAAAAAGCAACACTTCTGTCTTGGTGGACTTAAGCTGCTGCAGAGTTGGAATTGTCACTTTAACAGCAAGTGTGTGGTAGGGTACTTACAGCTACATAAAATGTGCCTGTTCTGAGACAGATTTCTACATCATCATGCAATAAAAACTATGCTTTAAAATGTTCCAGTGCAAGTCATGCTGTTGTGTAGATCTATTTTCAGATATTTATATACAAAGTGAGTGATGTCCTGTGGGAGGGTGAGGAAATGCTAAAGGAACTTGATCTAATAGCACACAGGGTATTTTCTGCTTAATTGGCTGGGCAAGAGCATTGCAAAAACTGTGCCCTTCATTGAAAAAGATGTAATAACTTTTATTCTGAGTAGCCTAAAGGGGATAGACAAGTGTCTCAATATCTTATTGCATCTTTTACTAGTTTCAAATTATTTAGAGAAGTTGTAATATTTCTTTTCTTAGTTTTCATCTGCACTTCTGAACTGTTCTGCAGACTGCCAGGAGCCTGCACAGCTGCAATGGATAAGGCAGGTGCTTACCTATTAACTAACGGCAGCATCTCACTTGATGCAAGTTGTTAGTGCCTGTGGAGGTGGAAGTCAGCTGGTACCTGGCTGAGGGCTTGAGGACATGAAGCTCAGGGCTTCTGTGATAGGAGAAGGGTTAGAAGCAGAATGGGGAGTCTTCCAGTTACACTAATAAGTACATATAGGTGTTGGTGTTTAACTGGTTTAGGTACTAGTGGAAAGATGAAGAGCTCCTGGCTCTGACCTGGCTTGTGCTTTCCTGGACCAACCCCAAGTAACTATCCCTACCTGCAGGTGTCTGAATAAATTAAAAATATAGTCCTTAGCTGCTGATGTGCAGCTTTGTGACATCTTTTTAAACGTAAGCTTTCACCTCTCCGAGTTGCATTTGAGGATCTTTGGCTACAGGAAACATGTTTTCTTTTTTCCAGTTAAAATGAATTCCTGTTGAATTTTCCTGTGTGTTTTGGAGCATGTCCCTACTTCTTTAAGAAAAGTATAATCTGGATTATATGATTTTGATTTTAAAGTTGGGTGGAAATTAAAAAAAAAAAGTGTCCCTTTCAGTTTGAAGTCTCTGATGGAGTGGTTGCATATCTCTTCTGTTGGTAAATGCCGTATTTACTACAGCAGCTAAGTTCTAATTTGTAGTTAAATGTTCAGGTTTTCATAAATCATGTGATCAAGTGCATGTAATGCAATCTCTCTATATTCTGCGTAGAAGGTGTTTCAAATACATGGAAGATTGATTACAGTCATCATGAACGCAAGTTCATATGTTGCTGTTTTTTGTTAAAAACTGAAGCGCAAGGATGCTGAAGTGGCCCATAGATCTTGTACTCGGTAATGCAGGCATGCTGTGAAGAAGTGGTTCTTTCCATGTGGAAAAGAACCACTGCTTCAGGCTGCTGCTACTATAGTCTTTTGAAAGGGTCATACAGTAAGCAACTGTCTGGCAATAAATAATCTCTTGTGTTTTGAAATTGATGCTAATACTGTATATTTTTTTCCAATTCTTTTCTTTCTAAAAAACAATTTAAAAAATTGTTGCCACTTTATTTTGTACTTTACGCTTGCTACTTGACAAAAGAGGTCTGATAAGGTTTATTTTCTTGTAGGCTTCTTAAATTGCAGCCTTCTATATTTAAGACTCAAAATCTGAAATCGTGTTAGCAGGTTGCCGCTGGATGAGGAGTTGTGGGGGGAAAATAGCCAATATAGATACTATCTGCTATTTCTAGTTCCTGACAGCCCAGGATGGTTCTTGCCCAGGGACCATTCATGTTGTTTCTTTCTCTTCTCCTTGCAGCTATCAGTTCTGTGATGACTTGTAAACAAAACACAAAATAAGGGTATCCGGACTAAATGGATGTTGCTAAAAGTAGATAGCAATTTGACAGGTAACTGATCTGCATGATTGCCCTCCTCTGTAGAAGATTGTAGTAGCGTGATTGCAATCATTTCTGCTGGTCAGTGTACGTGTACGTAGCTACCTAGGGAGACAGACGGCCTTTATGTAAGACTTGGTTTGGAACTGAAAGGAAGAGGAGAAATTCTCTGTGATATTTTACTATAGCAGTTTCATATCCTATTGGTGGCATGTTACATAACCAGATTTCATATTTAGTATTTATTTGTGCTGCTTTCAAAAATACTAGTTGTGAGAATTGTGCTTCTGTAGAAAGCTGATTTCTATTACAGCCCAGTTAATTCTCCCTGTAAAACAAAAAATTAAACCTCCTAGTCTCTTCCAGTTGTTTGCAGAACTATTTGTATCCCTGCTATGAAGACTGTCAGTGTTAAGCAATGCCAAATAGATCTTAAACGTTTTAGTTCTGCGGTCAAGATACCCAGATGGTACAATAGTTGTATACAAATGAGGGTATGTTTGGATGGTACTCTGGTATAAGTCTCATCAGTGAGTATAGTTAAAACTGACCAAGTTCTAACTTTGACAGCCATTTTTAGCTGAAAAAACCCCACAATTCAGTGTTGTAGGTTTTAAATCCTTTAAGTACATGATGTTTCCACCTAGCTTATCTTAAAAGCTCACTTTGCCAATCGGGTACAATTAAATGCTGCCTCCTGAGGAGGAGAAGAAGAGGTGTTGTCCATCTCAACTTTGTCTTGAAGAAAAAGAAATATGGATTGAAGGGGGGGTGGGGAAGAGAACTGAAGACCCTTTCACTTCAGTAAGTCCTGCTTCAGTGGCATCCTGCAGTTCATCTCCCCATGACCCCTTCTCATTTCCTGTCCCTTGACACTGCTTGCGCATGGGTTTGTGGAAAGAATCTGTGCCTATGTATTGTGTGGTGTGAAAAGCAGGTGAATTTTGTTTTGTGGAAGCCATCTATCAGCAGCTTGCTCTCTTGTCATCTTATGAAGCAGGAGCTTCTTGTAGTGAGAGCTGATTTCCAGCTGTGGTGTCCTGAGGCATCTGGATTGGGAATGTGCGTTAGTATGCTGAGGCTGTGCATGACGTAAACATGGACCTGTGGTGTGGGCTGAATTGGCCTGTCTTAGAGCTGCAGCTCATAAGGGGAAAGGTCTTTGTTCACCTTCCCTGTTGTTAAATTAAACCAGCAGAAGTTTCTATTCAGGAGGGGTACTGCTTCCAGACTGATGGTGATGGTGCACATCTGCCTTTTCTGGGTTTAGTGCCCTTAGCGAGCCTCTTGAGCTAAAATTTGTGAAATCCTCAAAGCAATTTTTTCTAAAATGAGAAATGAGTTGCTAAAGTCCCTGGAATTTTTAGTTTTCATCCTTATGCAAGATATTGAAGGATACACTTTTCATCCCTTAGGTAATTATTTGCTTTATTATTGCACTGTAGTGAGGTAGGATTAATGTAAGTTACAAGTAGTAACAATATGAAATAAGACAACAATAAGCACAAGAGCAAGAGAATAAAAATAGACTCAGGAATTAATGTAGTAGCTTGAGGATTATATGCATTTATGAAATGTATGTGACTATACTTGCATATACTTCTCATCCTGGCTGTGTTCAAGGCCAGGCTGGACAGAGCCTTGGGTGACATGGTTTAGTACGAGGTGTCCCTGCCCATGATGGGGGGGGTTGGAATGAGGTGATCTTAAGGTCCTTTCCAACCCTAACTATTCTATGATTTTATGTCATTTTATGTCTGATAAAGAACATGTTTTCAAATATTACACTTGCAAGATCCATCTGGGATATAAGGACTTGGAGAATTTCAGGCATTCAATGACAGGATCAGAGAAAAAAAAACAAAACATAATTTTGACTTGGATTGTTAACCTGAATAGGCTGCTACCTATATCTTGTAATAACCATGGAATAGTTAATAAAAGTGCAATAAAAACACAAGTCCAGTTGCTCTTTTCTCCCTTTTTTTTTCTCCATTGTTCCACTCAAATTTGTTGCTCTGCCTAGTTCTTTAGTTTGTTTTCCAAACCATTCCATGTCCTCAGTAAATCTTAAGACCACTCTCGTGAGTCTGTTTGAATTAATCAATTTTAGTTGCAAGAAATATCATGAAGTATCACATTTCACAAACTTGGGTTTACAGATTGGAAACTTTAGATAATTCATGTAGACACTGGTGAATGTTCAACCTGATCTCTGGTGACCTTTGGTCTCTGAGAGGTTGAGAATTCAAAACCCAGGGTTTGATCTGAAAAGCAAGTTACAGGAGAAGGAGGAACTGGCCCTGGCAAGCTTGCTTCCTGGGCACCATCTTTAATAGTTTTGTTCTAATATTGTTAGTAACCAGGCTGATGACCTTTCTTTGGTTTTTTTTTCTTGAATTTATGGCCAGTTGTGCTGGTAGATGGCTGTGACTACACTGGTACCCTCAGCTCCTGGCAAGCTCTTTATGGGAGCTTTGCTGTGTGTGAATGCTGCTGTATATTGAAAGAAATGCTAACATGAAAAGAAAATGATTGCAAATGCAAGCCAGGCAATATTGTGACATGCAAGTGTTTATATGGCACTCTAAAGCCAAATATAACATTATTTGATGACCTGCAAGGGGGCATGTTCTACTTTTGCTTTATAAAAGCTTTAGCATTAAACTGATATGAATAAATTAAGGGCAAATACAATCTGGGGCAATATTATATTGAAATGCCTTGGATGATTTCTGCAGCAGATACTGTGATGTTGACTGGTAATTCTAGGAGAAGTTCCTTGATTAAGCACTTCTGGCAATCTTGGTTATATCTGATACTCAGCAAAATGGTGTACTTAAATAAAAACAAACTGTATTAACGAGGATTAGAATGATTTAACGTAGAAACTTTTTTTCTTCATTAAACTCTTGTAAGATTAAACAAATATAATCTTTAATTTATGTGCAATAGAAGTTGGAAGAGCTGAAACTGAAATCCATTTATTTAAATGGCTGACTTTGGCATAGAATGCATCATCAGAAAGGCTTAATGTTGAAATCACTTCTAAAAGTCTGAATTTTCTACATAACATGGTCAGTTTATAATTTCCAATCTGAAACTTCTTCACAGAACACTGAAGGAACTGTTCGATCAGCTGCATCACTATATTTTTATCTGTAACTGTTTCTGCTTCCTCATTTTCAATAACTTCAGTATGTCTCTGCACACAGGTTACTTTGAGATTGTTTTCATAATAATCAGCTGAGTGTTACAGATGGCCATGAGTAGCTAGCAGAAAATGAGAATTATGCATCTAGCTCTCTCAATATTATTGTTATTGTTTCAAGAGAAATCATTTCAGTCAAAATGTTGATACTGTTTGCTTTTTAGTCAATCACTGACCTGGGCTGCTGTACTGTTTGTTTTGTAAATAAATGGCACTTTGCAGTAAATGCTCAATGTTATTTGATAGCAGTTAGTCCTTTCACTGTTAATTTAAGTTAATTAATCTCCATTAGAACTGACTTCTGTACTCAGGAATCTCTCCTTGGTTTATTGGATGGGTGCTTTACAGCATCAGTCTAGGTTCTTATCTTTTAGGGCATGAGTAGTCATATTGACCTGAGTATGCTGCCAGTGTTTTGAAAGAAAGGTCACTGTATGGGGAATGAGAATGGAACATGTGGGGGGGAAAGGAACTTGAATGAGGCTACTTGTGGAGTTCAGGTTAGGTGTCTCTTAAATACTTGACTGGGTGGCAGATTGAAGGTGTAGAAATTGTGTTAATGAGACTACAGACTAAACAGATATAAAACATTCCTTCTTGGTTTTGCTGTCACGTATGCTACCAGGAAAGCTTTTGTTGTAACCTGTGTTACCATGCTGGATTTGATTGTAAAAGTTTAAGTTATGAGGCCTGGCATTTTCAAGGAGAGCAATAATATCTTTTGGGTTTAGGTCTGTCCGTTGCTTTGATAAATCAAGAGACACTATGAAAGCATAAGGCAGTTACATTCCTACTGCCTGTTTGTTTATGATAGTCTGGTTTGCTTCCTTAATACTTTTTCTGAAATCTAGTAAAAATAATTCTTCTATTCGTTAGAAGTAAAAAACCCAATGGCTTCTGCTGTAGACATTTCCTCACGCTCCAGAACTACTGAGATAGTATATTTACTCTGACCTATGTTTAACTTCTTTTCCTTTCCAAAGAGTAAAGATAGGCTGGAATGTTTCCTGGAGGAGGGAGGGATAATGACTTCATGTAGTTAAGAACAGATCGAGGTTTAAATTCATTTGTATACGTTCTATACACTTCCATGCTTGAGCAAGACAGAGTTATTGTACTGGTGCTTAGTATGCCAGTAGTTTGAATTTAGAAACATTGTACAAATCCTTTTTTCCTTTAAATTGTATTATTGGGGGGGGAGGGAACCAACCAAATCTCCAAGTTTTGTGCTACAGTATCATGTTCATTCTCCTCTTGGAATCAACAGGAGTGCTTATTTAAGTATTGTAAACACAAAATGTGCCTCTGATGGAAGCCTTGGTGCCTATATTCCCTCTTGAGGTTTGACTCCTTTTTACTACTCAAGCATAAAAGTGTAGGAGACATGGAGTCAAAAAACCCAAAGAACTGGGTAAGAGGAGAGGTGGAGCTTGTTTTAAAGATATGGCAGACCCATTGTACTGTCTGTCTCTTAACTCTCTTAAAAGGCAGTCAGTAAAGTAAGGACAATGATAGACTGCTTGGAGGAAAAAAAGTGGAGGAGCACCAGATTCGGCATCAGCTTTGCCATACACTTCTAGTGTAATGATTTATGGTACATTGGCATGTGATGTTAGGGGTTGGTTGGTCTTTTTTTTTAGGTTTAGTTTGAAAATGACCATTACAAACCACCTCCAGCAGAATACTGATTCTTTAAAACCTTTGTCTTACTCTTTGAGGTAAATTCTGTACAAACACAGGAGAAAAGCTAAGCAAAGTTTTAAAAAGTAATTTACTAGAATGATGGGCTTTTTATTGTTATATTCTTTCCTTCCCCACCCCCCCACAACTGCTCTGAACCACTGGATTCTCAGGTAAGAAGAATATGAAGAAGCAGCTCTTTCATGTCAGGCAAGAGAAGAGCTCTCTCTCTAGACTAAATACACATCAGAGTAGAGGCAGATTGACATCTGTTTCCTGTTGCTGACAATGTCAAGGGTGTGAGTTGTTCATTTTTATCTTCAATAAGATAAGATTCCCCAAGAATTAAGAGTTGTACCCTTTGGGGGATTTCTATTTGGTGAATGTTACAGCTGGATGACAGACTTTGAAATTGAGTTTATAGGGCTTAAGTTGCCAAATCTGATGTAGTGTTCTGATTTGTTTTGATTTTGTGTTTGTTTGGTTTTTCTTCCATTTGGTTTTTATGATCTTTCTTTAGTTGAACCTTTTATCATTACCAATAGGGGTTTCAGTTTGTTTAATTCTAACTCTGGACCATGAACATAGCTGCAATCTCTACAACAGTTGCAGAAGCTTTAAAATACATTGATTTATAAATAAAAATTGTCAGCCTGTAATCTTAGCATGTTATTTTTTGAAATATGAATTTCATTGATTAAAAAAACCCATTTTCACCAAGGATGAAAATAAGCATATCACTGAAAAATGACAGACTAGAAAAGGATGTAATTTTTTATTTTGAAATTGCTAAAAAATATTACAAAGCTGGGCTGGTATCACAATTGTAGTTTGAAGCAATGCCTGTTCATATCTTCTGTCCAGTTAGCATTTGTTTGCTCCATGGTGCATTCAGAGGGGAATGAATGGTATCACCGATAGATGCTATGTTTTCAACTTAAGGACAAATAATAACAATTAAAAATCTCTCTGAATGACATAGCCGTATATCCTTGTCACAGTACTTAGGGTTTTCCTTCTTGCAGGAAACAAAAGCAACTTGAGGGTAAGCACAATGTGTGTGTTGAGACAAAGGGGGGTTCCTACAGATAGCTCAGGAGCTGGTCCTGTGCTAGTAAGAACATAGATGGTCGATGCCAAAGATCTCTTCTCAAGATTAATTTTTTTTATAGTAGCTCTCAAGTGAAATTTTTAATGAATTATTAATCTTGGAAACTAGTACATCCTGACCTCTCCTGTCTTTTTCAGTACTGCCCTCATACAAGGGCATCTGACTGCAATCTGTTGGCTGTTTATTAGTAATGACTTTTCTTGTTCAGTGCTGTTCTACTCCTCAATGTTGTCAAAGTCTGGAAAAAGCTTTCAGTTGTTTATATGCCACTTCAGATTGTTTTCCTGGACTTGGAAGCCTTGCTTACATTGGGTTAGCTTTTGGATCTCCCAGGAGCAAATCAGTACTGGCTAGAAATAGTGATACTATTCTTAATATATTTTTTTAAAGTGTACAGTAAGGTTCACGCTAATTTCTGTCTAACTAGAAGTTGTTTAAAATGCTTGCTTTCATTGTGACAGCTAATTAGTGTATCATGGTAGTTTGTTTTCTGAACTGAAGAAAATGTTTCTCATCGTACTCTTTCTCTGCCTGGCAGACCATATATGTATCCAGTGATACCTTTATCTTTTCATATCTGAAACTTGGTCTCATTTTGTGTAAGATTAAAACCTAGAATGTAACTGCAATATTTAAATAATTGCTGTTGAAATTAAATCATCCAATTTCTGTGCAGTGACATAAGGTATAATTAACCCAGACTTGCTGAAAAAAAATAAGTTTACAGCAATAATTCTTGAATATATTTTGGACTAAGTGGCTTGATGGACAGTTAAATGTGTAAGGAAACCGGCAAGTATGGGAAACTGGGCTCTCAAAATCAATCCTGAATAAACAACAAAGCCTTCAGGAAGTCAAATAGGTCAGGCTTACTCTACAAAACCAACTTCACTTGTTACCTATAACAAGCTGGGTTTTGGCTTATACCCCAAGAAATAAATTAGTGAATTAATCCACTGCATCGAATAGTCCCCTAATATGTTGTGCAACTAATGCTTTCCCAGGTACACTTATTGACCATTGCCAGTCATTATCACTAATTGAATGGTGGCTCCCTTCTGCTGTTGTCTGAATCTATTGTTACTGATTTGGCTAGCACAGTACTTCCAGCCACAATAGTTAAATCATGATGCTCTAAGATCTGTTTAATCATCAGTTAAGCCTGGAAAGCTGAAACACCATACTGACTGGAGTACACAGGTATTTAGGGCTGTGTAGCTATGATGTGGCTTTGCTTAGCTGTACAAATGAGGCCTGTTCCTGGGCCACCTTACTGAAGCTCCAGAAATGCTCACCTGGCAGAGGATTGTAAACCTATTTAATGTCTATTGAGTGGACAGCTATATAGAATGGATGATTTACAAGCTGATAGAGAGGGATGGAGGAGTGAATACTTCATGTTTCTGAAGGGCTTCTAATCAACTGGATACTTTACTGGCCTTTCCCAAACTCTCGGAATGGCGAGTGATGCATCTCCAACATGACATTTTTACATTTAGATGTAAAAGGTTATTTATCTCTTTTCTCTCAGTGAAAATGTATTCACATGTCGAATCTTTCATGTCAGGGAAAATCCAGATTGTGGACTCAAAAGCTTTTCGTGTCATGTTTCTAATTAGGTCTGTGACTCATTCTCATAAATAATGTATCAAGCTGCATATTAACATTAATCCAGCAAAATCGTCAACTTACAGTAAACCTTGGCTGCAGCAACTTTAGTGAAAAAAGTCGGAGGCTGCAACATTTTCCCAACAGCTGTTGAAGCTTCCGTAGTGTCTCTGGATACTGAACTTGCAAAGCAAGCAATTAGATTCATGTTGCCGTATGTGGGGGTGAATGAATTTGATTAAAAACGTAACAGTAGATTTCTAAAAAGGACTTTGCAGTCAATCCCCCCAAAATCCCCTAAGTATAAATTATTTTCCGTTATAATCTGAGGAGGAGACTATTTTACAGGTTCAGACCGGAGTGTTGTGTTTGATTAGAATAGGTTGCTATTCTTGGTAAGAAACTGATTTGTTTTATGTCTGTGAGTGCTGCAACAAAAAGGTATCAGCTAATAAAATATTACGAAGGGTTTGGGGTTTTTTTTAACCTCAAATGAAATCATTTGTCACTTGACCTCGGTCCTTCAGAATATGTTGAAAGATTGTCCCAGGTCCCATATTAATATGCTGGGTGGGACTGTGGTGGATGTAGCTGGTGTTTGTTGCTTGTGATCATGCTGACAGTTATTGTCAAACAGCTTCACTCCATCATGTGGTGTTCATCACCAATTAGTCACTTGACAGGTATAATTTCTCAGTGCTTTGGATCACCATTGTAACTGTAAATTATCTTTTGAAAGTGTCTTTAAACTGTCATCTTTTCCCACTGTTGTCTGTTTTCCATCACCTAGTTCATGATAGGTTGCTGGCACTGGCATATGCTTCCTTTCTAGTTTACTTTATAGACAGAATGATATATTCCTGCCATTCACTTTATATCTTTCCCTGCTGCTCCCATCCCTTATCCAAAGAACTGGGCTTACAGGAGGCTCCACTTGGTGACTACTGTGTGCTTGTATTAGAGCAGGGAGAGAAAAGGTGGTCTATGCCTGGGGTTTTTTTTTTTGGTCTTTCCAAATGCTGTTCCATTGCCACATCTGTTGACTTTCACGCTGTAAGAGAGCCTTTGAAAAGGATACTGCTTAGATGTAGCTTCTGTCAGACTGCATCAGAATAATCAGCTTTGGAAAAGACAGGTACCATGTGCTCAACTCTTTGTGCATATGTATTCTCTCTCCTGCATACGTGTTACTGCTGGGACTGGTCCAATCTACTGTAAAATACCTCAATGGAGATCTGTTACAGTCAGAATTTTTGTGGCATATTCATAAAATATGGGTGTTTTGAACTTAAAATGTGTAGGTCACAGCTGTTCAACTTAATCCAGCCAGGTTATCAGATGTGACCTGATTGTACATGTAAAACTGTTGCTAGAGAAGGTCTTGTACAGGAATGTGAGATGTTAAGCTAAGCTTGCTTTTCTGTTTTGGATGGAAGAAAACTGGCTTTCAGATAGGATCTGACAGCAAACAGTAAATATATAGCCAGTGTACATTGAGCTAAAAGGTTCTGAAGTGAATGACTTAAGAATGGACTGTTACCAAAAGTTAAAATGGGAAATAGCTGACAGTATTTCCAAGGTGACTTGGAGAGCTATGTTTATGTATTTGAAAAAGCAAAATAATCTTGTGAGGAAGTAGTAAATATGATGATAGTGTCACAGGTTATTGCAAATCAGCATATGCATGGATTGAAAAGAATCAGGAGCCATGCTGGGCTGTTTTAGACCATGACTGAGAACTGCAGCAGCACTTAAGTATATCTTAAGCTTTTTATTTTTGGTTGTCTTAAACTTTCTGAACCATCTTAAGTATACTAAAATGGAAGAGTGACTACTGTAACATTCTGTAAGATCACTTTAAAACAATGTTTTTATATTTAATGCAAGGTTAGGAAAAGAAGGCAAAGGATTGAGCAAATATGAACTATTCATATAGGACTGGAACTTCAACTATGAAAAAGGAAGGATGAGACATTTCCACATTGTTTGTCATAAGCTACTATATGTTTGTCGTAAATATCAAATATTAGAAAATGCAGGTTATGTATGGGTACAGTCTCCATGTGTTGATGTTTGACCACCATCACATCACACTTCTTCCTATTCTGTTGATATAAGTTGAGAACATGTGTTAATGATTTTTTTTTTTAACCTATGAATTGGGGTGATTTGTATACCTGAAAATGACATTAATGTGCCTCAGTATCCCTGGAAAGTTGCAGCTGACTTAGAATGGTTGCCCTCACCTTTCTGGATTGAATGTGGGTAAGACAAAAGTGCTAAAAAAGGATTTTCAAATGTGGCAGGGAAGCACTACAATTTTACTGGTTGTGTGCCCACCTGTGCAGACTTGATAAAACTGTAATAAACCCCAGGTGTAAGATCTGAGACAATATTGATTTGAGCTGATTAACAATTTGAAAGACGTGGATTATTCTAGCCGTTAAAAACCTTCATGTGGATTTATGCTCCAATCAACTTAGAGAGCTCGATGCTGTAGTTCTTCAACAGGTATGATTTTTATCCAGCGTAAGTTTTGCATGAGCAGGGGCTGTTTCTTGAGTATTTTTATGTACTAATAATGAAGATGTTCACAATGTTAGCCTGTCCTGTTCTTAAACAAATGGGTGAATTGAGTTCGCGCAGCTTAGGAAGACAAATGATACTTCCAGGGTTGCCAGCAATTCTTTGTAAACAGCTGGTGATTTAGTTGATCAATGGTAAAGAAAAAGAAATGCCTCTCTCTGCCTGGTTCCTAGAAGAGCATACACTGTCACATCCGGTATTTAATTTAAAGACTGTGTGTGACAGCTAAGTTTTCTATTTAAATAATATCTTTAACTGTATCCTGTTATGAACTACACAGAAATCAGTATTAGATTAATGTGGCACTGAACACAAAGGCTAACATAGGTTTATTCTGATGAAATTATGATAAATACTTGAGATACTTAAGTAGCTTTGAATGTACAGATTGATAACTCCATCTCACTCTGTCTTCTTCTTTCAGTTCTGGCATTTTGCTTAAGTCTTGCTAATTTCTGCCTGGTTTTGTAACCTGACTTGATATTTTCCTTTTTTTTTTCTTAGTAATTCATTTTCTTTGCACCTTTCTTATGTATGTATGCTGGGCTTTGATTTTTTTCTTATTCTTTCTCTGGGAGCTATTTTATCTATTCACTTTGAGTGGCTGATTTAAGGAAATTGAGAGATTAGGTTAGTGAACAGCTGAGATGAATTGAAGTATTTCATCTTTGTCAGAAAAGTCCTGTCTCTCACAGCCGTCTCTCCTGCTAGAAAGAGGAACTGGGAAGAGAGTGAAATTTCAGAGGCAAAGAATAATTGGGAAGAAGCAAAATGAGAATGTCTTGAACAAAGCTGGAAAAAATGGATACCCTTTGGACTGAAGATGCACGGAAGCATTTAATTCCGTATGCACCTGTAACATACTGTCAATTTACTGCAAATCCATTACTATAGCTAGGAGCTCTTGAACAAAACGAAATTCATAGGGATATGTTTTCCAAAGAGTAGGTATTCAAACTTTTTTCCACAGTTGATGAGGGATATTCTTTTTCGACTGGTCCATGCCCCTTTTGTGGTGGGGGCCCCAGAGCTGGACACAGTACTCCAGGTGAGGTCTCAAAAGAGTGCAGTAGTGGGAGAGAATTGCCTCTCCCAACCTGCTGGTCATGCTTCATTTGATGTAGCCTGAGATACAGCTGGGTTTCTGGGCTGCAAGAAAGCTTCATATTGAGCTTCATGTCAAAGTGTAGATAGTCAAATGCAAGTAAACTGCCTTGGGGGAGGGGAGGGGGAATGTTGCTATTAATATTTGAAATGAGGAAAGAGAATACCAAGTATGATAGAGATTGACATCAGGGTTAGTAGCTACGAGTGATGTAATTCAAAGAATTATTGAGCTTGCTGGGATCAAAGTCACTTGTACATGCAGAGTTTCCAGCAGAAAAGCTATGGGAGGATATATGGGTCTGATATAGTCTGAAAGTCTCAGAAGCTATTCATTTTCTCAAAACAGCAGAATAGCCAGCATTGATCACGATTCAGAAGTGGAGGGAATCAAGGTCATAACAAGGTGTGTTTACTTGATCTGAAAACCTGAGACTGGAAGAAATGATTGGCAACATAAAAGCAAAGAGTCTCTTGATAACATGCTCCAGAAAGATTGAAGGTCTGCAAGCTTCTAAGGATAAGAAAACTTTAATCACCTTAATCACTTTGAGATTTTTAGAGGAATTAGGTGGTGTTTTCTCCTGGCCCTGTGCAGATGTGGTACCTCCCAGCTTGCCTGTCCTCAGAACACACTCTGTTTGCCCTGTGCTGAGGTTTCTATTCTGTGTTGAAGCAGCCTCTGACTGAAGTCTGAGTCTTGCACAAGTACATAATTTTGGAGGGATAGGAAGGAGGAAGTGCACAAGAAGAGATGGTTCAGGCACTATGTAGAGAGTGGATACTAACAGCGACTCCACTCGTCTGACAGCCACTCTGGGAATGGAAAACAAGTAAGTGACAGCTCAGGTGCTGGAGCAGGCTTGTTGCCTGGTCTGTGTTCAGCATTACAGTTGCAGATGTGAGCACACAGGCTTCCTGTGATCCAGTTCAGGGACAGACATTCAGCTGAATTTAGTGCCTAAAGAGATGCTTTTCCAGTTTGTGGATGAAGATGATGACTGCGGCTCATGTTCAGCTATGCTAGACACTGCTCCTAGCCTGCCACTGCCATCAGCAGCAAGGGTTCCCACCAACTTTGGTGGTGCAATTACCCAAAGTAGCTATAATGATGAAATTTAAGGAAGAAATTAAAATTGATAACACTTGATACAGCTGATCAGTTTGGCGATGTTGTGAATATTAAAGACTTGAAATATCTTTATTTTTTAGACAAATGTTAAGCACTAATTTCTATAATGCAATCGGCATTGTAAAGACCTTTTCAGAGGTTACCTGTAGCACATCACTCAGTGAGTAGTGTCTTAGCTACAAAGCCCTTGCTACTGTCGCACTGTTTTACGATGCAAAACGTGGAAGTTTACAACATATGGCATGGATATATTGTCCTATAAAGAAGGAAATAACTGTGTATGACTTGTATTTGGATGGTGAAAGCTGGGGGGGGAGGGGAGAGGGGAGAAGTCCCAAGAGTTACTCTTCTAAAGCTAAAAGCCAAGGTATTTGATGTGATGTCAAAGGCTGCTGAAATATGTAATTCATTCCATCTGCTGCCTTTGGTGCATGAGAACAACACATTGATGCCAGCTGCATATGCCTAAAACTGAGAGAGGAAAAACCTTGGCAATCATTCTGTTTACTCTGCTACTTGTAGAGTATAAGTGAGCCACAGTTTCTATTTTATTTTTAGGCCGTGTGTCCTGGTTTGCCTGACAGGCCAGGCTTAGAGGGATGTAGGCTGCTCAAGCTTCAGAGGCTTTCCCTATATTGCCAATATTGGAGTTCTAAAAATTCATACCCATTTACCAACTTTCTGTTGCCATCTGTCTAGGAATTAGGTACCTCTAGCTCTCTTATTCCAGGCTTGGTATTACAGAATTTTTATTCCTTTCATTGCTCCTTGGCTGGTGCAACCATGCTCAGCTATTGCTTATTCAGAAGCTGTAGTTAACAGTGAATTGAGACTAAACAAATATTGATGAAATAATTGGTTTTTAACAATGAAAGTCTTACAATGCTGCATTCTTAAGTAAAATAAAGGTTTTCAAGCATAACTCTCTGATCAACAAGCTCCAGGAGATACCTTTTTTAAATCTCAGCACTTCTGGTCAAGGATTAATAGTTGCTTTCTCAGTCTTTCTTGTCCTTTGGGAGCTGTCCTCTACTCTTCCCTCTTCTCTTCTTCCAGAATATCTAGAAAACCCTATCAGATCTCTAGTATTTTTACTGTGTGTGGATGGCAAATTCAATATATGAAATAGTATCATATAATAGTTATCTCCAGCCTTGAGGGAGGCTTACTCTGGGTTTCTTTAGTGCTTTACCATGTGTTACAGTGGTCCAAGAACAGTCATATAGAAGTGCAACTTAAAATGTTACTTGACTAATTTTTTCGTACGAGTAGTAGAACTTGATGTGCATTTTCAGATGTGAAACTTTCAAGTTCCTCTTTAATAGAAGGATGAAAAGAAACAGTATCAATAAAATCTTCCTTTTGTTTTTTTCCATTTATCAATTAAAGAAATAGAAAATCCCCTCACAAATTATATTCAGCACTCTTCCGCTTCCCTGTTATTTATGCAAAAGTGGTTCCTGGAAGCGGTGCTGTCTATAACTTTTAGCCAAAAGGATTGGTACATACAGTGAAAGACCATGTGGTGAGAGATCATAAAAGAATTGTGAAATACATAACAGGATTAAAAGAAACCCCTAAATGCTCATGTACAGCAAGATGTTTTAACTAATGGAGGACACAGTAGCACAGCTACAGGGTCTAAACCCCTTATTTTTGTAATCTTTTTCCTGTGGTTGTGCTTTGCAGGGGAGAAATACAAATTAGGCTCCTAAACAACTTTTGTGGATCTGTGTGTCTGCACCCAAATATAAGCATGCAAGCAGTGTCAAATCAGTGTGTCGTTTACAGGATTCACACTTGCTGCTTCCTTAAACATCTGCAAGAACTGAAGCTAAATCCACCATGTTGCATAAATCCTGACTGGGGAAGCAGAGTGTAATAGCACTTCATGGGTAATTGGGAATTTTTAATCTGAAACCTTCAAAGCTGTTTTGGATTGTGCCATTGAGGGCATGGCCTCTAATTCCACCTGCTTTATGCATCCAGTGTTGTTCAGTAGTGACTGACAAATATATTTCTGTACTATGTGTGCTTTTGCTTTGTTCTCATTATATTAGCAACATGTCTGCAAAATCTTAATCGTCCACTGCATCTTTTGCGTGCTATAAATACAGATTATGCAGATCCCTGTAACTCCGAAGTCTGATGTGGTAGTTACTATATAATGGGTTTCTGTTCCATAAGTGGGTTTTTGGAACAAACAAATACTACTGCACGTTGAGAACTGTATGACTGACATTCATTTATCTCTTCAATATGATGCTGTACCTGAATCTGGAGAGCTGTGAAGATGGATTAATCTAATGGCAAATTTGTGGGAAATCCAATTAAAGCAGCTGACTTTTCCTTACCCAAGTTGGAACTTAACCAGACAAAAGTTAACATTCTCACTTGTGCAAATGTGCTACAAGGTCTTTAACAATTGTGAGCAGTTAACACCTCTGTCGAATCACAGACCTTTTGCAGTGATTCAAAGGCATGTCAAATGTTTGTTGCAATTAAAAGTTCTATAATGTATTAAAATATAGCAGTTGAAGCCCATTAGTCGTCAAAGATCTTGGTTTTGTGTGTCAATGTTTTTGTCAAGAAGAATTTTCTTGAACGTTTTTGTCAGTGATATCTCATGTAGCTTGAGTACTAATCTACAAGCATCAAGGTGAAATTACTGTTTATTAAATCTTGTAGATGGTTTAGGTAATAGCCCTCTGTCTTTGGGAGGAAACCTCATTTCAGGTTTATCCTTAATAGTGTGTACAGTATGGAGATGCCAAAACTGTCTTTAAAGGAACAGTAAGAATCTTTCATTGACTACCTGCTTTTCTTGGGAAGGGGTGGGAGACCTTTAGGTTGGAACTTTTCTGAGTGCAAATGACTCCCAAGGGCTCTCAAGAGCGTGTGTGGCAGGAAAGTTAAGGGAGAGGATCTTTTATTCTGTCACAGGTAAAAAAGGTAGATATCCCTATATTTTTTTACTATTAACTGTTGGTGGAATGTGCTATCTGAGAGCAGGTAACGCGATGTGAAACACCAGAAAAGTGTTCTAGGGATAAAATGGTCATAAGAGGTTATACTCTTAAAGCTAATGGTTCAAATAACATCTACTTTAATGCTGTTTTGCTTGTTGTATTGGGAATATATACATTCTTTAAATATAACAGGTTTTAAATTTAACAGGTGCAGATTTTCTTTGTTGCTTGGTGCAATACTTACCAAATTATTTTCACATCTTAAGAAATAATCTACACAGAATGTCAACCTTTTCCAATATTTATCTAGCCTTACTCTTACTAGAAATATTTTTTGTGAAATATAGACTACAAATAGTAATCCCGGATGTACTCTGCATCTATATATTGCTCATTGTGAAGAAAATACATTTTTTTTCTTCTATAAAAATGTTGGATTGGTGGGACATAATGACTTGCTGCTGTTATAGTTAAATTTTCTTTGAAATTATTGAATTTCATACTGTTTAAAGCAGGGAGAACTTCCATAAGGCTAGACTGACAGGAAAAGTGCACATCTACAACTGACATAGGGCAGCTATAAAGAGCTCCGATGTTACGTAGCTTTGGTATTTACCTGTATTGTTTTGTACTCTGAAATGGAGTGGAAAATGCTGAATGCTCTCTTTTTCTAGAGTATTACAGATAGACATGACTTACATATGCTTGAATATTAACACTCTTTGCAGTTAACTTTGTATATACATGTAAAAAGTAACTGAAGTGCAGATGCTATTTTGTTTTCTCTACAATGAAGACTTAAATAGGATTGAATATAATTATCATTGGTAATAACACATGTGATGGAACACATTTGTTTTAAACAGGACATTGAAAAGATTGATTTGAATTCAAAAGAGACAATTGTAAGTTTCATGGCCATTGCCTCAATCCTTTTTACAGGTAACCTAGACTTGTTTTCCTATATTAAGAAATTAGATGGTTTCTCAGCTGAACTGTTCCTGTCTCTTCCAAAGCAATTGCTTGTTAATGGCCAAAGAGGGATTTCACTGCTAGCTAAATGAGCAGGAAACAACATCCCATGACAGCTCTGATTTCATACCCAACATGCATATTGGTAAAAGCTTAAGTTATCACCACACCAGTGGTGCGGTGTGAAGGGGTAGGAATTTGGCTTATTTAGATGTCATGTGATGGTTTAAATAATTTTCATCGCAGTCTGTGATTCCTGTGCTGCCTTGTACTTCTGCTTTCCATGATCATTTGTAGAGAACTGTACACCTACTGCAGCTTCATCGCTTCTGTCAGTGTCATTATTATCATCAAAAAATACCAGTAAAACTCAAGTTGTCTTGATGCCCTTTCCAGGGGAAAAGCCTGATTTGAAGATGTCATAGTGGAGTTAATGGACAACGAAGTGAACATTACCTTTTTGAAGTGTCTTAACATGGTGACGATTAGTATATGCTCTTGGAGCACTCTTATACCATTATGGATTTGCCTCAAATGGTGAGAAGTATTATACTGATGCATGTTACATGTCAAAGAGCAAAACAAGATGCGTGCATGGTGAAGAGGAAAAGTGACTGTCAAGCTTAAGCTTTTTATGAATGTGAAACTTTATTTCAGAACCTGAAAGCTGTGATTCATTTTGGGTAAGGGTTTTGTAGGCCGATGGAGCACATACTATAAGGGAGGTTTCTGCATTGTAGTCTGACTTGAAAGCAACCTTTTCACTAGCAGAAGCGAAAGCTTCGTTTGTGTAAACCACTCAATACAATGCAGGAATGCGCTGCCTTGGAGTTACTTCTGTGATCTGTTACTGTATATAGCTTGGAGAGTGAACTGATAAAATGAACTTCAGATTTCTGGCATGTTTCACTCCAAAAAAACAAGATCTGGTCATTTCTAAACAGATAGTTAAGTCTTCAGTCAGAACTTCCAGTTCACTTGTGAAGGATGCAAATACCTGTGAAACAAATTCTAAAACCTCAATGTACATAACTTGGTTATCACAGAAATCTGGTAGTAAACACTGCAGTTCTTTGCAATAACCTTATTTTTGTCATGTAATTTATTATCTCCCTTATATATGAAAGGAGCAACTCAGTATAGTAGATTATACTCCCCACTAAAGTGGGAAGCAGGAGCACGGAAATCTCACTCTTTCATTTATTGTTTACACCAGTAAATTTGTGGAATCATAGTAGTTAATTGCTTGAAGGAGTACAGAAATGTAATGAAAAGGATTTAGCTTTTCTCTTAGAACCCTGTAAGACTGTAAATCTGTGGTGGTGTCGTGGTTTAAGCCCAGGCCGTAAATCAGAACCATGCAGTCTACTTCCCCCCCCACCTTTCTTCCCTCAGCTCCTGGAGGGACGGGGAGGAGAATCGAAAGAATGCAACTCCCACGGGTTGAGATAAGAACAGTTTAATAACTAAGGTATAACACAAATCACTACTGCTACCACTAATAGTAATAATGATAAGAGAAATAACAAGGGAAGAGAATATAACCACTCACCAACCGGTACCTCGCCCCCACCCCGCAATGATCTAGCCCTTCCGGGAACTCTCAGTTCTACATCCTGGGCATGACGTGCTGTGGTATGGAATACCTCTTTGGCTAGTTTGGGTCAGGTGTCCTGTCCCTGCTTCCTCCCACCTTCTTCTCCTCCCTGGCAGAGCATGAGACTCACAAAGTCCTTGGTCAGTCTAAACGTCGGTGTTATCAGCTTTGTTCCCAGGCTGAAAGTCAAAAACACAGTGCTGCAGCAGCTACTAAGAAGGAGGAAAAATGACTGCTACTGCTGAACCCAGGACAGGTGGTGATGTGCATTTCATGTCAGTGACATGCTACCTCAACAGAAGTTGCTTTCTCTGTCTAGCTTATGTAGTTTATGTAGTAGCACCTGCGGAGTAGGCTATACTTAAGATTCTGTGAATGCTGATTTGATATGTATATCAAAAATTGATCTTTTTTACCAGTTTTGAATGAGAAATACCCTTTTCTGACCAGAATATTTCCTTTGAGATTTAATCAATTAAGAATAATCCAAAAGGCTTGAAGTCTTGCTGTCATTCTGATGGTTAAAGTAAGTAAGCTGGGTGCCCAGGGTACCTATAGTCTAGTCAGCTGGCACTAAGAGTAAGTGAAATAATAAGGAAGGCAATATGGATAAATATTGGTTAATTTACAGAAAATGCCCTCTGAAATAAGGTGGTTTTATATCTTGACCCTTGAATTGGGGCAAATGTTGTGAAGGTATGTGAGGGTTTTCATCTCATGCTGCATAGCATTCTGGGGAGGAAAAAAATTTACTCCTATACAGTAACACTTCAGTACACTCAAGAAGTGAATAGTTGTTATAGTTCAGAACAACTACTGAAAGGAATCTTAATTAAAGAAGGAACAATTACAGAGAATTTTGAAGACTGGTGCCATGTTTGGTGCCATTCAATGTGTATAGCAATGATCTGAAAATCAAGGTGGAAGAGATATGTGATTAAAAAAGGGGAGCGAATTAATAGTGAGGCATAAATAACTGAGGAGTCAGACAGGTTGTCTAGTTTAGGTTGGTGTAAGAAAATAGACCCAGTTAAAAGACTTCACGTTTTACTTAACCTAGTTTGGGGTTATAGATATAGAACCTCACAGCACAGAACAGACATAATCTGATGAACGGGAGAAGGCCCTGGGCCTTGTGGCTGACTTGGTTTGAATATCACTCAAATTTTGCAATTCTCCTTGAATGTTCAATCAAATATGAGTACAAATACAGAGGTAACTTTTGTGACACTGATGAAATTGATAATGAAGCCAATGAAAGTTTTAGTGTTTGTACGTCAAAACTAAATGGCAAATTTGAGCAAGGTGAAGAAAACTTCCTTCTGGAACTTCTGGGTAGAGAAAATATTTTTAATAAAGAGAGATTTAAGCTCTTACTTGTTTACTATAATTATATTACTATAATTATATTGCTGTGCATATAATTTATCCAATACATGAAATATCACAAGTGATTTTTCTGGTGTATCCTGACAAGGAAAGCTCTCAATATTGAATTTCAAAAGAGGAGCATTTGCCAATGGACAGTAGCAGGAAAGAAAGTGAATCAAATCAGTGTTTGGACTTTTTCCATATGTAAGAGAGTAATCTTTGGAACATGTTGTCAGTAGGAATTGGTTGCTTTTCAAGTTTTTGACGTCTTTGAGGTATTGGCACCTTGAGGAATATAATCTTGAGAAATGTACCTTACTGGATCTAGTGAGGGAAAGGTAGCTGGGTGGAAGTGCAGTGATTTGTAATACACAGGAAAACAGATTATATAATAAAATTGAATTCTCTCCTCAAATGCCCTAAATTTGTGCAGCTCTGGGGTCAAAGCCTTTTAGCTTAGAAAAAAAAGAGGAAATAATGTACGAATGTGTCTTTATAAAATCTGCCACAGCTTTTCTTATGTATTTCCTTTATCATTAATATTTACATGTTTGAAGTAGCATCACATTGTTGGCATCTGTGTTTTGATGGAGTGGTGGTGGCAGCAAATTTGAGACACATGGAAATGGAGGGGGATTTTGTAAGTCGGTTCTAGACATGCTCCTGCATGGGAGCTTCTTGACCATTTGGCTTATGAAAAAGAATTCTTAAGGGCCTAAGAGAATCAAAAAGCACATTTCTCTTGTGCTGAACATTGCTTTATATTTAAAAGGTCGTTTGTCCTGTTTTCACATTACAAGTTTGCCCTTTAGATGGTTTTGTAATTAGACGTAATTACTACGCTTAGTGGTGTATCTTTCTCTTTTACATATGTTCTAATGGTATTAAATTAGTAATTCTATGTATGAACTAGGCAAAGTCAGGTGTATGTGCCTTTGGAGTGTTGGAAAAAAATAAGTGGGTAAAAGGAGCAATGGAATGTTTTTTAATGTTGTGCTTGTTTGACTCTCTATTTTCATAATTGCTGTTGAAGTGGAATATCCTGGAGTGGTTTCAGGGCAACCTGTGCATGAACATCTATTTCCTTCAGCATATAATTCTTGTTATGGCTTAGTACCTGGCTCTGTATTCCTGTCAGATTTTATTGTATGATCACAGTTCTTCCCTCCCCCTCTGCAGTCTTCCACAAATAATTGAAGCAAACGTGATAGGGTTTTGGTAGACCATCTGTTACGTTTCGTATCTCATCCCCAACAAAAACAGAGTGGTTTCATGATAAACAAGTAGGCAGATTAAGAACTTAATGTTCCTAAACCTTGGAAAAACAGCTTTTTTCCTTTCTTTCAATTCCAACCAGTGTTGGCTGGATAACATAATCCCTTTAGCATTTCAGAATTGATGACAACTCTGTTAGAAGTTCTGAGTAAATAAAATAGGTGGTGATCAAAAACCCTTGACCTCATAATGTTAGATGCTCACAGTTCAAGTCCTAATGGTTGAGTGTTTTCTGGGTAAGGTGAATGTTGTTTGAAGTGAAGCAGGAAAGTTTTCACAGTGAACAATGCTCTTCAGCAACCATCTTTGTTTTTAGAAACTTGATCAGTTAAATGCAAGAGTTGGTGTGTTTTCTTATTGCTATCAGAAAAAATACTGTTATCAATAAGAATGATACTCTAGGGGATTTCATATTTTAATCTTTCATTATTGTTAAAGAAGGCTTTAGCCCAACAATGTAAATTAACACTGTTAAATCTTTATGTAGTAGTAAGACAAAAATGTTTGTATTTGTGAAAAATAGAAGTTCACGTATGTTGAAATTGCAGTGATAAGGTTCAGAGTCCACTTTAGAAAGTTCTGTTTGCATTATCTTTCTTCTCAGAATTATTACAGTACAAGGCAGTTGACCTGAAGCTTGATGATTGTTCCACGGTAAGGAAATCTTATGTGGCATTTCCACACAGCTCTTAGCTAAGCTGGTAGTCCACATGTTCCCTTTACTTACGCTGGCAAGCAGGCACACAGCAGATTTTGCGGCTGAGCTGTGGGCTGCTTTAGCTTGCCAGGGAGGTAGAAGATAGGTTTGAAATTAAAAGTCATTTTTGTATTGTTCATCCTGAGTTTCCATTTGTGCTTAAGAAAGAACTTCACTTTAGAGTCTGTAAAGGAACATGACTTTCTCCATAAGTCACTACCACAGCCTAAGGGGTGACAAATGGGAAAATCCCCTCAGGTTTTCACTCCAAATCTTCCAGCTCCCAGTTCTGATCACTTTGCCTATTCTGAAACATCTTTTGTGTATTAAGGGAAGTGGATGTCTGGAGATTGAAAAAGTTACTGAATGGGTTCCTTATTATATAAAACATGTTTGGGTGTTATGGCATAAACCACAAATTTGTCAGCCAGCTACAGATTAGTGAAGCTTAAAAGCTTTCATTGGTTAATTAAAGATCTCATGATATTTACCATATTCTCTGTAAAAAGAATAAGTCTTACTTTGGAATGTTACTGTAATTTAGATATTGGAAGAGAAAACTTTTAAGTGTGACCTGCTGAGCATAGTATCTGTTTTCATTTTACATCCGTGTTTGTGACAATGCAGCATATATTCTCCTCATAAAATGAGGTCTATTCATGAGGTCTACACTACTTGTATTTCTGTTTATATATGCTGTTTTCTGAGTGACTGTCATGGATATTTCTCAAAGGTATTTGGAAGATGCTCATCATTGAGGCATACGTAGGATTTCATACTTGGAGTGTGTGAAAATTGGTCTTCTCTCTCATTTCTCCAATAGAAGTAAGTGCAACCCTGCCATACATTCCCTTTGGTAATAACAATCAGTTTTAGATGAGCTATTCTGTTGGTTTGAATAGGTTTTGAAACACAGTATGAGCCCTTGGTTTATGAGCCCTTGGTACTTGGTCGCTTCATAACTTTTGATATGATCCTTGGTTGCGTTTCTGTCACTTTGCACCTCCATCACTGCAAAACAGTTCTTAAACTGGTCTTTCCAGCCACCCAAACCAGAATGACTCCTGACAAACTGCAATGTAGAACAGAGACTTTATAGGGTTGAAGCTTCTCTTGGCTACTTTAAAGTCTTCATAGAACCTTTTATTGGCTCTGCTGAATACTGCTGTATTACACATGTTCTGTTGTAGTTTAATACATTAGCCTGGGACATGAACATTCCCAGGTTAGGGAGAGTTGTCACTGAAGCAACATCTTTTTTACTGATACTTGGCATTGCCGAGTAACATAGAAGTTACAGTCTATAGCGCTGAACCACTATAGAAAATGGGTGCCTTAAGATCCACTGCATTTCTTTCCAATACATTTGTAGAACTGATGTGTGTCACCTGAAACATTTTCTCTTTTCATTTTTTTTCTTCTCCTTAAAACAGTGTTATATCTAAGTTGTGCCCTAGGCTTGGCAATCTAATATGCTTCTCTTGTTTCTTCAGGGAATAGGTCAAGCCAACACCTGCAGGAAAGTCTCTTTAGATTTGTCAGAAAGTATTCAGCAATCAGCCTCACTTTCCAGTTGATTTCTTGTACTGATTGTATTATTCCAGTTAACACCCATGAATGTACCATTTTGTGCTCCTTTTTAGGGTACTTTTTTATTCTGAAAAGCTCCTTTTATTTTCTTGCAAGGCGAATGAACTAAAATACCTCAAACTTCTGAACACTTGCAAAATTATGCACTGAGTTATTCTAAGAGGACAGAAGAATCTTTTTTGTGTTATTCCATAATAATTCAAAGGACTTTGAAGGAAAGACTTTGATAGTACCAAACAGAAAATCACCTGCATACTGACATGAAACTTATAAGTTGGCTTTAGATTTTTGCAAGTATATCTCAATCCATGAAAAGCCGTGGTTTTGCTCTTTTGTTTCTGGTTTTGACCAACTCTTCTCTTTTGCAGTACCATGCTTTTTCACAGGAATATATCTCTAATGGAAACATAGTTCTTTTCTTATTTAGTCTAAGTTAATTAGGATACGACTGAAGTTGTTGTTGTCTGAAATGTGCCTGAAATAATCATTAGGCACATGCACATAAATTAATACATAAAAATGACCTCATTGTCAAATAAAGAAAACTTAACAACCTCCTTTTTACTTCTGCAGCCAGCTCCTCAGGCAAAAGCCTGACTAAATAGATAAGCCCTGCAGCATGCCCTGAAGGCTTGTAATCGTGGACTCAGCCAGACTGTTGGGGTTAGGGAATTTGAGAGTACCTTGCCATTGGGCAATAAAACATATGCATTTACTGTTGTTGAAAGCAGATCAGCTGACCTCAACTTCAGGAATAGGACAGAGACTGACGTTAATATTTTGGGGATTTGTAACTCCAGGCAGCACCTTGAAAGTTGATGATTTGCAGTTATAATGTGATGCTGCTTATTCTTTTTTTGCTAAAGGCATGGCTGTCAGTATTTTTCAAACTTTTTCTACCTTGAATAACAACTTAGTATTTTGGGAGTAAATCATTAGGCCCGAATATAGGGAGGTGATGACCACTTACTTTGCAAAATACACAGATTTTTTTAAAGTTCATGCCTATATGTAGCACTTGTGATTCAGTACCAGGATACTAAAGGAAACAAAGCAAAAACTCTTATGGCTACTTCCCCAGGCAGGACAGGGCATAGTGCTACAGTACCAAAAAGAAAAAACTCTTGATTTCTGTTGCTCTTTCAATTGCTAGCATGCCAGTTTGTTTTTATTTTGGCTTGATATCTGTTTGAGGGAAAAATAGAGCTGAACTCTTGCAAATAATCACAATAGCAGAAAAATAACTTTTTTCATGCTTTCTGTAAGCAACCTATTGTTCAGATTTTCAGTTTTAATTAGTTCTTTTTAATGTGACTGTTTACACATATAACAGAAGGGAAGGAAGGAATGTGATATTGAAGACCCCTGTTCCCCTGATTAAAAATTCAACCAAACTTTTATCTGAGTAAGAAATAATATGGCAATATTATGAAACATTATAAGAAAATGAAAATTTACTAATCACTCATTAATATAAAAGAGCTTTTATTAAATTGAGGGGCCAACTAAAGTGGAAAGAATGCAAGAAAAGTCAGTGAAAAACAATCTTTGATTACTGGGACCTGACCTGCTTGTTATGTATTTAAAGTGGTAACCAGTCTCTTGTGCCTTTGAAACTAATGCTAAGTCGTCTGTTGATTGCCAGAGAAAGTTTATTGACTGAACATAATTCCATCAATTTATTCCAGTTACTCTAAAGGTTAGTGCAATTTAGTATCCTTCAAATATGTATACAAATATTTATTGCAATGCAATTTGTCTGTGATAAAAACAAAAATAAATATAATAATAGTGAGATCTTCATAAAGAATTTGAATGAAAGTGTTTTGCATTCAGCTAGCCAAAATAATAGGAATCATAATAGAATAGTTAGGGTTGGAAAGGACCTTAAGATCATCTAGTTCCAACCCCCCTGCCAGGGGCAGGGACACCCCACACTAAACCATGCCACCCAAGGCCTCCATCCAACCTGGCCTTGAACACCACCAAAGATGGAGCATTCACAACCTCCCTGGGCAACCCATTCCAGTGCCTCACCACCCTCTCAGTAAAGAATTTCTTCCTTATATCCAATCTAAACTTCCCCTATTTAAGTTTGAACCCGTAACCCCTTGTCCTGTCACTGCAGTCCTAATGAAAAGTCCCTCCCCAGCATCCTTGTAGGCCCCCTTCAGATACTGGAGGGCTGCTATGAGGTCTCCACGCAGCCTTCTCTTCTCCAGGCTGAACAGCCCCAACTTTCTCAGCCTGTCTCCATACAGGAGGTGCTCCAGTCCCCTGATCATCCTCATGACCCTCCTCTGGACTTGTTCCAACAGTTCCATGTCCTTTTTATGTTGAGGACACCAGAACTGCACACAATGCTCCAAGTGAGGTCACATGAGAGCAGAGTAGAGGGGCAGGATCACCTCATTCGACCTGTTGGTCATGCTCCTTTTGATGCAGCCCAGGAGACGGTTGGCTTTCTGGGCTTACTGGTTTCACTTGTTTAGGAAGAATTTCTATATTAAGGCTTTTTTTTTGTCTTTTTAACTGGTTTTATGCACAACATCTTAACTGGGAATTTATTCAAGGCCAAATATGTATTACATGAGTAGAGAAAATAGAGACCTTCAAAGACTTCTTGGAAGTGATCATCATGTTGGAGTGTGTAGTCTTTGGATTAGATGTTTGAAGCCAAATAGTAATTTTTTTCCACCCTAATAATATTGGGGAAAGCAAAACCAAACCCAACAACAAAAAACAAAACACCCCAAACTATTTAGTAAGGTAAGATTTCCTTTTGCACATAGGAGATGGAATAGTGCTTTTTGATTACCCAAACCTGATCACAGTCGAACAAATACTGGTGGGTTTAGAAAGAGCAGAGCTCCTACAAAGCGTTCACAAAAGGCCATTTTTTCCCCAAACTGTAAGATGAAATCAAGAGGTGAATATTAAGATGTAGAAAATACCTTGAAGATCAGCCTCATTTTTAAGATAAGGGAATGAGTAAATCATTATTAGTAGACAGAGGTAAGCCTTTAGTGCTTCAAAAGTGAGCAGTAAGTACACTTCTCAATCAGTGTAAAATCTAATGTGAAGTGACACGTAGTGCTTACTTGGTGCATAGAAATAGAAAGGTACTGTCTTTATTTTTGAGCAAGTTGGAAGCTGGAAAGCAATTTATTCCATTACCTAAGAACATAGTTTGATTTTTGAAGTGACTTTTGCATAGGTCAATACATAACTATCACTCTGAAAACTAACAGGCTTGAGTTGCTTTCTTTAAAACTTGGTTTATTTCTGAAGATGATGCTACATGGTTTGTAATAGGTGTTGAATCCCATTCTAAATGGGCAAAAACCTGGAGATAGAAGCAGTAGGGAAATCAATTATTCTTTGGAGTCCTGAAATGTGGGAATACTTGTGTGCTATGTAACTAGACCTCAACTAATAGTTGGATACTTTTTATTAACTCTATTTTCATCAATGTATTAAAAAATATACAATTGGAAAGCTACCAGCCTTTCTCTTCAGACACAATTAGCAGGACCAATCTATGAAAATTCTAATGAAAAAACATTGCTGAAAGCAGTACTATATGTTCATGGGCTTGATGCTTTCTTTTTCCATTAATAGTAATGTACTTTTTAATCATATTGAACTTAAACCTCACTTTGGAAGTGTTTTAGCTTAAGGTGGAAGATAACTTCTATTAAAGCATCATTTTTTTTTTTTCTCACTTAAATATACCACATTAAGCCAAGAAAATTCCTGATGTACAAATATTTCAAGGGTTGGCCATATATTTTTGTGGAAGCTGTGGCAATCCCAAATGAGAAAAATGTGCTAGAAACACCAAAAAACTCTTGTCATAGATTCTTGAGCCTCCTGTGTCACCCCACTTGGCTTCATTGTAATCTGCAACTCAATTTTGAGGATTTTTCTCTCCTATATTTTGAGGTTTTTTCAGCCTTGTTTTTTGTTGAAGAAACTCGAACTTACTTGAGGTGAATTGATTTTGTTACTGTTTTTAAAGTGTCTCTTAGTGTCTCCTGAAAGTACCTGCAGTGCCTTTTGTTGAAACACAAATTGTGCATGTGAATGATATATTGTTTTATTTATGATATTTTTTTTATTCATAAATCAACAGAGTGGACTTAAAATGCTGTTTATAATATTAAGGGAATTTTTCAGTTATGCAAAATACTTTCATTTAAAAAACATATGGGTTTTTAAATGACCTGAGAAGCTTGGAACTGATTTCATACTGAATTTCTTCTGCATATACTTCCATGTATAAAAGTTTTCTGTTGTCCTCAAAAATGGATGGCAAGATTCAGTATCATACTATGAAAAATGAGTGGTACAGTGTTTCATATATTAATGCCTTTTGTACTTACCTGTCAAATACAAGAAGAATAATGCATTAATACGTGTCTTCAGAAAAGTGTTATATTCTGAACCTGAACACATCCTGATTTGCTTTCATAAATAGTGTTGAATATAGTGAGTAGATCAGATTCAACACACCAATGTTTTGAAATATAGTCAATATTTATTCTAATGTTCTGAACTCAACATTCAGTATTCAATAATCCAAAGCATAAAATGCTAGCATGGTTTTACCCATCTGTCTATTTGAAATTTTATCTTGATTCTGTTTTCTCAGTATCCTACAAAGGATTTTTAAAAAAACAAAGTCTTTCCTGGAAAGCCTGCTGTTTTCCTAAGCTAAAACTTTCTGCTTTATGCTGTGCTTTGAATATACAAGGTTCATGATACAGCAGTTATGGACACTTCAGTAGAATACTGACATGTGCAAACATGTTTTGGGTTTTTTGTTTGTGGAAGCTAGTGGTCATCTGCTGCAGATTGTTCCTTTGGATGAACTTGCTTCTGAGGAATTGTGGAGGGTGTGGGCTTGCCATTGCTTTTAATATCCCCCCTGGATGATTTCTGTAAGTGTAAATTATAAACATCAGGTGAGGAGCAACTTTCTAGTGGAAACCCAGAGGCGGGTAATGCACAGTCCTGTAAAGCTCAAATCCCTAACACTGGTGAGACAGGCTCAGCTCTTCAATATAGGAAAATTAGACTAGGCAAAACACTTCATTCAGAGTAGCACTTCACATATGGAGGTACTCTGCTTAAAAGAAAGAAGAGTGAGATTTAACCAGTCACTTCATCAGCCTTTGATTCTGTTGACTCTTGCAAATTCATGGAACAGAGCATTTTATTAAATGTATTTTCTTCAATGATATATCTCTTACCCTCTGCTTTTGTGTTGTACTATATGTTCATCCTGTCAGTTGATCATTTTGCTGAATATTGCCTGATCCCAGATTGTGTGTTCCTCTAACAATGATAGTGAAGTATGCAAATGAAGTAACATGTGCAATTCACTTTGCGTTTGCTATTGCGGAAGTACTGTATCAATTTAATCTCTGAAGGCTGTAGAGCAATGAATCAGCTGAGCTTTCCTGGATTTTGTAGAATGTTTTATAAGCAGAATTCAATGTGACTCTGAAAATCAAGAGAGAACTCATTAATGGTATTTTGCTCCTACTCTTTCTTCCTACTGCTGCTCTGCCTGATAGCCCCCCAAAACCCCACAAACAAACAATGCCCCCACCAACTCAAACAAACCCTAAACCCAGCAAACCCCAAGAACCCTCACCCTCGCTTTGCGGGAAGGTGTCTTTAAGGCTTTGGTGCCACCAAATGTAAATAATATTAAACAGCCAGAAAGGCAAGAGAATAAACAAACAGTTCAACTGCATTGATAAAATATTTCTGTGAGGAAGTAATTTAGTTTACAGTGCGGAAGAAAAAAATGACTGAACAGTAATTAGTTTACTGTATTGTTTGTAATAATGTTGTATGATTAACAGGGCATAAACGGGAGATGAGTGAGGGATTTTGCATTAGTACTATGGATTGCTTCAGCTTTCATAAACATGAGAGGATTATCTCTTTATAAACATGCCTGTTGACAAAAGATTAGCTATTCCTGATGTTGCTCTGTATGACATCAGTTTTTCACATATAGAAATGGAATACTGTATTTCTAAGGGTCAAATTTAGCAAAGGAAGAACAGGAATCTACTTTTTTGGGCAATGACACCTGGGTCTATGACAAAGGAGTAATATTGCAGATGTCGGGGTTTTTTAGGTAGTGGCCAGGCTACTGCTAAGCCTGGGAGAAAGGTGACAATGTTTTCGTATTTCAGAGAGAGTCAAATGTTGAGGTAACTTGCAGTAGGTAAGTAGGTAGAAAAACTTCTTGAAAATTAGTCAATGCTCTTTTCCACATGAAAATGTACACATTTTAAACTGAAAACTCAGACTTTGGAGCTTCTAATGTCTGACTGTTTGTATTTCCTATTTTTCAGTAGCAAAGATGAGAGTAAAAAATTCAGCTTGTATAACTAGTTGAAATTTTCTATAAAAATTTTATCACAGTCAGAAAGCTGGGTTTTTTTGGTTTTTTTTTTTTTTTTTTTTACTGTAAGCTTGTCAGATAAAAATAATCTGTTTAAAATAGACCTGAACATTACTGAATAGCAAGGAAATTGGTAACTTAAACCAGTCTAGTGGTTTTGTAAGCTCCTAGCTGAAGAGCCAACAGTGATGAGAATGACAAAATCGTTCATGTTGGAGGGACCTTGGAGGTATCTAGCTCAACCTCCTGCTCAAAATAGGTCAGTTATGAAGATCATCATAGTTGGCTCAACTGACTTTGTCCAGTTGAGTTTTGAAATCCTCAATGCCTTATGCCTGCTATCTCTTACTTTCTTGTTATGCACCACAATAAAAACCTTGGCTTTATCTGTTTGATAGCCACCTAGTACTCGGCAGTACTGGAAGGTTACTATTAGGTCCCTCCTAAAGCCTTCTATGTTTTTTTTTTTTTCCCAAGTCAAACAAGCCCAGTTGCCTTAACATATCTTCAAAGGACATGTGCTTCTGTACACTATTTTTGTGGCCCCCTGAACTTCCTTCAATTCATTGATATTATTCTGGTACTGAAGAATCCAGAACTGGATGCAGTAAGTGCTTCCCTTGAACACCTGACTGTGCTTCAGCTGGTACAGCCCAGGAAGTTCTTAGTCTTCACTGCTGCAAGGGCATGCTGTATATGTGTGTAACATGCTGTCTACTAGGCTTCCCAAATCCTTTGCAGTAGAACTGTTCTTCAGCCAGTCTTCCCTTAGCCTGTACTTCAGTTGGGGTTTGTCCCTTCCAAGGGAAGGATTTTGGAAGTCCTGGAATCTCACAAGTTTCATTCATTCTTCCAGCTTGTCTAGGTCCCCCTGCAATTACTCTATTTCTTCATGGTCAAGATTTGCATTTGCAAAAATTCTCTGCCTCAACTTATTTGTATGTGTGTAAGTGAAAGGGAAGTAATTGCATCTTCCTGGATGGTCACCTGGAAACCACCAGAAGTGGGTGAGGCTGTGAGAACCACCATTGGTCAATAGATGTTAGTAGCAGGTTTGCAGCACTTTTCTGCATCAAATATTTCCTAATTTACAGCTGGTGGGGAGGTTTCATGGTAGAGAGGATGATAGCAGTACTCCCTCCCTGATGACTTTCAATCTGCAGTAGATGATGGCTTGTGAAGAATAGATATTCTTTGCATTCATCTCCAATGCATTTCTTCCCAAGAAATGGGCTAGCTCCATGGTTAATCTCTGAATACTTGTAGGAGATATGTGTTCCTCCCCAACTTTTCTCTTCCTGAGGAAGAAATAAGTGTGTTGGTAATGAGATTCATATTGGTTGAAAAGTACACATCTCCCAGATGTAGCAAACATGCTGAACAACCCTGACTACTGAAGGGAAATTTTTCTTTAGGGAATGCCTGTGATACATTTTGAGGGCAGAAGAAGGTAATGGATATCTTGAAACTGTAAATTAGCAGTCTTGCATAAGGTAAGCTAACATGCTGGATATTTATAGTTCTAACAATAATTCAATAGTTATGTCTCTCCTATGCATTTAAACTATGAGATAAGCAAGAGTTCTTCTGTACCAGATGGTCTAAACTGCTTGATATATCACGTTAGAGGAAAAAGTCAATCCATGTACTTGCTTTTAACCTTTGATACTGCAGGTGTCCTTTGGAATGTACCACTAAGCACTGCTTCTATAATGCCATTGTAACAGTGAATCAGCTTGCTGTGCAGGTTTTGTTTATTCTCTTCATTCACTTTCATGATTCCTGAACTGGAAGCTACTTCTGTGAGATCTTTTCAGAGCTTTAACAGCAACTTATGGATGATTGCTGTTGGAGGTACTTCAGAGTTCAGTAAGTTCTGCTGCATTTCTGAAATCTCCACGGTTATTATATGGGATATGACATGCAAAATACAGAACAGAGCTCATTTACTGGAACCATGAACTGCACTGTAATGCATGTTGAAGAACTTTTATAATTCTTTTAGGAGCTACTTGTAAGGCTTTTAAAGGATCAGGGATGATTCTATTTATTTTCTGGATGGAAGTATTATGACATTGCACAGAAAAATGGTTAACCATTTAAAAAAAATCACATAATGCATTAACGCCTTTTGTGTAAGACGTGAATATTCATTCAGATTCTAATTTTTTCTGACTCTCCTACATTGTCACTGAAATGTATTTTTCTGATAGTCATATTTCCTTTAAAGCTGAAAGAGTCTTTTGCTGGGCTGTCAAAGCAGCATAATTTTTTGGTAGTGTTGAGAGTAACGGCATGTTTCTGTCTTCCCTGTGTGGAAAGAAGCCACTTTGGAGTGATACGTAGAAGATCTTTGAGCTCGGATGTGTTTAGTACAGTCAATATTCTTGAGCTAACTCAGGATGGGGATGAAGAATGTGAATATCCACAGTTTAGAGAATATTTTGCCTTCAGTTAACAGCTGAGATTTGCTAGTGATTGTTTTACTGTAGTCATTATCTGAAAATAAATTTTACAAAGTCTTGAGACAGAAATCCAGTATTTTCCATCTCCAAAAGTTGGAGGTAATTAAAGTTGGAGGTAATTAAAGGGAACTGGAGTTGAACACACTTAGTATGCTTAATCCCTGTAAAGACGAGAGTCCCAGCTCCAGTTCCATTATACTTCAGAGTGTAAGGAAGAATATCATATCTGGTTAACATTTGAGATGAAACTTTGCATGGGCAGGTAATTTTAAATAGATTTTGCAGAGAGATAAGACTTAGTTCACATCTAGAGTAACATGCATTAAGTGGTATGGCCAGGATCTGATGGATTAGGTGGGAAATTAGATTACAACCTGCTGGATTACATAGATGAGGTTGGGATAAGTGTTAATATTTGTTGTATGTGTGCCACTGAAGGTAGAGATGTTTGTTTTCTTTTTCCTTTAGCTGCTCAGATGTTGATGCTCTGGTGTAATTGTATTTGTAAGTTGTTGCCTTCATGAGGGGCTAATAAATACTATGTAACCTTGAAGGAGAGCAAGCAATACAGAAGTCAAAGTGGGCAGACCCCTTCCAAAGAGGGATGATAATCTCTGTGGAGAAATGAAATGGTTGATTTTGTGAATGATGAGTGAATGGTCCATTGCATTTCATATGCTGAAACAGGAAGTTGCTGTGTTTGTTTTAGGCTGGAGTCCTGTTGTAAATTAGGTCAATTTTTCTTATGCATCTTTAATGTAATTGTTTATTTGTGCAGCTCTTGCTTAGAGACAGAAAATCTATTAAAATATAAAGAAAATAATAAGAGCTTGTGTTTTAAGGTAAAGCCAGGTGTGACTATGCACAATTAGTTCAATTCAGTAGTTGTCTTGTAAAACTAGTTATTATGAGTCAAATTTGAAGTATTCGTTTGCTATCAGATGTCTTCTGAGTCAGAATTGTAAGAAAATGTAGGTCTTTCTGTGCTTGTTTATTGTTTATTGAACCTGCCTTCACCACCACTCTTTTAAGAAGCTGCTGCTTTTAACTGCATGGTTTTTGCCGTGTCAAATCCAAGTTGATGGAATATCAAAATCAATATCAATTGTAAGCTCCTGAGCAGAAATATTCTCATGACTGCTCCATCTTTGAATCAACTGTTTCATGCTTCTGTCTCTTCTAACTGACCCAACACTTTTAAATTCTTGCTGGCTATCTTTCCTGAATACGGCTACAGCCAGGGTTCCTGGAAGTGCTTCTGCATTCATCAGAATAACGTCGAGGGCCACTACTTCATTGCATGGGTCAAGTCACTAATTCACATTTGTTACTGATAACATAACATTTTTATAGGTAACATCACTTTGGGGATTATGTGTTAATTTTTGATTGTTATGTATTTGTGGATCTTCATAATTGACAGTAGAAAGCAAAACAATGAAAGCTGTACGTAAATTCTCTGTTAAATATCTGCTCATTGCAGAGGGGTTGGACTAGATGCCCTTTGAAGGTCCCTTCCAACCCAGAGGAGTCTATGATTTTTCTAAGAGTCTATACAAGTAAATTAATGTTATGATTTTAAACCAATTTTAATATGGTTCTAATGAAATGGTGTTGAAAAATCTTCTGTAAAATGAAGTACAAACAGCTTACCAGTCCTGTGTGTCTACTGCAAGTTCTCCCTTGCCTTTGAAATGATACAGCCTGTTATAGCTACAATCACATTTTAGTGAAGATACAGGTTTGTCATTGCTAGCAATTTATGATACCAGACCCCTTCAGTTTTATAGGTACACTATGCCTTATCTACCGTTCCTATAATAATGTGATGGATCTGTACAAACATTTAAAATAACTTATGCTTTTGATAAGAACTGACTACTTCAAGTTTTTTGTTAAAAATCATAAGCTTTGAAACAAATTGCCAATAGTTACAGTTCTGAAGACAAGTATTTAGAAATTGTCAACCTGTGGTGATATAATATGAAGAGATAATCTCTTATTTGATCAAGTGAGAATGCTAGATAGCTTTGGTTCCATGTTTTAAAGATCTGTGTTGCTAGCACTGTGTTTTCAGGATAAAGTGTTTTAACATAGTGTATCGGGGACAAATGCATTTCTATTTTATAAACCTTCTAAATCCCTCAGGTGAAACAATAATTGTCAAAGCACGAGTCAGTGAAGAATAATACAGGCATCAGCTGTGTCTGTACTGTAGAAGTATGAGGTATGTCTTCCTGTTCAGCTTAGAACCAAAAGTGAATGTGCTGTTTCTCCACTCATTCTGTTGTTTTTCTGTCCAAGTCAAGTCAGTCACTGTAGCTAGGGGTTAGGAGCAGCAGGTTCTCTACTCCCAGTGCTTAGGAAGCAGGAACTGCAGAGAAACCTGGCTTGCTCAGCTCTAGGTTAGACTGTAAGAATACTTTTGTACCTGGCCTTGATGGGTCCCATCTTGATCAAAGTAAAGCAAGAAAGGACAACTAGCTGTCTTGCTTATTAGGAAATGTTTGGGGATGCAAGGGCACTTGTCTGCATTTCATACCTTCAGTGATATGCAGAAGTATGTTTTGCTTCAGCTTTCAACTGCTGCCCTGGTCCAAAATTGAGCAGTCCTGAGGTTATTTTAGTTTGATCTAAAATCAGAGTATTTCTTCCCAGTGCTTCACAAATTTTGGCAAATCTGTAGCCTGGACTAAATTCCTTGCGTCTGTAGTGGACAATGGGAAAGGAAAGAGCAGTGTGATGATAGCCTGTTCAACTTCAGAATGTGTCCTGAAAACGAAATCCATCTGGTTATTGCCTGTGTAAATGCTGTAAGGAAATGAAAGGAAGTTATATTCTCCCAGATATATCTATTCTAATGTTAAGAGATGAGGAAATGCTATATGGGAAGTGGTATAGAATAGCTGTATGTCGTATGAAGTGTAAACAGACCTTGTTTTTGTCTAGCCTTTTCTTTGTCCATTTTGATACAGATGTTGGTAGCCCTTTAGGTTTCCAGTTGGTCAGGCACCAGCCTGAGCTGCTGTTTGAGTTTTGCTCCTTATTAGCGATAACCACCATATTTTGTGGTGTTTCCAATGCCACTATGCTTGAGGTGGGATAAGCACCATGTCATCCAATTAACTTTGTATGCTAACCTGGAGCATTTGACTTTTTAATGGGGAAAGAATTTTGGAGAATGATCAGAATGGAGATATCTTTTTCCTTTGCTCTGCCTTAAGTTCAGTGTCTCACACATACACAAAGATGCTTGTGATAGTCTGCACTTTTGATAACAAAGTTAGCACCTCTCTGAAACAAGTACTGGTTCACGGCATTGGATTGTGTGTAGTTCTTTGGATGGAATTTGAACAGCCATGTAGCTTTTTTTTTCATTATACATTGCTTTGTCAGTAAGCAGGTGACTTCAGTGACAGCTTTGTGGATATGCAATCAGGTCCAAAGGAATGTGGGAAAGCCGCAAGAGAAGACTTCTTGTCATCTGTCAAGACTTGTCAAAGTAAAATTAGGAAGTGGAGGAAAACATGGAATTACATACTTAGCCAAAAGAATGAAATTCAAAAAATAGTAATGTATATTGATATATATATCTCTAGATGCAGAAATATGTAGATGCGTATATTTCTGCAAAACACTTCAGGAAGGAAGATGTGAACTAAAACTTATACCTGCTTCATAAAACCATCCGCTTTTTCAATTAAGATTTTTCAAAATTGGCTAGTACCGACTTACCTTTGGACTTGATAATATCCACATGTTGACTTAATGGATTCAAAATGATGTGCAAAAAGTTTGTTTAAAAATTACATAAACCAGGATGTTAGTCTTCAATTATGCCAATATTCAAATGCGAGGTGCTCCAAAGGCTTAATAAGAGAAGTAGTCCAGTTATTAGTGTTTTCTATGTTTTAATATTTAGAAGGGGTGGTATTAATGGCAACTTAAATTAGGAAAAATGGTGAAGAAGGAAGTGAAAATAAGATGCAAAAAAGGATACTACCAGGCGTACTGAGGTGTGCTTGAACTGAACACAAGATAATGTCTTAAGCCTGAACCATTAAAAAGAGAGGGAAGCAGAATGGAAATCTTAAACCCTTGTAGGTTTTTAAATAAATTAATAATAACGGAATGACCTGATGTGCCTGGGTAAGATATTGAAGTTTAGCATGTAGCTCCAGCTCAGATGGTGTGATGCTTTTGCTTATCCTCTTGAATTGCTGTCATGCCGGTAAAGCAGTGGGTGAACACTGCCAACTGTCGGTACATAAATGGAATGTTACTTGTGCAACATGTGCATTAACATGTCATGTGCCAGGAGATATATATTAAGCTTATAAAATTGCCATAGAGGATCCAATAAAACATAGTAGGATGTGTTACCAACTGCATTATTTCTTAATCTGCACAAATCTTAGAAATCAATGTATTATTTGGTGTAATTCCACATGATGCGATTAAAAGTAACAATAGAAAGAAAACATTTCTGTATGCAGGAAGCTTCCAGATAGGACTGGTGGCATAGGACACCCCTGTTGCAGCTTGGAAATGACAGTGTGCTTTAAATGGAATAACTGTGGGAACAGATGTTCATGCATTAAGTTCTCAGACTTAGATACAGCTGAAATTTACTTTCAGGCTTGGGGAGTTTATTTTCAGGCTTGTAGGGAATCTCAACGGGATGTTTGACAAGTGGTCACCTTGCAGGAAGCAGGATAAATTTACATTTTACTTCTATTAATTCCAGGTGATTTCATTTCACATTCAAAAGCAGAAAGAAAAAGTTGGTTTGATGATAATAGAAGATACCAGGCTAACAGCTCTGAAAACAGAACCCTCTTTTTTTATCAAAAGTTTTAATGTTCCTTATTTGCAGTCAGGAGAAGATCTCATCTTTGAGAAGCAGGCTCTCTCTATTGCTTTTTCCCCTCCTTATTGTGATAAAAAAGAGTGAATTTAAAAGCTCATCTCATGGAGGCTTCCATGCATGTATATGATATTTGAGTTGGTTTAGGTTTGAACTGTTGGTTTTGGACACAGTGGAAGCTCAAGTTTTGTATACTGTTCTTTGAGTTGTTCTAGATGAGTGTGATGGAGTTCACAGAGGTTTAGTAATGGTAATGTAGGGTTGCTGGTAGCTTAAGAAAGAGGTCAGATATTCTCACAGTGAGTGAGAACTGCTTAAGATCTCTAAATATTTTGCTTACCATAAAGTGTTTGGAAACAAGAAACTGCAGGAATACTTAGGGTGGCAATAAACCAGTATTAAGTGTCCTGAATTACCAGCATATGAAGATAATAATGCAATCAGTTGAATGAACTTTTAATTGAAGTGAGGCTGGGAGTAAATTAATTTTTTCTAAAGGCTTTCATAGCAATACTGCAGTGATGAATCCTGCTACAGCAACAGCACAATGCTTTGCACTAAAATCCTATCAGATACAGGTAGAGGGATTGCAAAATAGTTGCTGGAAGAGCTGTGTGTCAGGTTAGTGACCTGTATCTTTGACTGTCCTAAAGAGACTATGGATTGCTTCAAGCAGGTTGCCTTAGCCTCTGTTTTCCCTACTATTCTGTTGGAACATTTTACATTTGCACTGTATGTATGATTGACTGCCTCTGCATGAAGTGTAGTAATCCCCACCCAGGTCCCATCTTCCTGAGGGAGAACTGTTAGGTCAAAGCGGTGCCCTGAATTACCATTTGACACTGGAAAATTAAACAAAGGTGACAAAACTTAAGTTCCTGCATGGTTTGGAATGAAATATTTGAGAAAATGGTCTTGCCAAAATTTTGTTGTAGGCAAAACCATTTTGTCTTTCCTTTGGAATGTGCTCAGTGTGGATTTTGTGCTAGACCAATTAATAAAACATACACCCTCTTTCTGTTGCCAGTATGGAGCGGTATGCTTGTGTTCTCATCTGTCTTGTTACCTCTGGTGTTGTCCAACCTTATAGCAATTATTTGCCAAGAAGGGAGAGATTTCAACTACATGTACACTTGTAGCCTAGTGTTTTCTTTAAGCTGATATACTGCCCTCAGGAAAAGGAACATGAAATAACAGGGAAAGTCTCAAGCAAAAGAAATACCTTTCATAAAAGGAAAAAATCCCCAACAACAAACCACAAAAGCAACAGACTGTCTGAAACTGAAGCTGCCAAAATTTAATTTAGGCTACAATCTGTGTACCTTTGTAACACCTTTACAGTTTACAATGCCTTTATAATAACAAATATAAAGTGCCATTGGGATAACGCAGAGTTCATTGATGCAAAGCAAAACCAGCCCAAATTTCTTGGGTTTTTTTCCCTCCCTAGTGAAATGGTGGGCACTGCCTTAAACTGTTGCTGTACCCAACTAATGTATTTTGTAAAACACTCTTGACAATCTGCAAATCTGAAGGTTATACATATCATATTAGAACATTTTTCCTATAGAATTAAATATACTCTCCCATTTTTGAAACATGTTTGTAGATGCTTTAATTAGATAATATTTTTCCCTGAGTATTTAATTTCCTTTAAGGCTTCTGTTCTATGTAGTTAGATGTATATTTTGCAGGCCATTAAAATATCTAGCAGTGAAGACAGATTATGAGCTTCTATTCTTAGAATGATTAGACTAAATGTATTCTGCACCATCTTCTCTTAACTTGAATTATGTCAAGTACTTTTTTAGTTTTGGGTTTCCACGTATTTAATCAGATAAATAACAAGTGTATATATAGTCCATACATTAATAAAAATTTCATCTAGAGCCATACAACTAATTCTGCAGCTCCATTTCAGGGTTGGTTTTTTTTGTAGTCTGCTTTCAGCTCTTTCAGCTTTTATTTCCTACTTTCTTTGAATAAAAACACTTAATTCATTTCATAAAAAGTACAGATGAGTTAAACTGCTGCAATGTCCACAATCAGTCTCTTTCCAGGGTTTTAAGTCTGCTTAATTGGAGTTACTTGCATAACTGAAATTTGCTGTGCAATAGTATGATGCCACACACTGCCTCTAAGGCATATCACAGGCATGTTGTCTGGCTCCCCAGGCTACCTATGTTCCTGGCATCTTCGTAGAGTAAGGATGAGATCAGTGTGGTCTAGCTTCCTGTAGGCATTTAGTTGGCACCAGAGGTGAATCTGTGCCTTGAGCTAAACAGTCTGAGGAGTGAGATTATAAGGTTTTCACTGGAGCATGCCTGCAGTATGGCATAGATAGTATCAGGAATATCATATAGATCAGAGTTAAAAGTCAATAAGCAGTCTTTAAGTACTACTAAACATTAATATTTAAATATTTCTCACTTTGCCCATCCTTTCTAATGTAGAGTTCTAGTTTTATCCTAGGTTGGAATAATGTTTAGAAAGCATGCATCTAAGACTCAGTAGTTTTTACATATATATATAAAAGTATATATATTTATATATATAAAAATACTATATGATGTGCTAAAAAAGGTCTGTTTTGTAAGAGCCCTCTCACATTTGCTGGATGCCACTTAAAGTTCAATGCTGCTTTTACTCTATAAGGACCACAAAATGTGCTGGGGCGCCTACCCACAGTTACATTCTGTGTCTGTAATTAATGTGCAGAACTTTGTTGATTTTCTTTTGTAAGCATTTTTCCTACCTTTAGAGCTCATTCCTGAAAATGGAAATGTGTGACTCTAATCACAGTAAGTATAGTTCAGTGTTTATGAAAGGAATAATAATATGGAAAGGGACCATGTGCCCAGATCAAAATACAGATTTTCCACCAGAAATGCCATTTCTTGAGGAGGAATAGGGACTGTGTCATTTTAGCACAGGTTGCTAGTATATCTTGCTTAGAAATTCAAGGAGTATGTTAATTCTCTGTTTAAAATGTAGACAAACTACTATAAAGTAGGGTTTATAGGATAATTCAGTCAGGCTGGTTTTTTTTTTCATTAATCATTCAAGTTAACACACTTCCAGAGTTTAAAATAAACTTAATGTGAGGAGTATTTATGGATATTTGTTAAATTTAAAGCTTGATTTGTCACAATCCCTTCTAACATTTATTTTCTACTTTAACTTTTGTTTAGTTGGACTTCAAGTACATTGTAGAGGACTCCTTTCTTTTTGTGTGTTGTTTTGGGTTTTCTTTCTTCTAAAGAGCTACTATGTAACAACCACCTAGAGTATTTCTAAGCTGTATTGTAGAATCACATGGATAACTAACATCTCATTTAAAATATGAAAATATCTTTAACTGAAAAGCGCAGAATAAAGACAGATGTAGGAAAAATATGGAAGTATCTGGTTTTCCAAAAGTTCATTAATGTTCTAACATTCTTGTTCTCACTAGGAAGAGGTAAAACATAATGCAATATCAAAACTGATTATAGCTCAAAGTCCGTGAGTTGCAAATACCATCAGGCATGGAGAACATCTGACAATGAATCTTCTTATTTGGAGTTTGTATTTATTCATAAAACACCTATCCAAAGTGGGTTTGAGTTTGCTTGCTGTGTCTTTATAATGATTTCGTATGTGTAGCAATATCACTGAAGTCATAATATGCTTTGTCTTCAGACTTAACATTAGGTGAGCAAGATAGCTACTTCCAGGAATTAAAACAATGTAAGATTCATGTTTAGTATTACATGAGAAACAATGATAAAAAAAAAAACCCTAACTGAAAATAACTTCCTAGCTAATTCTTAAAATTTAGTTTCAAAAATTTCTATTTCCCAAGAAATGGAGTAGACTATCCTGATATAAATCTCTTGTGATCATGAATATTCTCCCTGAAAAATAGCTGAAATTTATTTTGAACGGAGATAAACTAAATTCTAGATATTTTACTCGACATGCCACTCTATCCTGGTGCTAGAGCATATAAGTCATCATTCACCAAAATGACAGAGAGTGTATTTGGCTTCAGCCACTGTGATAGCCTAATATAGCATGTGGACAGCTAATGGGTGTGCTTATGCTTAAAGGCTGAGAAATACAATTATTTGTGAATGGTATAGGAGGTGATGAGCTCACAGAATTTAATCAGAATTGATAAAACAGTTATCGTGACCAGAATGGATAGCTGGCTCAAGTGGCTGGAAAAAAACCAAAACAAACACAAAACCCACCAAAACAAAAAAGAGCAAAAGAAGGTTTCCAATATTCAGTTCATTTCAGAATGGAAAACAAGTCAAATGGGAGACCCATGGTAGAAAACTAAAAGTAAGGGAGAGAACAGATGCAATGGTAATATCTTGGAAATCTCTATGAAATCCAGTATTTACTTATGCCTTTGAAACAGAGGAAGCAGAAGTTAGGATCAAGTCCAGAAGATTATTGTTGATTTATTTTTTGCTAGATAAGACTCATGTTTAAGAAACACCTGTGTGAGAAAGGATGTTCAGTATTCATAAATGCAAAGTCAAGCAATGGAGGGGAACATTTACACTGTATGGCTTAAATGATGTATCCTTAGGAAACCTAACTGGAAGTCTTAGCAGACAGCTCAGTGGAAACCTCTGCCCAGGGCATAATCATGATTTGCAAGTTTAGAAAGGTATACAGTGTAGCGACAATAAGTTTCATGATGTCTCTTACGTAAAACCATCTGGAAGAGTAGCTAATACTAATTGCCTTACATAAATACATATTGAAGTATTTGAAATTTTTCCAAGGATGAGAATAGGAGACATTACCTTTACCGTAAGATGTTCATTTCAGTAACAGGAGTTTATAAAATGATGAATGGCATAAACAGAAGAACTGGGTGTTTTTCTTTTCCCATTATGCAAGAAAAAGGGGGTAGATAGCCAATGCATTTTAAACGTAATAAACATCAAACCAACAAGAAGAAACACTTTCAGGCATGATCTTGTATCTGAAGGGAAGAAACAGTGTTGTTGAAGTCATAAAACTACAAAAATTGCCCTATTGGGTCAGTGCTGGTCATCTGACTCAGCATCATGTGTCAATAAGATGTTGTTTAAGGAGAGAATGCATCAAATGACCTATTTTTGGTGTCGGTATCCTCTTAGTTTGCACATCCAAAATTGGGGTGTTATGTATCGATGGATCTGTTATCCCTGAGTAATTAATTTTTAATATGCCAACACTGTTTTACACCCTAATCTGCATCTCATTCCAGAAGGGTCCTACCTGCTGTGTAAAGATTAGCTTTTTTGCTTTAACCAACCTCAGTGCACCAGGGCTCAATATCCTAGCAAAATGATGTTGCTTTCTAGGGCTCTGAAAACTCCTGCCCAGTAATGCCTAACTCTTACTATTGCAACACTGTCATTGTCAGCTCCAAGGTTTCTGTTATCAGCTTGAACTGTCAGCTCCAGCATTAGGTTATGGTGCCTGGGGCACTACAACACATTTATTCCCACTGAAGCTTGTTTATCACTTTTTTTGCCTGCTTTCTGAACTTTGTGGAGGTCCTGCTGGAGTTCCTCCTTGTTAGCTGCAGTATTTGTTTTGTAAAGTCTTGGAATCCTCTACACCTTTCCTTTTCTATCTCATAGATGGTGGTGGCTGAGACCAGTATTGGGGGGGTGGTGTGTGTGTGTGTGCTACTGACTTACCTTCTCCCTGTACAGCAATGGTTAAGCCCTAGTATTTGCGTTTGATTACTAGGTTAGTGTTCACTTCAGAAAGGGATATTCCCTTCAATCTACTGGAACTTTTTTTTTAATAACTTTAAAGGTCTTTTGAAATTACAGATGTGCTATGTTCGTGGAATTCCCCTTTGTTCACATGTTGTTAGGCACTGTTCTATAGTGTTAGATTTAGGACTGTCAAGATTTTCCCTTTACAGATACCTTCCTGGCACTTCCACAATAAACTTTATTTATCCACCTGCTCAGTTATCTTATTGTTATTATAGATGCTATCTTATGAGAGGAAATTCAAACTTGACAGCCTGAATCCCTTCTAGACTTTTTTTGAAAGGGAATTTATTGGGAAAAGACTAGTTCCCAAGCATGGTGACTGTGATGGAAATTTGAATATATAAGAAGGGAAGAGGCTTAAGATGATTCACTGTACAGCGTTACCTTGAAAAGCAGTAGATCCTAATTATTTCAGAAGGGGCAATGAGCTGTGTATTTCCTGTTGGTTTGTGTTTTATTTCTGCTTGGTTGTGGTTGTTCTGTTTTCAATTATAGTGAATTCCAAGAAGCTTCAACTGCCACTTAACTGGGCTTAATGGCCCCTTGTTCTGATTGAAATTTGTTGTTTCATTTATTCTCCAGATCAGTTGGACTTCTACATTTTCCAGTTCTCCTCCAATGTGAATGTCAATCCTTTTTGAGATTCCTCAGGGAAAATTTAAGAGAAATTTCTCAATAGAATAAGGAAATCGTTATAATCTCAGTTTAACTATGGATTTGTATATTTTATTGCTTTTGAGCTTTTGTTGCCTTTTTCCACATTTTTTCAATAATTTCAGGAAAGTGCAAGATTTTTCATGTTTCCCCTTTATTAACTGCAAATCTCACACCCCCCCACCCCACCTCCCCCAACAGCTCTCCTTAAAGAGCTGCTATTGTTGTGTCTGTACATGAGGCACAGGAAGCTTAGGTGGGATTATGTTCTCTTCTAGTCTGTTCACTTTAGAGCTCTATCACTTGGGAAACATAGCCTCAGGCTTTTGTGACACTGATACAGTACTACCTGACATGAAGGTAATTTTTCCCTTAGTATTAATTCAGCTGTAATGGTAGCAATGCCTGTGTTGGTGTTAGCAGTGCCTTGTCCCTTGGAGGTTCTGGAGTTCACTGGCTCTTGTTATGTGTGTATTGTTGGATTTGCATCTTTTGGATCTTTTGCAACCTTTGGATTTGTGCTTAGGAGCATTTCTCTGTGCAAAACTTTTGAAACTGGACCTACTGTACAGTTTGGGCAGCCCACAGCCGTTCTCTAGGTGATACAGTTCAAACTGTTAGAATCACATACATCTTTCATCATCTTTCTCTTTGTCATTCTCTGCTGGAGGAACATTTTAATATGTTAATTGGTAATTTGTTTGCTTTCATCCTTCTGTTACACACCCACCTAATTAATTAAATCAGTTAAAATATCTGGGAATTAACCAAACTTGCTCTACAATATCCTTGTCTTGAAGGGGGGGGGGGGTAATGGAGAATTTTCTGTATTAAAAGATATAAAATATAACATTTTTTTTTAATATGTAATTTTTCTTCACTTTTCCAAACAACAGTTAATTATTTTTACAGATATATTTGGCAGAAGACCTGTGATTAAAATCATATTTCCAAGTATGATAGATACTAATATACTGCTCCTGAAATGGAACCATTCCTATTTATATGACCAGAGTTTGTGCAGTGGCCATACTGTTCAAGAGCACTGTCTCGGAAATATTCAACAAAATTCACTGTCAGTTACATCAGTGCAATTTAGAAACAACTGGAAAAAGAATAAAAATGACTGTACAGACTTCAGTTCTCCACCGGTATAAGTGAAATGAAAAATCTGTCCCTTGAAGGCTTTGATACTGAACATGAGCGCTCAGTGAATATTGAGGGCATAATTAAATTCTGTGCTGTATCAGTGCTTTGGGTTTTAGTGCTCTCAGGCAAAGCATCACCTGCTGATGTCAGAAGTGTACCCAAATGGAAAAAGGCTTTCCTGGACCACTGAGACAACAGCCTCATCCCAAGTCTCTTGGTAGAAACACAGATATACATGTTCTCCTTTCATGATGCACAGTGGTCCACAAGGAAATAAGTATATTTTACTACAAAAAAAACCTTTAAGCAATTTTTCAGGAGTGGTTTGCAACGTTGAAGTGTTGATTCAGGCTTTACTGGTAAGCCTTCAAAAACCACAAAAACTAGTTACGTATCAACCACAAAAACTAGTTACGTATCTCCTAAATACTATTTTTTCTCCAAAATTTTTTTGTTAACATTGAAAAATCTAAGCTTTTCCTCAAAGGTAATTTCAAAAAGAATCTTTGGTTCAAATCCCCAGTGAAGTCAATGCAAGTTTTGCTAGTCTGTATAGTGAGGAAGACTTGCAGGCTTAAACAGTCTTGACACTTTTGATAATTGCACAGAAACGCACTAAAATTGAAAAACAAACAATGCTGGGGCTGTGCACCGAATCGTGTTTTTTGGCATAAAACTTGCAACCTCAGATGCTCTCTGGGAAATTGTTCTGTGGTCCCCATTCAACTTTACAACTTTTTTTATGAATTTCGTAAGTCCTTTCATTCAGTTTGGTTTTGTTTCATGGCAGATGCAGGAAAGAAAGGCCTATCATCTCTTTGAAACTATTTGTTCTCTTCTAAAAGCTCACAGAGCCATTGGTCATGACATTTGAATATAGAATTATGAGGCAATTATCTCAGTAACAGCTTCAGTAAAAATCATGGTGTTTTCCTTTTTATAAATGATACCCCTGCTATTGACATAAATGAGTGAAGCAAGAACATCCAAAGCAATGCTAGGTCAAGGATGATCTTTAATTTTTTTACCTTTTTTCATCTCCCAGGAATTCCATAAATCTCAGAAAACCTTTTGGATTTGGAGACCAAATTACTTTGGCTGAAACAAGGCCTTTGAAATAACTTGGACTAATTATGTGATAGCAATTTCTGCCAATCTGCTCCTACAAATGAGTTAGAACTGTTTCTCTGATTCTTTAATTCATGCAAACATAAAATGGTGAACAATTCGGACTGGGAAAGTATGTTTGATTAACGAAATGATTTTGGCGTTTAGAGTGTTGTCCAGTGGTAGAGCAGCAGACCTAAATTTGCAACTTGCAAATTTTTGCTTCGTCACGGATATTCGTATCTGCACTTGTTCTGTGTGATTTATCTATAATCTGCTGTGTCTCTGCAGAGTAGGTGCTTGTGTCTGTGTATGCAGAAGTGAGGCTAGCACCTAATGTGAAGTTGCACAGGCTGGTGAACTCCTGAATTCACTGATGATCAATCCCTTCAATGAACTCAATAAAATCTGTGTTAAGAACTGTATCTTTTTTCTGAATGTTGTAAAGGAATTTTCACTAATGGACAAAAGCCATGCTGGCAACTGAAAGAAAACCCTGGTGGTGTTCAAGGCTAGGTTGGATGAAGCCTTGGGTGGCATGGTTTAGTGTGAGGTGTTTCTGCCCATGGTGTGGGGGTTGGAACTATATGATCTTAAAGTCCTTTCCAACCCTAACTATTCTATGATTTTATGATTCTGTGATAGCAGAAACACCTTTTGCTCCAAGAGCTGCATGAGGTAATGGAATCTTACTTGTCATATTCTACTGAGTACATGAAGCTTAGATAAGAATAATTGCAATTCAGTGTTTCTAGTGCTGTGTCTCAATGAAAATGTGTGATATCAGTTAAAAATTTCAAGTTTTTAAATAATGTTTGAGCTGCAAATGCCCAAGGCTTGCTGCTTCTTTGGTTACGGATTTCTCTCTATTGTTTACCATGCCTTTTAGTTCTTCCTCATGTTCCTCAAAGGAAAAGGTATGTTAAGTACTAAGCATGGTAATAACTTTTTTCTTGCATATGATGTGACTATGGTAATTCATTCCATTCAGTTATATCCTGAAACATAAATGCCTTTTTTAAGGTCTGTAGAAAGCAATTATAAAGCTGGTAACTTTGAACTATTGAACTGCATGCCCCACTGCTGTTGGCAATGCTAAAAATGGCAATATTAGATTAAATTTTTTCAAGCAGAAAGTTCTAATAACTCAAGTAATAATATTCATTAACTTCTATTTACACCATTTCAATCTGAATCCACATTGTATATTTTATTTTTTTTCAGAAAGCCATTAAAGCTGTAGCCAAATGCATATTTCACAGTATATGCTAATTCCCATTTGGCATAAATTGTGGTTGAGTTATCAAAGGTGGCACACTACGGAAAAAGCTTGGTTTTGATTTGAAGAGGTGTGGTGTTAAGTGCTACCGCAAGTTATGCCTTTGGTGGGTTAGCAATTATGATGCCATGCCATGAAGCAGCACAAAAGTGACCACAGGTCTGTTGGTGCTGAGGTGAGCCTATAGCAATGATAGTGTGATGAGTCATCCAAGCCTGCCTTCTGCTTCTTGAAGTTGTGTATGAAAAAATGATTGGCCTTTCCATTAGACCTGGATATGCTCTTCCTGTTTTCCCAGTCAGTTTGACACTCAAATGCAAGCCAAGTGGCTCAGTGTACTATGAAGTACATAAGGAACAGTGGGTTTTATATGAGGAAAAAGTGGGTTTATATGATGAGAGCAAAAATCAGTAGGAGAGGGTATTCAAAACAACAGTTTGAGATTTATTTCAGTAAGTTTATTTATTTCTCCTAAATTACTCAAGTTGTTGGGTTCTCTGACAGGTCTAGTTTCCTTTCAGTACAAAATACTTGAATCTGTCCTGGAATGAGTTAAAACCTTCCTGATTGCTGAGGCTTTGGGCATGGAGCTGGGCAGGACACTCTCTCTGCTCAGGAACTGATAACAGTGCAGGATTTGCAAAAGAAAACAAAAGACTTAAATGCTGCTTTCTTGGCATCCTGTAAGAGAAAACAAGGGGGGAAGAAGAGCAGCACTGCAGATATGAACAGAGATAAGGGTACCCAGGTTAAACCTGCAGCTTCTTTATTAACACAGGAGTGCAGAAGCTGATATGCGTGTATTATATAGCTGCATGAAAAGAGTGAGTACCATAGTACTGAGATTTGATCTTACTAATTTTTCTTTTTTAATAGATTTGTTAGAATATGGCTTATGCTTTTGCTTGGCTACTCACCACTAGTATTGTTATGGCTTAGGTTGCTCACAGTAATGGAGATTCATGTAGGATAAAGTAAATGAAGCTGCTTTTCATTGCCATTATCATCATTAAAAAGGCTTTTCAAAATCAGATCTTGCTGTCAGTGCCGCAGATCAGCACACCCCTAGAAAGTGATCAGAGCAGTGTCCTGGAGAATGTATTCATCCTTTATGGTGCCTGGCCAAAGTACTGTTCTATTAACTGCTAATAAAAAAATTAATGTTTGGAGTTGTCGTTAGTGAGACTCCTGCTTAATAATGGTATTATGTCATCTAGTGATTTAATCTTTTTTTTTTCCCCTATGCTCTTTAGACTTTGTTTCTTTCCTGGCTTTAGTGAATAAGGCTGCTGTGATTACAGCTACAGCCATTTCACTTGGTAGCTGCACTTGTTCTGGGTCTGACTAACTTGCAGATTTCTTGCACACAAGGAATGGCTTGAAGGACTCCTTCAGATTACAGATGACATCATTTTTATGCATCACAGGCTGTATTTTTGTTAGGTGTGACTGCACTTATAGGAGCAATTCTCTGATTTTTAGGCAGTACTATTAAAAAGAAATGAAGTATATAGCTTGAGTTTGATCAGTTTTTCTACTATATGCCTGATCATCCTGCCTCTGGATTACAATGCTTCTCTTAATGTAAAAGGTTTCAGAGTTGTGCCATTTATTGTCATATTTTTTTAAATGTTATGGTAAAAGTTGGTTATTTTCATTTCGTAGTGCGCAACCCTATATTTATCATGTAATCTATCTACAGTTTCTGAGCAATTGCTACATGGGTGGCTTTGCTAACTCCTTGTCCAGTTCTAACATCTTGTGGTGTGTTACATTTCTGTGTGTATGAGTGCTTGCTGGTCATTTGTCTAAATAACATCTGCTCATCGAGGGCTAGTGAATACTTTGGGTTTTGTCAGATGCCTGTTCAGTTCTATCTTTTTAGTGTGTTTTTTTTTTTTTTTTCTGCTTTTAGTTCAGCCCCAATGAGATTGCACCCTTCAGTGTGTTATCTCTCTCTGGGGAAGGAGTTTTGTCCTGGGTTCAGCAGCAGCAGTCACTTTTTCTCCTTCTTAGTAGCTGATGCAGCGCTGTGTTTTGACTTTCGGCCTGGGAATAGTGCTGATAACACCGATGCTTTCAGTTGCTGGTCAGAATGTTTACCCTGACCAAGGACTTTGTGAGTCTCATGCTCTGCCAGGGAGGAGGGGAAGCCGGGAGGAAGCAGGGACAGGACACCTGACCCAAACTAGCCAAAGAGGTATTCCGTACCACAGCATGTCATGCCCGGGGATGTAACTGGGACTTTTCCCGGAAGGGCATGCTTTCTGCTCTGTTGGGCTTGTTTTTTGGCAGCTGGTATCGTATTCTCTTCCCTTGTTATTTCCCTTATTATTATTATTGGTGGTAGCAGCAGTGATTTGTGTTATACCTTAGTCACTGACTGTTCTTATCTCAACCTGTGGGAGTTACATTCTTTCAGTTCTTCTCATTTCTCTGGGGCGGGGGGGCGAAAATAGAAACTGTGTGGCTGACTTGCTGACTGGCTTAAACCACAGCAAGTTTCCTGCCAAATATGCCCAGGCTACTCACCCATAAATTGCCTCCTCAGGTCCTTGATTTCCTTTATTGACTCTTTTTCTTCAATAGCAGATGCTTTGCTTTGGGAAGTAATAGGTTTCAAACAGCTCTTCAGCTGGTTTTTGTCCAGTGCATACTGGAAAGTAGGCATATGTCTGGCTGCAGGCTGCTTATTTATATCTGCAGTTCCAGCGACCTGCTTCCTTATTTCAAACTTGATGTATAACAGATTTTTTTGTGCTGTTACTAAAGCCATCAGTGAATTTTGTCTGTTTGAACAGTTGGTTTTATTCTTTAACACCATATATTATCATAAACTAGATTGTTAACAGCAACAAATAGACACAGAAGAGAAGAAATCCCAGACCTTGTATTTCAAGTCCCAAACCACCATAAACAGCTTTGCTGAGGAGGAGCAATCATCTATTTTTATACCTGTTTGAGACAGTGCATCTCGGTGTGCTTAGGTATTACATGATAGTCACAAATAATAAAGGTTAAAAGATTCTTGTAGCCTGTCTTAAGGGCAGCCTAGATTAAACTTGCTAAGTAGAAGGGTTGTGTGATGGTGTGATTGCAAAAGCTATGTCCTTAAATTGTTATGGAAGATACATGAGAAATGGATGTGAGACCATAACAGAAATCCTGTGGAAAGCAAAGGATATAGGGAGGATATGCTGAGTCAAAAGCCTGCAAGATGCAATGAAACAGGTGTTTTGTACTAAGCTTGTTTCTCACTAAAAACAAGCTAGGAACAAATGTTTGTGCTTCAGTAAGACGCTGCTCTGAAACAGCTCTTTATGGTGGTGAGTCAGTATGCTTTGTATTCTTGCACTATAACTAGCAATGGTTTGTAGAGCTCCACTTCTAATAAATCTGCACCCCTTTGGCCTATTCTGCTTTTTTCCCTATCCTTTGGTATCATGACTTTATCTTAAGAGTGTCAAATTATTTATTGACAGATGCAATTCTTTTTTTCTCTTAAAGAAAGGATGTGCAATAGCTTTCTGTACAGCTCTTGCTGGAGAAAACTGAGATGAGCAAAACAGTCTCTGCCAAAACCACTCAGTGATTGCTGCTAGGTACTTATTGTTAATTCTCCAGGCTTGCTAGCTTTCTTTGAGGTAAAAGGCACTGGACTAAAAGAGTTGAGAGATTGAATATTCATCTCATTTGTTTTAGGAAATTAGATTTGGTTTCCTAAATCGTAATTGGGTAAAGATGGGGAACCAGTGATTAAATGGAAAGAAGATATGACAGTTCAGCTGCACAGTAGTTATTGCTAGGTTGAATATATTCTAGAAGTAGCAGTGATACAGTGTGAGGCAGTAGGTGAATAACAGAGGCAACTTTGACCTAGAATCCCTCAGAAGTAACTTTTTTCTTTCTTTTTTTATATTAAAATATATTGGAGAAAAGCAATGAGATGTCAATGGCTTGGTGTTTAATACTCTGTAGAAATGGAGCTGGAATGGATCAGTATCAGAAATGCTGATCTAAGGAAAACAAATGCTTTGGCTGTGACTTGATGTCTTATTAAAAATCTCAGAAGATAAAACAAGGGATTTAAATATGTGAAGTTTTATACGCACAAGCATTTTCACTAGTTTCTGTAGGACTGCTTGTTTGACATATCTTTGAAGTTAACAGGTTGCTCCTGTGGAATAAGGGCATGCAGAAAAATATCTGGGAGAAGATCGGAGAATAGATAGAAAACAAATTATATACCCTGAACAGGCCTGGAGGGGGGATTGGCGCAGGCATTGATTGCCTGTTCCATCTTGGAGATTTGATTTCCAATGCTGTTACCAGTTGCTTTCCTGGGCAGTGTATTCATTTTCAAACAATGTTAATACCATCTGTGAAAGAAACTCAGAACTTTGAATTCAGTGAGGGAAGATAGAAAAAATCTGACCTAGAAATGAGAAAATGGGAGTTTATGCCCAAACAAGTTAAGATGGTGTTTGGGAGCTGGATGAAGGAGTAAGAACATTCAAATAACACGTTTCTAATAATAAATATATTTTTGTTAATTTTATCAAAATTATAAATTGTGGTGGTTTGGCTTGTGAATTTGGACTGTAACATGTAATTTAAATGTTAACCAAGTGGAAAATAGCTAAAAATCTGTGTTTGGTCTTAAGCATTATGTTGTATTTTTATAAGCTTCCATTATTTTTAGTTCAAATTTAAACTCCTATGCATAGCTTGTCATCTTGGGTTTTCAGAGTGGCCAGCTCTTTCCCTCTCATTCTTTTTTATTTGACAGCTTGAGTGTGGTGATACATATGCTTGGATTTGAGATAGTTTTAGTTGGGAAGTCATAAAATGAATGGCAGACTGATGAAAGTGCCTATTTTTCTTTGTCCCATTACTCCTTATAATTAAATCCCTAGATATTCTTGTGGGTGTGAGCCACAAATATTTAAGGGATATTTTTTCACACATACAAACATCTTCCTCATCAACTGCAGAATCATAGTTTTACAGCAAGGAAGGACAAAATCAGTCTTCTTGGCCAGTAATGTTTGTTGATATGTTGATGCTTATGTAGCTCATTAGTACATTTGATTCCATATGCTAGTAAGCTGCAAAGACTGAGAGTTTATGATTTGAGGTTGAACTTGCCATGATCATATTATCCTAAGTTCTAGTTGTGGTTTGTCTTGCCTTTTTTGTATTGTATTTCAGATTTTGATGTTTCATCTCTTAAATCTTTCAAGTTAGTTGCCAATGCTAAGGTTGCTCAGCTTTATTTCATTTCTGCTATGAAGAACTGCTGGGAGCATAAAACAGGATGTATGAGTTGTTCTGCCTTGAAACTTTACTAATATGTATTCATAACTAAATGCTCCCAAGGTTTGGTCACATCTCATTAAAGCTGTTGTTTTGCAGCAAAGTTGCATGATACTCCAATAAGTAGCACAGATGTCACTTAGCAAAATAGTCTTGTAACAGCTCTTCACTGTCAATCTCATCTCCATTTTTTCAGAAGGGCCTGGCTTTTTCCCTGGAGAGGAGCTGGAAGTGAAATTCACCAGTGTAATCGAATAATATATTGCATTTTTACTGAAATACAACAAAGTCACTGGTAAATTGTGTCAGGGAACAAAATAGTTTCTAATAGCTTCTAGTTTCTAAATTTCAGGTGACTATCGCCTCTCTTTACAAGCTGCAACATACTTTGTATTTTGGAAAAAGCTGTATTCATTCTGTAGCTGTAAGTTTCACAGCCAACAAGATGCTTCAGTTTCAGGTTTTTTTGGTAACAAAATACTGTTTCTGCTGCTTTATCTTCATAATACTTAAAAGTTGAACAGTGGTATTTAGAAAAATGATTTATCTGAATTTTCCTAATGTGGGAGAGTGGTAACAGTAAGTCTTGTCATGTGGATTTTCAACCAACAAGCTTTCCTTGTGGATGAAGGCCACTGCTCAGCAAAGTGGCTGGGGTAAAGCATAACTCATAGTTTGAATGGTGTATTATATTTCCACATATGCCTGAATATTTACTACAAGGTATTACATTTGTTTTGTACCATATGCAAAAGCTAACAGAATATCTGTTAAAGGTATGTTTACAATGCATTATGAGTGATCTTAAGGGTTTGTCAGGCAATAATATAGTAGTAAGCAATGTATGTGGTGCTGTGGTTCATTGATCCCTAATTTTTCAAACTGTTACTGATCAGGCAAAATAAAACTTTGTTCTGGTTCTGTTAATAAATATTGGAGACTCTGGTTTCAGTTGTTAACAAGAATATTTTCAAAAGCTCGTTTAAGTTCAGCTAGAATAAAGGGTAAGAAAGGAGTTAGGCTGACATTAACTAAGACAACTGAATAATTTCCAGGCATGGTGGCAAAAGTTAGAACTATCTTGAGGAGCTAGAATGGGACATGGCAGTGGGAGTCTAACTTTTTGGAGGGTCGGAGCAATCCCAGGCACAGCTACAGGTTGGGTAGAGAAGAGACACAGAGCAGCCCTGCAGAGAGGGACTTGGGGGTGTTGGTCAGTGAGAAAATGAACATGAGCCGGCTGCAGTGTGCGCTCGCAGCCCAGAAAGCAACCGTATCCTGGGCTGCATCAAGAGGAGCGTGACCAGCAGGTCGAAGGAGGTGATCCTGCCCCTCTACTCTGCTCTCGTGAGACCTCACTTGGAGCATTGTGTGCAGTTCTGGTGTCCTCAACATAAAAAGGACATGGAACTGTTGGAACAAGTCCAGAGGAGGGCCATGAGGATGATCAGGGGACTGGAGCACCTCCTGTATGAAGATAGGCTGAGAAAGTTGGGGCTGTTCAACCTGGAGAAGAGAAGGCTGCATGGAGACCTCAGAGCAGCCTTCCAGTATCTGAAGGGGGCCTACAAGGATGCTGGGGAGGGACTCTTCATCAGGGACTGTAGTGATAGGACAAGGGGTAACGGGTTCAAACTTAAACAGGGAAAGTTTAGATTGGATATAAGGAAGAAATCTGTTACTGTGAGGAGGGTGGTGAGGCACTGTAATAGTCTCTTGGGTCACATGGTTTAGTGTGAGATGTCCCTGACCATGGCAGGGGGGTTGGAACTTGATGATCTAAAGGTCTTTTCCAACCCTAACTATTCTATGAGTGTATCAGTGTAGCTCCATTAACCTCAATGATATTGAACTGGTATTTCAGTAGTTAGAGATACAAATTTATCAGCAGTTGCTAAAGCAGTTGAGTTTGCTAAACCACTTTTTTCCTTTCCCAGATTGCTTTTTCTCCATGTGGTGTTATAAATCATTACAGGTCAAGCGTGACTTGATTTGCTGTTGACTCCTTAGGTTTGTGTGTCAAGGATATATTTTCATATATCCATGGTTTTGCATGTTCATAATTCTATAATTTTATATTATTTCTTTAACTATTTCTTGAGTTACTGAAACTTCATCATATTCTTCCTTGAACAATGGATTAGTTCTGCAATAGTTTTGTGTTGATACATGACTAAGAATCCTCTGATACCTCAGCCTGAAAAGACTAGGACAATTTACTAGGAATATTGTGGGGTGGTGGAAATACTATACAATATTAACATTCAGTAGGCATTAACTGTTTCCTAACACTGACATTTCTGTATAGGCTTCTTCAGGTACCTACCTCCAATACGTGCAACTCATTAATATGGAAGCCTTGCACGTCTTGAAAAGAGGCTCTTCTAAAAAGGCTTTCAGTATTCATCCAGGGAAACTAGTTTCCTGTTTTAGATAAAGAAGGCCATGTTACTAGCATAATAGGGGAAGAGAGCTGGAAGGCAGCATGAAAAGGGAGTCTGGGGCTTCCCTTGAGCAGTGACACTGGGAGAACAGCTCAAATGCCTGCACGCAAATGCATGCAATGAAAGGAGCAAACAAAAACTTGAAATTCCAACAGAATACATGAAAAATCCTTTTCATCTCAGGGGTGGTCAACACTGGAACAAGCTGCCCAGAGCAGTGGTGGAGTCTCTGTCCTTGAAGATATTCCATTGTACTTGGTTCTTGGCAGTCTGCTCTAGTTGGACCTTACTAGAGATGACCATTAAGCATTTCTCATAACCTAAATCATTTAGTGCTTCAATTACGTGCAGTGGCACAGGCAAATAAAGCTTTACCATTGAAAATCCTTTACTTTGTTATTTTTAATTATTAATCTAATGATCTTCAGTGCACTCTGTACTTGGACTCCATATACAATTTTTTGAAGCAGAGTATTTATGCCTCATTCTAAACCTCTTGTTGAATCATGAGGGATTAATGTTTGAGAATTTAATAGTCTTCAGTTTAGCTAAACTCAGTAAATCTGCCTCTAGGCTGACAAAGTGTTTTAGTGCTAACTATTTTGGGATGGTTAGAGTAATGGCAGTATCAAATCTTTTGTCTATAATACTGAAGTTACCTTTGTCTTTAATACTGAAGACAATGCAAAATTTTAGCTGGGTTTTTAAAATAATCCACTGTTTATGTGCACAACTATCACTCTAATGAAGTTTGGAAGTGATTCTGATGGAGGAAAAATGAGCTAATGCCCACAAGCTTTTTGATATAAGTCATTTGATGAACAAGATGACATGAACTTCATTAGGGAGCTTTAACATAGAAATGTGTTTATGCACATGAAATTCCGCACATTGCATTTTTTGGCTTTTAGTTATAATGCTGAAATTTATAAGTTACCTCAAAGCGGTTCTTCAAACTCTGGGCACGCGAGGTCCTCCAGCCGCTATTGAGTTGGCATTTAAAATGGCAAAATTTAGTGTTACCTAATTTTAACATAGGGAAATTACTATAAATTTGAGGGCACAGACATTGGAATCGAGGAGAACAATCACAACTGAACGTATGACCAGCTGTCTTCTCATTTTATTTACGGATCACTCTATTTTTGACAGGTTTTTTATAAACTCACTACCATAACATTGGCATTAGTCAACATGTGATTCCTCAGGTGGTGACTGTGATACATTAATGGCTCCTTTGTTGGCTGTAATAGGTTTTGAATGGTGTATTGTCATTGCATGTTTTTTTAGAGCAACAAGAGTGTATGAAGGTAGGATACTTTTTAGATGCCATGGTGTTTGAAAACCAGTTGTTTTGTTCTTGTGATTTTCTTTGTCAGATTACTTGACTTGCTACATATTTGCCTTAGTTGTCCGGTGCGTAATTGTGAATGCAGATGAAGTGAATATGTTCACAATGTAGTGACTATAAACTCACACCAAGGTAAGGATTGTATTGGTTTAAATCAGAGGGAAAGCTATTTTGAGTTTTTCCGTATTAGAACAATTTTATTTATTTCGGCATAGTTTGAATTGCTAGTCCTTGAAACTGAAACAGCAGTTGTTGCTGATTACTAACATTAAAAGCTATCTTCAGAAAAGATGGGGTTTTTTTCTCCAAAGTACAAGGGAGATGCACAAAAATAGCAGTCTTATAGAGAAAAAGGAAAAGTACATGTTTTTCTTCCAATGTAAAGCCATAGGAAAATAATGGCTTCACACTCAGAACTCAAAAATCAGCACTCAAATGGGAAGGAAACTTCTCCATTAATTCATAATCAAATGGTGTCAATCTTATCTAATTCGAAAGGATTATTCAGCAAACACCACAACTGATATTTCCTTTGATATTTTGATTTTTTTTTTTTCAGGAGTTGGCAACTTTGCCTCATTATCTTTGTCTTAGAATAATGACAGGCTTTATGAGCTTGCTTGATTTGATCCTGCAGTAGTTAAACATCCCAAACTAGCTTTCACTTCACAGCACAGAGAATGGGGAATTCATGAGGCTGGATTTTAAATTTTGACTATCACACCTACTTTTAAAAAATGCTTGGGCTTCTAGCAGGTTCTTAGAAACTTAGAGGTAAGGAAAATCAAAAAGCCTTGGCCTCCAAGCAAACTGGTTTTCTTGTCCATTTTAATCAATAGCAAGAGTTGCAGTCTTCAGAATAAGCATATTGTGGCATTATAAACCTAATGACATCTAATTTTGCTGAGTATATATCAGACCTGTAGAAATAAAAGGATAATTCACACAACTGTCAAACGCAAGTGTCTCATAAAAGGGGTAGTAGTGAAGCTGCATGGAAGACCAGGTAAATTTCAACTGTGACATACAAGAAGGGTAGGATACTGAACCTTTTGAGTGAGACTTGATGGGAGCAGATCCCAGACTCTTCTATACTCTGTTTTTTCACTCCCTGTGCCTCTTCTGAAATTTGAATAAGGAGAAAAATGTTATAGGAGGAATGTAGCTTGGGTGGTTTAGAATACATTTCTTTACATAGGATGTGCAATTTTACCTGGTTCTCCACTGTATAAACTATTTTGAATAGATTTAAAACTTTGTGCCACTGTGACGATTTGTCTTGTCGACAGTGATATGATTGAATTTGGAAGCTCCAAAATGTTCAATTTTGATATTTACTTTTTAAGTTGACAAGATTCAGTAGCATTAGTACAATGTACTGACAAAGACTGAAACATAACTTTCAATATACTTTTATTGTCCATTGATACTACATCATCATTTTTCAGAAGCCTGTGAGCTTTTTGCAAAGCCCCTTTCATCTGCCATTTCACTAATTGCTACCAGGCTGAACATGGCAGGGAGTTTGGAACTAGATGATCTTAAGGTCCTTCTTTTTCAATCCTAACTATTCTGTGATTCTATGGTTGCTTTCCTAGAGTTAGGGTGGAAGTTAATTTCTTTTACTTGCTCTGTTTCGACTACGTGTATTGTAATATCCCAGCTGTTCAGTTTTAGAAATTTACTTATATGGAGGCAGATGGAAAAAGAATAAAATTCTTTTCCCCTCAGAATGATTGAATCTGAAGTTAAATACACAGAAATGAGGAGTTTCACCTGACCTAGCTTTAGCAGTTGATGTGCTACACAGCTTTGGTTGTCTAACTGTACAAGCTAGTGACAAGAAACAGGTGATTTTAGAGCAAGAGTTACTTTAAATGTGTAATTTCCATTGGTTCCTTGCTTATTTTCCTTTTTTAATGTGTTCAAAGTAGTTACTCTTGTCTTAGAGGACATTTCAATAGTATACCTTTGGAGGAGTTAGCTCTAGAAGTAGAAATACATAAGAGCCAGCTGAAAAGATAACTGAGAATTATGATGAATTTTTGACAAAATATCTGGAGTAAGGATGTGTATGCTGACTTCAAACACTTTGTAATAGGATAAAGCATTGAATCACAGTAAAACCCTGTCACTGCACTGAATTTGTTCAGAAATTACGTTAACTAGGGAAACTTTAAATAAAAAGATAAAGCTACAAAATGTAAGGAAACTTTTAAAGACAGTTTGAGTTTATTAAAGTTCAATCATGAACCAATTAATGTAAGAAAGGTACAAGCTGTTTTTATTTTATTTGATAAAGTATCTAGAATTATATTCACCCTCAGGGCACAATAGCATGACAGCTTGCTTTGTTCACCATAAAGCTTGCTTTTTCTGTTGACTTTTACAACCTCTGATTAAAGTATTTGCAGCACTAGCTTGTTTTTAACAAAATCAATTTACAAACAGCTAGCAGTACAATTCAGTGGTTGCTTCCACCTGCAAATCAGAAAGTCAAACAATACATTCTTTTCTTAAAATCAGTGCTTTGGAGTTAAAACAATGATTTCTTTGTAGCACTGATGTTCAGGAAGGAGTAGTTTAATTAGAAAAAAATAAGGAAATTGTTTAGGTCAGGTTTGGATTTAGACTTAGACTTTCAAATGGCTGTCTTATCATAATTTTCTTTGGAAGAAAAAGAATTAAGTGATCTATCCTTTAACACTTACTATTAATTTTTGATATAAATTATTTGCAGAACTGCTTTTGGCACAAGGCTGTGTTTCATTTTCCTTTAAAAATACTCTTTTAATTACATATTATTGTATGAAACTTCAACAAAACCAAAGATAATCTGTAATTCTGATGGAAAATAAGGATGGGGAGGGAGAGTAAAATTTGTTATCAGCTCTAATTACCAGATCACAGTCATTCCACAATTGTTTTACTAGACTGGGAATTTGTTTCACTTGAACATCTAATTTCTCAGGGAAAATAGATTTTTAGTAACAACTCTGACAGACTTTTTATTAATTCTTCATTTGCCGTGTCAACTTTTTGTGGGAACTTTTAAGCTCAGTATAAAAACTCTTTTCCCCAGTGGTTAAAAACTAAATTCTACTGACCATGATTTCATCTGCAAATGAAAATCCACTTCCCCACTTTGAGCTCCCTGTTTTCCTGATGAAAGGAAGTCATAATTCGTCAACTGAAGGATAGTGCAGCTCAGATCTTGAAAATGTCAATTTGTCCTTTTTCCTAGGATACATCCACTGATGAGTTGTGTATCTTGAGGTACTCATTTTTCTTTTAATGTGTTTGAGTCAGATCTGTCTTTTAAAACAAGTCTCTTCAAAATAAACATCTTAATTTACTGTGTACAATACTCTTAGTGTCTGTTTCCTGTCTGCTTCCTCATGACAGAATTACTGTATTCTGGTAGTGGAGGATACAAAATAGATTGTTTCCTTCTTGGTCTGTAAATAGAATAGTATGTATTGATGAACTGAACAAGAAAGATATTTAAGAGAAAGACATGTACATTCATTTAATATTTGAAGGCAGGAGATAGTTTATGGATAAGAACTGTTACTGGAATTGCAAAACGTATGATGATGGGTTCAGCCCTGAAGTTTGGATTTTTATTCACTGCTTAGGATGTTCAAATAGTATTATTGCAAGTTTTATTATGAATCAGTTTGAAATTTTTAGTGACTAACATGCTATTCCTGCACTATGAATGGGCTTTACCTGTCAAAGGAATTATTTACAAGGTATATCAAACAGACTATTTTGTGTGACACAGAAAATCCTTTTGCCATTCATACCTTGACACAATCAGCAAATCACTGTACAGTTTGGAACTGCACTTTGTTGTTTGAAAAAATCTAAGCAGCTATTAGACACTATGAAGGAAGCAATAGCAACCATATAAATTAAAATCTGACTAGAATGATACTACAGACAACTAATTTAGCAAATGACAAATTGGATGTGTAGGGTCAAAGATTAATAAGGGAGATTATTACAGAGTAGGAAAAAGTTGGTTTTAATTAAAACCGTAGCTTTCTAAAAGACAGGTGGAATGCATGGACAGTTTGAGTGCACACAGTACTTCATGTCTATGGAATTATTGGTGCAGGATGCAGACTACAGTGCACACAGTGAAGTTTTAAATATCTATTTTTTTTGATAATAGTATAAAAGCACAATTATTCCTTTAAAAAATTACCTGGATAAAGACAGGAGAAAGACAACCTGAGAGTGGACTACTTTCTGATTAAGACAGATTTTTACTGTTATATATTATATACAGACCTTCAGACCTTGATAAACTGGAGGGATTGGATGTTACATTTAGGATATTCAAACAATTTTTTTATGCCTTTAACTTGGAGAAACCAGGCAGTTCTCGGTTAAAATGTAATTTCTGCTCTAGAAAAGCACTATTGATAATTTCTACAAGCTATTTATATATATAGAGATATATATATATTATATATATTATATATATATAATATTATATTATATATATATATTATATATATATTTCAACAGTTGTTGCAAAGTATTTCTACATGTTTCAAAGGAAGAGCAAAAATCTCAGATTCTGTACAGATCAGATTTGATTCCTGATATTACACATTAAACAAGTGCATTCTGAGTACTCAGCTGGTGTTTGGATAGGTTTAGAAGTAATTTGTGTATGTTCCCAAATAGAGTTTGACTGACAGGAAGTTTGTACTGATAGTAGTTTAGGATGAAATGCAATTAACAGATAATGTAATGGTCTCCAAATCAGTTACTGCAAATCTAAATTCAGATTTAAAGAAATGCAAGCATGTTAAAGACTGAAAAAATAAAATTTGTGATACATGATGACTGCTTAATTTATTTGGGAATGTGTTAGTAATTTTTTTAAAATTATGACATCTTGAGTGCATAGTGTTATATAGTATATAGTGCATATGAGGAAGTTCTTTACTGTAAGGGTGGTGAGGCACTGCAATGGGTTGCCCAGGGAAGGTGTGAATGCTCCATCCCTGATGGTGTTCAAGGCCAAGTTGGACAAAGTCTTCAGCGACATGTTTTAGTGTGAGGCGTCCCTGCCTATGGCAGGGGGCTGGAACTTGATGATCTTAAGGTCCTTTCCAGCCCTAACTATTCTATTATTCTATTCACACAATGCAACACTAGTATTTTCTCAAGATAATTAGATTATTTTTAATTGGTTTCATTGTGTCTCTGCCTAGCTTTTTCCTTCAGTTAGAGGGTGTGTGGACAAGAGTGAGGTTTCTCCTCTTCTGTTCACTTTCTTATTCTTCTTTTGCCCTATCTTCTAAAAGAAATGTCAACTACTTTTCTGAATGCATTTTGCTGTCTTTCTGAAGTGTTTTACCCTTTACCTGTGTTTTCTCTTGTAGAAGGAATACTTTCTTTTCCCCTAAGACTGAACTTGTAAATATTCTCTAATAATTTTAGCTCTTTCCTTGATAATCTCAACTCCAGAACAGCAGTAAAAAAATAAGTATATCAAACACTGTCCTCTTTCGAGTAGATGAGGCCCTTAGTGGCATGGTTTAGTGGTGGGCTTAGCAGTTCTGCAGGGACAATTGGATTTGATAATGGTTTTTCCAACCTAGTTGATAATAATTCCTGCACCAAAAAATCTTAGAGACACATGAGATACATCCCTCCACACCCCAAACCTACAAAGAAACTTTAAAGTGAGTCTTGAAATGTTTTAAGTTTGACTTCTAAGGCATTGGTACAGATGAAGCACTGGTACAAGTGAGGAATATTTTAGACCTACTTCGTGATATTCAGTAGAGCATAATCCCTTGAGGACTGTGACCTTCCTAAACTCCTTAGTTAATAGAAGTGCAATTCAGCTTGAGCATCACAAATAATTAGAAGAAAGCATAATTATACACACTTCACCTCCCTCCACAATTTCTTCCCAAGAGAGGAACATATCTAGGTTAGTAATTTTTCTAGAGGAAAAGCTGAACAAAAAATGTCACCAGTCAAAACACAATGTAAAGCAGCCTTGTTTCATTATTGTTAGTTGGCTGATGGAATAGTAGCACATTTAAATTGCTCTTACTTTGGGTGCTCCGTTTTGAATGCAGGCTGCAGATGAGGTTCTCTATTTTTGCATATATGTCTATACACATGCATCATAGGTACATACTGTCAACTATATCAGCTGTTTTCTCTTAAAAATTATCTGACCTGGAATGGAGTTTGATTGCCAAACTTCTCACTCTGCCTGCTTGCGTTTGTTAAGCCATCTTTTCTAAATAGGAATGAATAATAAAAGGGGATTTCTGATGGAGGCTTGATGCCTAATTAGGCAAATATAAGGGGGAAAAAAAAACAACCTTGAGAAATGTTAGTTTATATAACTAAAATTGTCTACAACTCACTCTTCCCAGTTATATCCAATATAAAAGTTGCTGGGATTCCTATTTTAGGATGTATTTGCTTCTTAATCATTCTCAAAGAATCATGTGTTAAAGAGGTTTATGCATCAACTCTGAGAATGGATATTCTTCACTTTATATTTGCACAGCACACAGCCAAAAAGCAACTTTAATGTAGTTCTCAGAGTTCCCTAGCCAGTGAGCCTAACTGTCACCCTCAGCCCAGGTGACGCTGGAGGCAGAAAGGTGCTCTCCTTGAAACAGAAGCTGGTTATAGGTGGGAGGCTGAAGATAGGCTGATGTGTTGCTCTCAAAAGCAGCAAGGGTGAGATTTAATCAGAGTTTTAGCCTTGAGTCATTCTGAGTCTGCACCTGGAGTTTAGAACTCTGCTTTCTAGACAGAGTTTCAGAAGGACGGAGGAAGAAATGTCATATGCTTCATCTTAGGTGTGGACGCACCATGGGTTGTGCCTGCATGGGCAGGCTTTGTGCCTGGGAGGTGTCTCTGACAGCTCAAATTCTTGAACCAGTCACTTGGGAAAATCATCCAGAGAAATAATCCGTGTCGTTCAGATGCTTGCTCTTGTATTTCTTTCCTTAAATGTTCAGAAGGAAAATGGTACTAGTATGTCCTATATGTCTATATCTTTTTAAAGAGATGCCACAATAGCAAAACAGCAAATGCATCTCCTAGAATCTCGTTATTTCTTAGGAGTCAAATGGTGATTTGTTTCTAGGATGCAACTGAACAATTAGAGCTTCTATTTCTTTGGCACTGGCTTAACTCACAGGTGCGTGTATCAAACTACTTCATTAAGAATCATAAATACAAATATGGAAAGAATTAAAAGCTGGACAGTTTAGTTATACCTGTCATACACACAGCTGAACATTTGGCATAAATATTTGATAGAGGCTTGTTTGCCAATGTTCTAAGAGTATTAGCACCACAGCTGTTACCTAAGGAAGTAGTTATCCATTTGCTGTGTTGGTAATAATCTGTCCTCTCTAGAGAAACATTTATAATTAACCCTGGGTACTATTCCCAATATCCAGTCCAGTCTTTTTAAAAAAATAGATTCTTAAGTAGGCTTCTTTGCTTAACAGTAACTTTTGTCTCCTGAGAGAATATTATCTTGTCCTGGTGGCAAATTTGATTTGTCTATATTGGTTTTATGTATTTGTCAGTCTTAAAGAAGTTTTAGTAGTGGGATGTTTTCCCATGCATAGCAGGAGTAGGAAAAAAGGTACTGACTATGGATGGAGCTGGAATGCAAACACTAAGTATCTCCTGTAATCATTAGAATTCTTTATATTGTGGTAGGGTTTATTTTTTTTAATTGATGTATCAATTTCCCATACAATTCTATTCCTTCAAAGTAAATACAGAAAAATTTCCCAGTATTTTTTTGTGAATTTGCAAGAATTTTCTAGAGCTGATTCCATATGTTACTAATGTTACTATGTAGGCTGGCTCTCCAACAAGAAGGATTTTGTTTGAGCAATTCTAAAATATGCCTTAAAAATGGACCCTGTGTTATGCTGTGTTTACTCTTAAGCAATGTGAATTAGTCCTTCTGAAATAGGAACGGTCCTACTGGGATTTCTTGACCTCAGTCTTTAGCCTTCAGGATCTTGCGTGCCTGCTGTTGTCCTAGTGTTGGTGTACCACCGCGGCAGGGACCCAGAAGGCTGCCCAAGGCCTTGTGTGAGAAGAATAGGTTTGATTTTTGTATGGACTGCTATTTCTACTGGTTTTCAAATTTTAGCACATTAGATGAACAAAGGATTTATTGACTATGGCTGAGGGAAGGACATCTCTTAATAAATATTGTTCTGCACTGTCAGGATTTCTTGTTGCAAGTGGAGTCCAAAATGAAGGGAAGCATTCAGGTAAGACTCTGACTTGCTGGGAAGAGTTAGGACAGTTGTGGCTTACTCAGCTGTCTGTTTTTCCCAAAAGGCTACAGGGGAGGAAAGGGTAACAAAACCAACTCTTACTCTAGCTACTTTCCTGACAAGACTTTTGACATTGTGGTGAAGAGAACCTGAGCAGAGATGAGATCTACTCTTCATAGCTTAGATTGCTATGTATTTACCTCTGGCTGATAAAGGGAAGCTGAAGCTTTGTAACTTGGGGGGTAAGTTACAAAGTCAGGTTCTGAAGAGATAGTACCATTTGTGAGGTTCTGAGGGAGAAAAAGCTGCACAGCTCAGTGGTAAACAGCCTACATCTCAGTTAGTGTGTTGGCAGCATTTGAAATGCTCTAGCAAGTATATTATGAAGTTCTTGCTTGAATATTTTCTTCTGTGGGGTCTTTTTAGTGTAAAATGCTTCCATGTAAGCTCTTTTGTGCCTTGAACATGTATTTTGTTGTTAATGTTATAACAGAAAAGTGCATATCATTTTTCATCTATTTTATTTAATTATTGATCCTTTCAACTTTACAAGACTTAATTAGAATTTGCTGTATTGAACACAACAAAAAAATTAAATTTGTTGAATTAGTAAATAACAGAGAATTAGCGGTAGTTTAGTGATTTAATTAACACAGCTTTATTCCAGCACACTAGTTAATGAAAGGCAAGCATTGGGCCATCTGGTACTGTTTCAGGAAATGTGGAAACAGAACTGCCTTGCTCTGTACCTTCCTCTTGGTTGTTATTTGCGTTTTGATGAATCCACTTGTTCTCGTCTTTCAGATGAAGTCCCTAAACCACTACAGGAACCCTGAAGATAAAATGCTTTTTTTATTTGTAAGGTGATTGTAGGCATTATTTTGTTTCACAAAACTCTTCAATATTCTAAATGTTGAACAGCACAATAAATATGATCTATCTAGAAGGCCTGTAGCCATCACTCCTATGCCATCTAATTAAAAGCTTCACATGTTTGCGCAGTGGTGGTCAAGTTGTCGTTTCAGGGTGCCAGGGGACTGGGAATGGTAGAAACCATTTTTCTTAAACTGGTACGTTTATCTTGAGGGCAAAACCTGCCAGATTCCCAGTGAGTAGTAGTGCAAGACACTGCACAATCTCAGGGAGCTCCTTCCATGAGCTTACATCATTCTGCATTCTAGTTAAATTAATAAAAAGTTTTACAGTTATTTTAAAATAACATAGGGTAAATATTTTGCTGTTGAAATGCATGTTTAGGGAGCTTAAGCTTCTGAATTATGGATGTTTGAAATTTTCACCTGAGTATCCTCGAATGTCACTAAAAATGTACTTGCACTGCCTGCCAAGAATTAACCAATGACACTGAAGTCATCTAAATAAAAAAAACACCCCAACCCTACAACCCAACTAAAACCCCAGAAAACCAACCAAAATAATCCCAAAACAAAGAAAAGTTAGTGGTTCTGTTTCTGCATTCTGCTGTAAAACAAAGAAAAGCAAACATTCCCCTGAAGGATTCACTTTTCCCAGCAAGTATTTGAGATCCATGACTTGTACTATCTAGTTTATCAACTGACAAAGGTAATTCTTTGTTATCATTTTAAAAGTGTCAGGATGTGAATAGAACTGAAAGATAGTAAAAGAACTGAAAGATATTTTTATTTTTGTGCTTTATAATGATTTGTTTTGGCTATCAAAAGTTTAGTTGTATCGATATACTCCTTTAATCAGTAAACTACTTGTAGATATTCGGATACCCGTATGTTTTCTTGAAGACCTGAGCAGAGGAATAATTAGGATGGATGTACCGGTGTAACTAACTCTCCTGATCATTTAAGATCTTATGTTTTCAGAAAGACTTGATTCTAAGAGGTCAACGATTTTAGTCCTTACATGTCATCACTTTGGCTTGGAAAACTGTATAAAATTTACAAACTGTAATTGATAGTAATTGCAATATTGTGTCCTCTAAGGAAGACCTTTTGCTCCACAGTTTACCTCGTGACACACACATTCACAGAATCATAGAATCTTTTAGTTGAACTTTAAGGTCATTGAGTCCAGACATTTACCTGGCACTGCCAAGTCCCCCACTAAACCATGTCTAAGTGCCACATCTACACATCTTTTAAATGCCTCCAGGGATGGGAACTCCACCACTTCCCTGGTGTTCCAATGCTTGACAACCCTTTGGTGAAGAAATTTTTCCTGATACTCAATTTAAATTTCAGCTGGTGTAACTTGGGGCTATTTCCGCTTGTCCTCTTTCTTGTTACTTGGAGAGCTCTAGAGAGCAGTAAGGTCTCCCCTGAGCCTCCTGTTCTCTAGGCTAAGCAGCTCGGTTCCCTTAGCTAGTTCTCAGAAGACTGGTGCTCTAGGCCCTTAACCAGCTTCATTGCCCTTGTTTGGACACACCTCGGCACCTCTGTGTCTGTCTTGTAGTGAGGGGCCCAGAACTGAACATGGCATTTGAGGGGTGGCCTTACCAGTGCCCAGTACAGGGGGACAATCACTTCCTTAGTCTTGCTGGCCATGCTATTTCTGATATAGCCCAGGATGCTGTTGGCCTTGACCACCTGGGTATGCTGATGGCTCCTATTCAGCCAGCTGTCAACCAAAATCAACCAACACCCACAGATCCTTTTCTGCCAGGCAGCTTTCCAGCCACTCTTCCCGAAGCCTGTAGTGTTGCGTGGTGGTGTGACCTAAGTGCAGGACCAAGCACTTAGCCTTGTTAAACCTCATACAGTTGGCCTCAGCATATCAATCCAGCCCAAAAATGAGAGTTCTGTTTGTTTTGATAGGGTTTATTCCTATTACCTGATAAGTGAGAAGAGGGCTAGAAGTGCAAGTAGAAGATTAATAGTAGAATTTCGTTATGAAAGCACACAGGTGCCATTTGTGTGGTTAGAGGGTGGTCTTTTCTTGCACACTTAGCACAAAAGTATTGGAAAAGATGAAAGCAAGTCTGGTATGAGTCTGAAGAATGGGACTGGCCATTGGGAAAAGACAGTTGAAAATCTCTCGGAGGGAGGCTGTTAGAGACAACTGAACTTTTCCAGCTTGCCTTCAAGAACATATTATTCCCTAACTTTAACTTCATTGGTGGCTTTTTCATTTAAAATTCAGATTGCAAAGTGGCTTTATTAAAGCCTAAATATAGCTTTGAAGCTATTGCCTACTTGGTGGGAGGGAAACAGAAGTTATTTGCCTTTTGAGTCAGTGCTAATTATATTTTCTCTCGAAAACCTTTGCCATCAACTTGGTTCTGCAATTAAACAGTGCAGCTGAAAAATGTCTGCTTTCTACCCCAGAAGTCTTTTGCTAAAAAAGTTCTTAAATGTGCTAATCATGTCTGCATTCTTCTCCACAGTCTTTTTTCTCGCTTGTTGCATACTGTTGTTTTAAGTATCAGAATGGATGTAATGTGCAGAAACAGCTTTTCATCCAGAAACAGTAAGGGTTGCTTGATGCCTGCTGCAGTTCAGTTTTTATTCATTTAGATTTCATCTTTTCTTATATAACTTGGTGCCATTTAGACAAAAGTAGTGCTAGCCTAAGGCAAGTGCATTGGCTGTGACCGCATTAACCAAGGAGTGTGGCCCAGTGGGAGCAGTAAACCTTTATAGCAGGACAGTTTGTAGTGAGGATCTGACATAACTAAATATCTCAGTCATTAGCTGTTACTTGTTCCTCTATACTGGATATCTATTCCTGTATCATCAGATACCTTCCTGAACTGAATGTTTGATTAGTTTAACTTGATAGGAATCCACTCCGTATGTCCGTATGATTATTTGTAGCATGAATTGAAGCACAGTAAGAGAAGGCAATTGGAATACTTGCTTCTGACCTGGATGGAATGAATGCAAATATGCTAGGAGAGATTTGTTCCAGGAGTCAGTCTTGTGCATCCAACCACCAATGACCATTCAGTTAGTAGTTTTGAGTAGAGAATTTGAAGTAAAATGCCTCAAAATGTATGTTGTCTGAGTATTGAGTCCTCAGCACCTAGTGTTTTTCTCTGCAGTTCTCCTCCTACTTCACTGCACTGTCTACCTGTGTAGACACAGCCGCTGTCATCTGAGCAGGGAAGAAAGATTTCACTTGTCTCAGTAGAGGTAATAAGAGTTACCTTACATAATTTTGCATGAGTATGGAGTCTGATGCAGGAAAGGCTCAAGCTTGTTTTTCACGCTTTGTAATCTGCTAAATAGCAGGATGGAGTCTTATCATAGTATGTTAAGGGCCATTCTTCTTCTTTCACTAAATAAAAGTGAATACGGAACTATACAGTATGCATAGTCTTTTACCCATGAATGGCAAGTTATTTGGGATCAATGTGATCAGTACTTCCCAGAAGCCACACAGTTTTCCTTGATAATCACTGTTTAACTGCCATGCTTCCCTACACAAATTTAATTTCAAACTTTCCCCCCACAGTTGTAGTAATTTTAAATGTGTGACTGCAATTAGCTAAAATGCTAACTGTGAATTGAGTTTGCCACACTTGTCTCAGCACCGTTTTAATGAAGAATTAAATATCCTTCATCCTTTCTAAAGTCTGAATTGATGGTTAGCTAATCCACTAAATCAGAGGTTCATGACTGCTTTCCATTACCTTTCCAGTCATATTGTGTTAGGCTTCTTTCACCATTTTAGTATCCAGGAGCCTGGCAGCTAGACACTAAGTGATGTGACTCGCATCTGTCATGTCTGGCTCATCCTTTCTCCTATCCCCAATGTGATAATTCTATCATCTTGGTAGTAATGTGTTTTGCTGCTGTTATCATTATTATTATTTGTATATATATATTCCTATTAGACCAAATGAAATATGAAACATTTGAAAGACTTCTTTTGTAGATGCATATTTTAGCTGTGCTGTGGCCAACAGAAAATGGAGTAGCAGGGAGACTTAGTCTTCCTAGCTTCTCTGTGCAGTCAGTAAAGAGAGGGAGAATCCATAGTGTAATTCAAAGCAGAAATAACTTATTCTATGCATAACTGCATTTTAGCAGTCAGCTTAAATTGTGAGGAGAAAATAAGTATGCTGGGAAGTTACATATTTTGAATCTACTTTGGAGAAGTGTCTCGCTTTTATATCGATGGCTCTCTGCAGTTGCTTAGACAACTGTGTTGACTGCATAGGCAGTGTGAGTACCCTCCCTTTTCGTGCTGAAATATTCCCATAATTTCATCTTCTAGAGGTGTGGTTTCATTTCCTTACTACTTATTGGTAGTTTTCTCTTATATTCACAACATACAGATGTAAAATCTTTGAGCTGGTAAACTGGTCTATGATATCTTTTTTTTTCCATTACAAGTATTTGCAGATCTCTATTTCTAACCATAGGAAAAAAAAAATGTGCTCTGTTTCTGGTGAATAATGTCACATAAACGAACATTATTAGTCACATTAAAAACTTCAGCAGGTGCAGTGCATTGCTTTCCTGGTGTGGTTATTTGGTTTACAATGCTGTTGGAATCGGGGGATATAAGCTTAGAGGTAGAAGTAAACTCTGGAATTTCAGAATTATTGTATTATATTTAAAATACTGTACTGCTGATCTTTAGCTTCCAGGAAGTCTGTGAGGGAAAAGTGACTGAGCCTGGAAGATTAACAACTAACTTTACATAGTTTTTGATGCAGAGAGTGAGGTCATACTATGATAAATATTTGTCGTATATGAGTAAGACAAACTAAGTACAAGCGGTATAGAAAGTACCTTCTATGCAGATGTGAATCCAGTTGGGAAGACTTAAAAAAACCCCAACTAACCAACTGAAAAACCCCAACCCCACCACCATCCCCTGCCTCAAACCCCAAAACCACAACGAGAAGCTAAGGGTTTCTGTGTCATAAAGCTGTGACTGCTCTCAGCGATAACAGATAATCTGCATCTCTCTTGATCTTTATCGGTATTTGAAAAAAGAGATTCAAAAACTGCAGGCAATGAGTACGAGACTTTTTATTTGTTAAGGTAGATAATTCTCAAAATGTTGAATTTCTCTCTACTGATTTAACAGGATATTGTTATTTTAACCTGGTGTACTGCTAGTATATGATGTTTTCTATTGCAGAATACATATTCAGTTTTTCTTTTCACAGTTTTATGCATCTTCTGAGATAATATCTGATTAGGTTTAGGTAATCTAAGGTGGGTTTGGGAAGGCATTTGTGACCTAGCTTTGATTATTAAGTATTAGAAATAGAAGAAAAAAATGTTTACATCCTCATGAAAAGTAGTGATTTATTACTGGAATGACAGGGAATGGTTTGTTTGCATTGTACAGCATGCCAGAACCCATGGCCAAGTTGAGGGTCCTGGGAGCTATGGCAGTTCATACAGTGCTTAAAACATCTTCAAGCAAACAGTAGAGCGCTTTGTTGTAGTTAGAAACAGTAAAACAGTAGCAGCATTCTAGTTTGGAGGACTTGATGGTGTGGCAATGCTTTTCTACATTGTTGTTGCTATATTATGTTCTCCAGCTACTACCTTAAAAATGAAACTCTACAGCATGCAGGAAAGCTGGCTTCAGTTGGACAGCTGCATCTATCTATCTGTCTACATATCTATCTATCTACATATCTACATGTATGCTCTCCCATCTATACTGGGTGGTCGATTGTGGGAAAATTCCAGTTTATTTGCAACAGTTTTCCTAAACCTAGCTGAACTGAGGACTCAATTAACATGTCTGTCTGTGACAAAGTACATCTGGAAGGAAATAGGCACTTGACTCAATCCCTCGTCATCTTTATTTGCACCTTTACTGTGTTCTTTTAAATTTCCAAATATTGACACACACATATACCAGAATATACACGTAAGAATTTTGTGATTATTGAATTTAATAATATTGAGCCTTTTCATAGTATTTTTAATATATATTGGTTTTAAAAATTTGTTTATGAGAAAGTAAGTCTCCAGGTTTTTTTTTCTGGTTTCCATCCATGCTTGTCTGAGTAATTTTTTGTTGTGTGGGGTTGTCGTGGTTTAAGCCCAGGCTGTAAATTAGAACCACGCAGTCTACTTCCCCCCACACCTTCCTTCCCTCCACTCCTGGAGGGACAAGGAGGAGAATTGAAAGAATGCAACTCCCATGGGTTGAGATAAGAACAGTTCAGTAACTAAGGTATAACACAAATCACTACTGCTACCACCAATAATAATGATAAAGGAAATAACAAGGGAAGAGAATACAACCACTCACCAACCAGTGCCTCACCACTCACAGACTGATACCTCGCCCCCCACCCAGCAGTGTTCCAGCCCTTCCGGGCGACTCTCAGTTCTACATCCTGGGCATGACGTGCTGTGGTATGGAATACCTCTTTGGCTAGTTTGGGTCAGGTGTCCTGTCCCTGCTTCCTCCCGGCTTCCTCTCCTCCCTGGCAGAGCATGAGACTCACAAAGTCCTTGGTCAGGGTAAACATTCTGACCAGCAACTGAAAACATCGGTTTTATCAGTATTATCCCCAGGCCGAAAGTCAAAACCACAGCACTGCACCAGCTACTAAGGAGGAGAAAAAATGACTGCTGCTGCTGAACCCAGGACAGGGTTTTTTTTTGTTGTTGTTGTTTCTCATTGAAGTTGTTACACACCATTGAGCATAATGGACACAAATTAATGTAGTAATTGGTTTTGGCATTTCAGCACAATTCTAACCAAAAGTTTCAATTCAGCAAACTTCCAGTTATCCTGCAGGAAGTTTGTCCTTGACAAAATTATTTCTAAGAATCGGCTTCATTCCTTGTTAAGGAGAAATAAGTTTATGTATCTCCAAGGGAATAACTGCTCAGCCAAATACTACTGCTTGTTACAGGTTTACTCCTATGCCCTTAATGCATTTTTGGTTACATGGTAAGGATTACATGAAATCAGAGAAAACTACAAAAAGGAAGTTCGCCTTCAAGGCAAACTGTTCCCAAGACCAGCCACTGTCAGATGGGTGAGCTGGTGGTATTCAGTACTAATAACTGGTATCTCTATGCATGCACTCGGAAGGAACTGGTATTGCCCAGGCTCTGATGTCCAGACCAATCTCAAGACTTCTCAATATTTTCCTGTCAGTAAGAAATACTTGGAATATATTTGAGCTAATTTGTATTTTTCTCTGTCTTCCCTGTGTGCACTTGACTGCATCTCCCACTAAGGCTTGTTGCATGGAGTAATTTTTTTTCATATCTTTTTGTGGAGTATCTTGCCCAGACAGTTGCTCTTTCAATGTGGGATGCACAGTGATTCTTTATTCTCTCCTCTTGTAGTGGGCATGTTAATTTTAGCAGGAAAGAAAGGAGGACAGTTTCCCATATGTTTCCAAGAAAAGGCTGTGACAATGTAGCTATGTTTAAGAAATATGTCAATACTTTAGGATGTTCATTTAAAATATACAAGAAGCTGAGGGAGTTGCTTGCCTATGTATTGTAATTTCTACATTGATTTACTGTGATGTAGCATTTTGATTTAGTCTGTTGTCTCAACATTTACTTTGATTTGAGTTCAGTTCTAACGTTTTGCAAAAATGGGTTGGAAGGCCACTTCCTTTGTAACCTACATCATTCTGTTCATTCCAAACTTTAAGCTTTATAATTGTCCCATGACCAATTGTGTCATCTCACTGTCTTACCCTAGATGATAAAATCATAGAGTGGTTTGGGTTGGAAGGGACATTAAAACTCATCCAGTTCCAACCTTACTGTCATGGTCAGGGGCACATTCCACTAGACCAGGTGGCTCAAAGCCCTGTCCAACCTGGCCTGGTAACAGTCAGGAATCTCAGAAGTCAGGCAACTCTGTGTTTGTTGTTATACAGTATGTAAACCATAACTTCCTTTTATAAATTAAGACAACAAATCCAATTATAATATATAGTTCTCAATCTTCGATGTCTTAAGAGCCTTGTGCAAGTCTTATCTGACTCCCCATATAAATGGAGTACTTGAGGAAACAAGCAAAATATCTCCTCTGCGCCCCACAACTTATCTCTTTTGCAGTTGGAAATGGTTGAGTGTACATTCACTTTGAAGTGAATTTCCATGGCAGTTTTCAGTACTGTTGTGCATGCTTAGAAAACAACAGACTGTTCTTATAGGTTCTTATTCAATAATTCTAAATTCTCCTTTAAATGCTTTCTCATGAAGTTGTTGGTTTTCTTGATTGTTTTAATCTTGCAGCTCTAAAAGACTTCTGAGAGCAAAATGTAGCTACTTGAACAAAACTATTTACAGAATTGTTATACCTATCTACTCAGCCAGTGGTTATTTTTGGTTGTAATAGATGCTACAGAACTCCATGTTCTCATAGAGGTGCTACATGGAGATGCTAAAGAGGAGATGCTACAGAACTCCATGTTCTCATTTTGTATGTAGGCCACTTGTGAATTCTTCTATTTCCAGAGAAATCTTCAAAAACTTTCAGTTTCTCATTGTAATGTATCTAATTCTTTTGAGTTGTCATATGATCTTAAGGTCCTTTCCAACCCAAAGCATTCTATGATGCTGTTATTTTTAATGCCTAATGGTGTATCTGTGCCCATAAACTAGACAGTTAAGTCTTTTACATATTCAATAATGTATTCAAGAAAGTTTTCATCTGGAGTACAGAATTATAACAAAAATTTAGGATACTTATCAAACTGTTCAAAATGCTTGTCAGAGTCCAAGATGAAAACGAAAACACCTCAAAATGTGCTTGAGTGACGGTTAACAGACCTATTTCAGGTAACTTGGTACAAAATAAAACAATATTGAAGTCAAGGGTATAGTTGCTGTCAACTACTGTTAAGTTTATTAATGAACTAATGAATTTCATGAATCGGTAAAAGAAATATTAAGGTATATGTGGATATGTAGAGTTGTACTTTAGCACTCCTTAAAATGGCCATTAGGTCTAGTCTTGCCACTTAGATAAACTACTGTAAATAGCTGTGCTGCTTAAAACTTAGGTAATCAGGCCACTCATTTGTAACAGAAGCTTCCCTGGAAAAGAGTTTCAGTTCAAACAGAATAAATAACAACAGCTTAACCCTTATTAGCAATTGCTTCTATTGTATTATCTGGGCAGTTGTTAATTAAACAAAGCATGTAGTCACTACTAACAGCTCTAGATTGGTGTCTGATTTCACCTCAGGTGGGTCTTCATTTCTTCAGTAATGAGATACTTCTAAACAAGAAGATGCTAGAAACAAATGGTGTAGAACATAACCTTATTTACTATCGCTAATTGCAGATTGCCCAAGAAGTCTTTTAACATTTTAACATTTCCCCAATTCAAAGGCCAAAATCACTAACTAAAGATATGAAGCATGTTAACTCATTCAGACGGGAAAAAGAAGAGATTTTGTGACCGTGATATGGGTAGGATATCATATCTGTACCTGGGAATTTAGGCAGCTATGCCATATTTCATGTAAGTCATACGGCTCATAGTCTCTTTCTTCCTGTGTTTCACTGCTGAGCTGGTCCTTGCAATACCCATAAAACAACACGTCTGCTCACTGTGAGCTGAGGGGTGCTGGAAAAGACTGACTCTTCACTGTTCTAGATGTTCAGACCCATGCCTGTTTTCCACTCTCTTCATGCCCATTTCTGGGGAAAAGATGTGTCTGCCTTTAAGTTACAGTTCTGAGAAGACATTTCTCTAAAAGCACTCAACACATTTAAAATGAACTTTGCAGCCACCTTTTCTGTTTGAGTACGAAGATTACATCAGAAAGCTGGTGGTTGAAAAAACTCTTTCCTAGTTTATCAAAAGCTCATCAGCATTAGATCTGCTTCTTTACAAAATAACTTGGATCAGGAGACTTTTCAGGAACCAGGAATGAATGCTAAGGAAAAGTATATGACTGATTTATGCTTGAAGAGGTAAGACTCTTGAAATTGTTCAGGCCAGTTGAAAGGACAGAAGTGAATTAACTTCAATTATGGCACAAGGAACTTGAAAATATAGGTTTAAAATCCTTTTAAATGGTTTTCACAGCAGATTCATGGTTGATACTTTTCATTATGTATTATTATTTTATGCACTTGAATTCAAAGAGCTCTGAAATACGTGTGTCCATCTGTCCTTCTTAGGAAACACAAGTTCCAGATTGTGCATGCTTCAGATACTTAGCTTTTCTGAGCGTCATGATTTAAGCCCAGCCGGTAACTCGGAGCCATGCAGCCACTCGCTCATTCCCCGTCTTTTCCTCCCCTTGCTCCTGAAGGGATGGGGAGGAGAATCGAAAGAATGTAACTCCCACAGGTTGAGATAAGAGCAGTCCGGTAACAAAGGTATCACACAAATCACTGCTGCTGCCACCAATAATAATGATGATAAGGGAAATAACAAGGAAAGAGAATACAGTTTCTCGCCACCTGCCGACCGATACCCAGCCCGACCTGAGCAGTGATCTAGCCCTTCCGGGTAACTGTCCTCAGTTTATATACTGGGGGGGTGGGGAAGGATGCCAAGTGATCTTGAAAGAAAAAAACCCAAACCCCACTGAGGTTTTTAATTCTCTTTTGTCTGAATGGGTTCACATGCCTGTTTTGAGGCAGTGAATGAAAATATTTTCATGGGAAGAGAGACAGGAGAGCTGGGTGGTAGATTTCTTGCATTATGAACTGCAGAGCTACCCTCTGCACACTGTGCACACCTTGTTCTTTGTGATGCCTTGTCAGAAATGGGATGTCACTGTGAGTTCAAAAATCGTGTCAAATCATGTGGGATAAACCATGGCTTAATCTCTTCCTTCCCTGAAGGGAACTAATTTTTTTCTTTTTATCTTGAGAGTTACCTGGTTGAATGAAAACCTGCATGACCCAGCCATATTTAAATATCCTTGTTTCACTAGTGAGTGAGAAGTGAGTTTCTTGACCAAGACAAAGTCTCTGCTCATTTGGATGTGGATCACAGGTTCCCATAACAGCCTTCCATCTTTCCAGGTCTTTTTCTTGGTGTGTCACTCAAGCACAGTACAAGACCTTGTTTCTGCTCTATCAGGATCAGCCTGTCCTGATGTGTTTTGAATGCTGTTTTATCTGAGGAAACCTAAGCTGAAAAAAAAAAGCAGGTTTAAATTTAATGCATGAGTACTCTGCAGTATGTTAAAAAAGGCAGGTAAAGCAAATCACTCGAAAGACATAAAGCCTATTAATGTCAGATCATATAAAACTGAAGTTTGAGAAATTAGTTTTAGGTGAATTATTACTCCTAAATTTTTTTTTTTTTTGGAACTAACATCACAGGAAATTGGGGAGTAATTTCCTATTAATGAAGTAATTATTTAAAAATACTTTCTTGGAAGAAGTTATAAAATGTATGTGGTATGACTAATTGAAATTATAAGAAATCTTAAAATGGTGTGACAGTTATTGCCACATTTAGGAATATAGGAAAATACTACTACGATTATATTATATATGTGTGTGTATATATATGTGATTATAAGTCGGTTGGTTTTTATATCTGAAAAATGAATGCTCTGTCTTAGCAACCCAGTAAAATTCTCTGCTGCCAGAGAATGCAATCAAACCCTACTCACAAAGAGAGCACTATTGAACAGGCCACAATTTGCTTTGGAGTCCTGACTCAAGTGCCTGAGCTGGCTTGTGGAGACGGTATGTGGTCCGGGTTCCAGCCTCACATATGGAGCATGTCTGCAGGATGCACGTGTTGGCAGGTTCAGCAGTAACATGCTTGGAGAAGGACAAAGCTGCCTGGTCCTTATCCTGCTAAAATCTGCCTTCCACTGTGAGGCTTTGCACACAGGGAGATGCATCTTTGCTGAAAACTCAGAGCTCAACAAAAGCAGCCTCCACTCCCTGCAGCCATTCATACTGTGTTTTCAAGAGGATACACTTTGCTCCTTACATAAAAAAATATCAGAATGGGAAGGCTTAAATGTTTTCTCATGTGTTTAAACACCAACAGAAATATAGATGGGTTTTGGTTTTTTTACATGAAAACCTGTAGCTGTATTTCTCAACATTCACAACCTGAAGATGTTGAAGACATCATTGTGAAGTATGGTAGTTTCTTCGAATTGTCTTCTTTACTCTGTTCACAGTGGTGTTTGCCACAACCTTTTAGTAGACAGAAATCCATAAGATTTTGAAGAGTTCCTCTGAGGCTTCTTTGCCAAAGATGAAAAGTTTAAGTTTTTGCTTGTGTAACCATCCCAATAAGAATAGAAATTTTCATTTAGAGTTATAAGATAGAGTTAGACAAGGGTAGCCAAAAAACTGAAGTGCCATAACTTGAAAAGTAGAATTCATCTCATATGTAGTTCCAAAAAGGTTCATTATTTGCTTCATAATTTTTTTTTTAGTGTTACATGCCGCTGCATACAGTCATAGCAGAACACTTTCTCTCTGTTTACTGAACTTTTCAGATAAATGTCCTTCAGTATTTCAAATTTCTGACCTTCTTTACATGAGAAATAATTAAGGCAAACAGGTTTTTATTATTTTCCAACTGTTGCCTTAAAACATTTTTTTTCTGGAGGGAGTCTTTCTGCTGTTTTTTAATAGCCACTCATTCCCACTCACATAGTTTCAAGGAAATGAGTATAATTCACAGCTCTTGATCTGTTGTGAGCACCTGTTTCTCATGCTGTTTTGTGTTGATCAAAGACTTAAGTATTTGAAGGTCATTTCTTTGCTTTCATTTTATGGATATACCCCTGCAAACTTGTGCTGGTACTCTTTAAATGGAAATGGGATGGGAGATAGTTGTGTTTTGAGGTTTTGTTTATTTGGGTTTTTTTTAAAGACTTATGTAAAGCTAACAATTTACAAGGTTGACTTTCTGCAGACCTGACCCTAAAGATCTGTACGACTTTGCTGTCTTGCTCTGACAATAGTTAGGTTGCCAGGTCAAGTAATTTCATGGCTGCAGCAGAAACGGTAGTTAGAACCATCTAATACTGTTGATAAAAGAGGTATGTTAGCAAGGCACCTTCCTAAGCAGGGAAGAGACTATGCTCTTTGCTAAAATGGCTATCTACTGTGTGTCAATATATGCACGTATATATTTGATTACCTTATTTCCTTTCTAGCATGAATTTTTGGAGAGAGGAAGGTACACTTTTTTCAACTTAAGTCCAGTTGTGAGGATATATGGGTTGGCAGGAGAGCATTGTAATGTGCTTGTCAGAGAATGAAAGAAAAAAAGAAAGAACATGGGCCTGATGAAGACCAATGGGCACATCATCGGACATGTTTCCTCCTGCCACAAGTTAAGTATTCAAAAATGTCCAAGCTTAGAAAAGCAAGTCTGTTGTACATGCTGCAAGTGGAAAACCCAAATGACGTCAGCAGTTGTAATATGCTGAATTGAAATCCCAGGCTTTTCAACTATTTCAGAGATTTTAAGTACAACTTGTCCATGGTTTTAAGTAGCAGATTATGACTCTTTTTTTTTTTTTTTGCAAAGGAGAGTGGATTTACCCTTGTGTTTCAAGATGGCATCTTGAGCTTTTCTGAATAACGCTGAGATGTCAAACTTAAACAGGGGAAGTCTAGATTGGATATAAGGAAGAAATTCTTTACTGTGAGGGTGGTGAGGCACTGCAATGGGTTGCCCAGGGAGGTTGTGAATGCTCCATCCTTGGCGGTGTTCAAGGCCAGGTTGGATGAGGCCTTGGGGGACATGGTTTAGTGTGGGGTGTCCCTGCCCATGGCAGGGGGGTTGGAACTAGATGATCTCAAGGTCCTTTCCAACCCTAACTACTCTATGATTCTATGTACAGGTGGGATACACTTTTTGGATGGTCACCGACTGCAACTGGCATTCTAAATACATTACTCCACCCCACTATTTTTCTTTTAATATTAGTTAGTGGTTAGTTTTGTGTTATCCTTTGCATTATTTGTTTGGAATTGGAGGATGCTGCGACAAGTGGCGATTTTGACTTCTTTGTCAAACACACATGGTAAAGCACTGAAAGACACCTTTCACAGGAGTTTGCTAAAAGAGGAATCTATATATTAGTAAAAGAATTTACTAATTTTATAGAAAAAGGGGGACTGATGTGAAGGGTTAACTGATGCACAGGGGGGTTAGGGTCAAGCCGCTTGCTTAACGATGTTACCACTTACTCATGCTTACTCAGCAAATGCGTGTTCAACACTGATCGTGCTTGCCGGAGCAGGGTGGGAGGACCAAGGTTATTGATAAGAGGAAGGAACAGCAACTCGGTTCCTGTTCTCTGGACCCCTTAACTGGCTGAAATCAACTTTGCAGTTTGGACAGTGACTAAATGTCCAGGGAACATGCGCAATGACTAGAGGTGAAAAGTTCAAGGAAGACTCATTTACTTCATCTTGAGACCCTCGCCCACGACCACCAGGAAACACTATGCAAGCAAGGACCTTTTAACTCATCATAATGCAAGAGGGGATAGGTCATGAATACGTATGTGTGTTGTGTGATCTAATGCATATGTAATAGTTTAGAGGATAAATATAGAGAACAACGCTGAGGTGCACATACTTTTGGAAGAGCGATCCTCCATGCGTCTCAGCGCTGAATAAAGCATACCTACTTTACAATTTTAACAAGTTGTGGAGTCTACCCTCGTATCAACGTGAGTGCGGGTTTTTTCAGTTGTATTAACGTGAAAGTGTAAGATGAAAGCTTCTGATTTTTGGTGGGGAAAGAGTCACAAAAACTGCCGGTAGCAAAGTGTATGTTTCGATAGAGCAGAAACTGCCATTCTCACAGCAATTCCAGCAGCAGGAATGTTGTAAAGCCTTGTGTATAACTGCTGAAGTGAAAAAGGTTGTGCAGTCTTTACCTTGCAGTACATTTTTGGACTGTTTGCATGTTCTGAAGTACTTATCACTCACAATTATTTACTGTATCTATGCAATTAAGTCACTATGACTCATGAATGGTTTCTTGCTGATTTTAACAGTAGGAATTTAAAGATGTGGGTTACCTGCTGTTTTCTTCTCCATTGACAGGTCTAAATTAACCTCAAGAATCAGATTGCTGCTGGCTATGACCACAGCTGTAAATGCAAAGGGTACTTTCAGTAAATATTTTGTAGTTTTTGCTTAAAATCCACAGCTTCAGCAAACGTTTTTGCTAGTAATTAATTTACTAGAACATGCCAAAAGCAAACACAAAAGGGATGTAAAACTGAAATCAAAGCAAATGTGTTTTAAAATTCAAATGAGTATTCATAGATAATATTGTGCAGCATTGGCTTAATTCTAGTGGCAGTTCACTGGGGACATGGTGTCTTTTCCTTCCTTAGCTACTGGAAGTATCACTTGTGTTTATAATAGTTAAGAACAACAAGTGCTGTTTTACTTATGTTCAAGGAGAAGCAGACTTCTGATCTAGCTTTAACTCAGCCAAAATATTTCCCTGGCCTTCAGTAAGCACCTGCTGCATTATGAAAACATAAAAGGCCATCAGAGAATCGCTCAAAAACAGGAAAATAATTTGCTAGTGTAAAATAATTTCTGCTAGCAGAGAGACTTGAACTAGGACAACTTTGATCTTGGAATAAATTATGTCTCAGATTGCTTATATCTCCCGCAGATAGTACAAGAGCAAAGAATATGCACCTTCACCTCTATTTTCATAACCTCTTTTAAATTTTAGAGGTGTATTGAAACTGATTCTTTCCTTCCTGTTATCCCATAACATGGGTAGAATTTCAGCAAAGGGATCTTCTTTCTGCCATGCAGCCCACACATGTGGTAGTTTATTCATCATTAATATATTCTGGTGTTTTACTTTTAGAAATAATTAAAAAATAGGAGAAGCACTTAACTACATTTGAGTCTTACAGATATTGGGGGGCTTTTGTGTAGAAAAAAGTTATCTAAATGACAAATCTGTTTGATAAATGAAGCTTTGTGTGTTAAATTATTATGGCTAGTAAACCTCTGGTAGTTGATTTCTAGGAAGAGATTCTGTATAAATTCTCCTTCCCTGGTTTCCATTCCCTTTTTATTTTCTTTTCTGTTGAATGATTTGTTTTGATGATTATAGGTACTTTGCATTGCTTAGACTACAAATTTATTTTACATGCGAATATTATCTGATTTTGTGTTTTCATTAAACTTTAATAAGTCTTTACAAACATAGGAGTGATAAAAGACAATATTAAATCCACAAAACCTGTATAATGATGATTGAAATACAAGATCCAGGAACAGCGATGGTGAAAGTAGCTAAAGTACTAGCAATGCTGGTAAGCCTGTAGATGCATTAAGATTATTTTTAAGTTCTAAACAGTGACAAAGTAGGAAGTAAGAGTCTGGAGGAAAAAGAAGAGATGAGAATACTACTTTTGCTGTCAGTGGCATACTTGAAAGTAAATGCTAATGATGTTCATTTATATGTAGTGCATGTCATTTCTTTTGGTGTTTTTAAGATGATAAAATAATCATAAAAAGATACTCAGTTTGTGGATTATGGCATATGGTGAAAAACGTGAGTAAAAATGCCATGCTGTTGCATAAAGGCAAAGATAAATGATTATTTAAGTCCTAAATGGAAGACATTGGGTGAAAGAATCTAGTTCTAAAAGTTCGCATAAAAGCAAGCCAAGTGCGCTATTCAGTGCTGTAGTCTGACTTTACTGCAGTGGAAATAAGATGTCTCTGCTGTTTTCTTTCTTTACCTCTTAAGCTACTTCTGGGAGAGAGTGGTTTACTTGACTAAGGCTGAAAAAAGTTAGCTATGCTGGCTTAGTAAAGAGCTGAAACACCAGCTGAGTGGTAGTATTGACACTTCTCCCAGTTGTGCATCTACAGCAGCAGATTCTTCAAACTCATCAGGTATGCTAGTGGTCAAGCTACAGCTGGAAAGTGTCCAAATCTTGCTATCAGTGTGGGAAACTGATGTGTAACCCGGGCAGACAAGTGACTGTCCCCTTGGAGGCTGCTCTTCATGCATGGCTGAAGGAGGCACATGCAAAGGTGTCCATCTGAAGTGTGAGGCTTACCCAGGTCCAGGAGAGGACAAAAAGACTGTCTCTGAGCAGGGGCTATAGTGCATGGGGACAGCAGAGAGGCTGCTAAGGATCTCTACTGGCAATGCAGAGATCCCTGGGTCATCTTGCTGCTTTGGATTTTGTTTTTCTCTATATTGACATGTTTCTCCCTGCACAGATGTGCCTGTTGTTACTAGCTTTGCCTAGCTACCAGGGTAGCTAAGGGAGGGGAGGACAGTGAAGTGAAACTAAAACCTTATAAACCCCAAGCAGCTTCCTGCTTCTGATGCTATAAGGCCAGCAAGGCCCTATTCTGACATCCTATTCTGATGCTATAAGGCCAGCAAGAGTGAAAGCTGAGGGCTGCCCAGAACACAGTGCAGTGTGCAGCATGTGCAAATGCCTACCTGGGTGGGTTTTGTTAGTGTGTGTGTGCAATGCAAGAAGCTCCTAGCATTGAGAAAACATACATATTCTCCTGTGGTGAGAGCGGCTGGCCTGAAGCAGTGAGGAGAATCAAAGTTGTGCCTGGAGTATCAGTGTCATCTTGCACTGAGGATGTTCCTGCAGTGTGGGAGACTGTCAATGGCAGGAGCTGGTAGTGGTGGTAGACTTGATGTTTATATGCATAGCCAGCATCCAAGAGAGCTGTAGGCCAACTTGCCTGGCAAGTGTAAAGGAAGTGTAAAGTTACTCAGAGCTGTAGGGAGAGCTGGTGACTGTTTGCTGTATTGGTAAAGATGCGTTTTTCTGGGAGGTATGTCCTAGATGGTAAAACTGTCAATGGATGCTTTAACAAGAAATCAAGGAAACAAATGGTGAGTGGAGAGCTTATTATTTGCTGATACTACCTGTAGGGTGGACTTGGCTAACAGTGTGACTCTAGAAAGGCCAAAAAGTGAGAGGTGGAGGGAAATGAGGCAAAAACCAAAGTACCAGTAACAGAGAAGGGCCTTTAGTCGTATCATGTGCATTATTAAACAGCGCAGGGTGAAACTAGCAAGTGCTTCTGTGCTGATATTGGAAGCCTAAAAAGAGCAAGAATGCTGGCTGTCGACAGCCAGGTATGCTATATACCTCTGATGTGGCTGAGGAGGATGATCAATGGGGGTGGGTATCAGTAGGGTACAGAGTTGCCAGGTTACCAGCTTTGCAGGGATGAAAGAGTACTATGTACAGGCAGGGCAGGAGAAATGTAAAATGATAATACTGCAGAAACAGAAAAGCATTGCAAAGGCCTTGTACAGGACTTCTACCTGCTCAAGTAATAAAAAATAACCAGATTGTATTGCAAACTCTTGTTCAGGACCACAGCACACTGATCAGGGAGTATGAAGTGAATTCAGAAGTTGTGAATTTAGGACCCTTGGTAATAGCAACAGATTTTGTCTACACACGTACAGACTAGGTGAACATTTCATCATTATGAGATGAAGAGATAAAATTCTTTGTATGCTGTAAAGGACTGGATGTTTTTTTGTCTTAAGTGATACACACAGCTCACTTCAAGGTGAATTAAAGGAAGATGCCTCCGTAGCAATCTTCACAATAGAATGAAGTTTTATGTTGTGGTGGGAGACAGCAAGCTGAATAAATCCAGTTTGCAAATACTTAACATAAAAAAAGTGGAATCATGTATACATTAAAAATATATTTGTGTTTATAAATATATCTAATATACACATATATTTTAGTCATTTTATTTTTATATATACTAGTAGTCTGGCAAGTAAGATGCCTGCAAGTAGCCTATATTGTTCAAGTGTTGTAGTATAAGCCCAGGTAAACAGCCACTTTTTATTATTATTCTTTTTTAAAGAAAAAGAGTAAAGAAAAAAAGACAAACCAAAACAAAACAGCCATCAAAGTGATCCAGCTCCTGGGATCGTGACTGCAAAGACTGTATCACAGGGGAAGGCTTAAAAAAGTTCCTTTAAAAAGTACAAAGCTTGACCAAATGAGAACTAGAAAGCCCATAAATCGCAGTAGGGTCAAATGTAGACATGAAATAGAGTACTAAAAATTTGAAGAGCACTTTACAAGGAGTGCTCAAGCTTCTAGCCAAAGGTTCTTAAATCAAAAGTAGGAAGTTGGGTAGGGCCTAAGTGACCCTTAAGGACCAGACTGTAAGGAAGAACTTGGGACTTAAAAAGCTGTAGCCAAGAGGTTCAGTTTAATCTTTTCATTGCTGTTTGCTATTGAAGATGTCAGGGAGGTTTCTGCACCATTCTTTCTAGTACATAGGGTGAGGGTTAGATGAACTGGGTGAGTTTTGTGTAAATATATAGAATATCTTGGACCAAATAGATGCATTAGCTGTCAGTAATTCACCAGGCCAGGTGGCATTCACCCAAGATACACTCAAATATGAAATTGCAGAGTGGCCGGCCAAGGCTTCTACCTGACCATTGCAAACAACCACAATATTGGAAGGCTGGAAGGTTGCCAGCATAATTCCTTGTCACTTTCCTCTTACAAAAGAGACTGTGGGGAAATGCAGTGTGGGTTCTGAGACTGGTAGAAAAGTAGGATATAAAATTATGACATCTTTGAAAATGTCAATAAACACAGTCTGTTAGGGGAGAGTCAGTGCGGTTTCTGCAGGAGAAAATCTTGCACCACTGAATTGCTATTCAAGGCAAGCAACATGTGAATGAAAGGAATTCCTGTTAACATAGTGTAGTTGGTTTTCTAACAGATCTTCAAGAGTTATTAAAAAATTAGCTTCCACCAGACATCCAGAGTAGCGTTTCCCCTTGGAGCAGAGGGACCACTGGCATCTTATGTTCTTAATTGCATTTATTTCTTATTCATTTTCAGTAAAGTTGTTTGCTGCTTTCAGAAACCTAAGCTGTTACTTATTAAAATAAATAAAAATCTCTAGAATTCCTTATGTGAACTGCAAGTAAATCCAGTAAAAGGAACAATCCTGTAGACCACCTCTTAGCAAAGTGTTGCCCAGTGGATGGGTACTGCAAGGGAGGGAAGAGTTTGTTTCAAAAGAGCAGACCTCAATAAATAAGAAACTCTGAGATGTTCTACATGTTGTGGCAAAGGACAGTGTAGTACCCGTGCTCCCATCAATTATTCTGATGAAAAGAAATTACTTTGGATTTCTATTCTGTAATAATTTGTAGTAAGGGAGGTCATGTATGTTGTAGCACAAACCCTAAACAAATATCCCAGGCCTGTGAGAATAGGCTAGGGCAGCTGGTGGGCATCATCTCCTTGTGGAGTGATGGGTTCAATGTGCACACAGTGAGGCAGGTCGCTTTGTGATGGACAAGCTCTTCTTCTGCAGGTTAAGTGGAACCTTCTATTTGCCATAGGAGCTAGTGGGCAGGGACTGAGGCATCTAGAGTGGCACAAACAGCGTCTTGTTTGCTGGAGAGAACGGTTGCTTCTTCAAAGCTATTCTTGTACTCTGCCACAGCATCAAGGTTGTACTGATCTGCACATGGTGTAGTGCTGCTCATATCACCCGTCACTGCTCTGCCTTCTGGCAGGGTATTTAGAGGAGGTAGCAATGACATTTCCATTTGCTACGGTCAGTTGTTTCTTTGCTTTATACATTGGTAAATTAAAAATATAATGCTCCGTGATGTACTGTGAGAGAAAGTAAGTAAAATCAAGTTTTATATTTATTTGTCCTTGTTTTGCCTAAAGTAGCACAATATCAGTCAGGAGGTACTGATCAGTAATAAGAGTTAAGAGTCAGTTCTGAGAAGTACTGCTGAAGTGATTGGAGCAATCTGTTAGGCTTGCAGTAGAACAAGTGACTTTGCCTCTGTCTTGCTACAAGTGATTCTGTGTCTTTGTAAATTCGTGCCCTCTTTCCTCTGCTTTGGTTGTTTGGTGGTGTGATTTTTTTGGCTGGTTAGGGGGTGTGTATTATTTTCTGTGGGGGAAGGAGGGAGGCGAGGGAGAAGCCACAGAGAGTAATCAAGAACAAAACATTAAATATTAGCATATGAATTTACTTTATTTCCTGTTTAAAAATCAAAGTTGTATATGAAATGCAAAGTGATGTAGTGATAGTGTCTTTTGATGAACTAGAATCCAAAACTTAAGTTTCTGCTTGCATCTACTGGAAACACTACAAAAATAAATTGCTCTAGGGATAACTCACTTCTGAACTTACCCACTGCCAAGGCAGCTCCAGGCAATAGGATTAGTTATGAGAACTGACTGACTATCTGCATATTTGTACAAAATAAACACTTCATAGAGCAGGCAGATCAGGAGAGATGTCAAAGCATGAATGGTGTGAAGTTAAAACCAGTGAGGAGAGAAAAAATTACTCAAGTTGTGCTGTAGAATTAGTTATCTTCAGATATCTTCTCTGTTCACCAAAAACATAAATAGCTGATATGCAATATTTTAATCCACTGTTATTTTCATGTTGAAATGGTATTCAGCCCACTTTGAAGGTGTTTAAAAGCTTTAGGAGTGTGCCTAAGACTTGGTGTGCATGGTAGCTGTGTGTAACTGAGGGATTCTTCATTCCTCATTGCATTTTCCCTCGTGACTGAATGTAAACACATAAGTATGTCACATCGTCTGTACCCAAAGATATACATAGAGATGGTTTGAAATGTAGCCCACCATTACACAACTTTGGTAGTTCAAACCTATTATAACTTCTCTGAAATCAAATAATTTTTTTTTAACCTTATTTGCTTAAGGATGTTTTTCCTCTATATTATAACCCATTGCTTTCACATGAGTGCCACTTGCTTTCTTAGTTTTTCCACTACAACACTGTTGTCCTTTCTCCTCCTGTAACAAACTACAAGGAGAGGCTGTTAATAAGCCTTTTGCTTGTGTCCATTGGAAGTTTTTTGCATCAGCTTCTTTTATGGCAACAGAGGGAGTTTTTTTGTATTTAACACTGAGGGGCTTTTTCAGGCCAGCAACCAGCCTTGGCACCATATTTTTCTTCTTGAAGATATGATTTCTGAAGAGATGTTATGGAATTATCTGCTGTACGCAGCAATGGCGTGTATCATAGCTTAGCTTTACATGATGTAATGCAACCTGCAGAGTAAACAGGGCATCTGTTATAGTGGTTGTAATATTCTTCTCTTTTATGACTTCACATTTTTTTATGTCTTCATTACACAGCAAGATATATTTCAACTTTGACCTTCATGAGCAGAGTGGGTAAAAAATAGGGTTTCAATAGACAAAAGCAATTTTTTCACTTGCTAAAGCTGCCTTTTGATGATAATAGCTGAAATGCATTGAAGGAAATTTTTCTGTCCACTCACACTGTAGTGGCAAACAACTTTAGCTATCTCTTTCTGTAAGAACAAAGTATTCTGAAATTGTCATATCCTATATGCACCTGGAATGTATGTTGCAGGTAGAAATATGCCATCAATTTAAAGCATTAACCTGCTCATACAGATGTGATTAACCACTTAAAAATTAGTGAGAATGCATGTATGCTAAATATAGTTTGAAATGAAATAATGTTTCATAAGCTCGTAATTTTACCACTTATGTTGCACTGGCTATATAAATATGTCAAAACTAAGCAAAACTAAAAAAAATCAACAATTTGTTTTCATGCCTTCATTTGGATAAAGGAGATACTCTACTTGACAAAAGCTCTGGAAGCATTACTACTTGAGCCATTGGTTAAGGTTTTGTTTTATGCCTTTGCTAGTAATTCACTTTAGAAAAGGTGACTCAACCTTTGTCCATCTTAGCTGTATGCCTGTCCAGGTTTTATGTGTTGTACAGATATATGTTGTGAACTGTCTCTGACCTCTCATTTTTAGGAGTTTGATTTATAAGGAAAATTGACAGTATGTTCAAAAGTAGTCTCAAAACTGTATGTATATGATGGGAGCTTGTGGGTTTAAAAATCTGTGGTGCGTCTTGGGAGGTTTCTTAGCTATCAAAATTTTAGAATATATGAAAATAGATGGCCCAGAAGAGACATGGATTTTTAAGGCATACCTGATAATTCTCACCACTGATGTCATTAAAAATGAGAGTAAGTAGACAAAAAGGGAAAATGTAAAAGAAGGTGAAAAGGGCTTGAATCCAAGCTGCTAGATTCAATGTTGATTATACTTGGAAGCAGAAAAGTTATTTTGGGGACTGGGAAAGGAAAAATTGTAAGAATGGGTAATGAAAGTAAGAGAAAATATTTCACTAAGGTATGTGATAAAAAAAGGACTAGAATAAATGTAGGAGACTGTACATGTACAACAACTGTTTGCAATTGCATTTTTGCCTTAACAGGACTGCATTTATTGCTACAATCCACACAGTTATTCTACCGATCATGGCAAAAATTAAGTGCCACAAGGTAGACACACTTTATTCTCGTTCGTCCTTGATATCTCCCTTGAATATATGCTTTAGCTTAAAAAATTTCACATTCTTATTTCTTCTGTCTTCTAAATACAGGAAGAAATCCATGATGTCATTCATCTGATGTCATCCAATAGGCATTACCTTGTTTTTAAGTATCATAAAATCCAATCTATTATCCTCTTGAATAATCTTATTAATGCAAGATACTATTTAAATCACTCCAAAGACTTCTGAAAGCTTTATAAACTGAAGTTAATCTGTGTACTCTCTCTTTCTCTCTGTATGTATATATATATACACATATAAAGTAGAACAGAAGATGCAGACATAAGAGAAGGAGATCAGTTCTGATCTATTATGGAGTTTCACTTAGTCCTTTCAGTGAAATTAGTAAACTCCTGAAACTATAAACTTGGTGATTTGGTGATGCAGGAACCACATTTGAGAGACTGAGACTGTTTTGTGGATCTTCTATTAGCTGTATGACTATACCACTTTTCTTTGTTATAGATTATTTAACTCCTTCCTAAAACTTTATGAGATACTTTGGTGTAGCAAGAATCTGTTTTCATGCAGTATAAATTGCACAACTGAAGATACTCTAAGCTTTAGTGCTTTCTACTTTAAAAGCATAAACTTGATTGGATTGCCATGCAATACTCTTGGTTTCTTGTGAAATGTAAGACTATTAGTTGAAGAAGTTTGTATCAAACCTGTAACTGTTACCATGTGCCCATATCTACTTTGAGCTGTAAAGTTGTGATGTTAATCTCATAGTGTAGCCTCCATTTTTGCTATATCTGAGAATCCTTCTGTGCTGATTCTATCTCTCTGAATTTGTGGCTTGATGGACCATATATTTTGTTCCTGGTTGAGAAAAAAGATGGAATTTTAAATCATGGTGAATATAATCTGCCTTTCAAAATAATAAATGTTCAAAGTGAGAAATATCTCTCAGAATAGATGAAGGTGCCTTGTTTTGGGCTTGAGTAAACCAAGACAGGTGTGATCATGATCATTGGTTGTTCTTATCTGCACTCTGAAGGATAAAATTCTGTAATAGACTTCATAAGCTGTGTCTGAAGGGGTTAAATGCAAAGCACAGTCTGAAAAAAAGTGTGTGAGCAACAGGGAGGATCCAGAGAGCAACTGGGTTGTGAAGTTCCATATCCAAAGGTATGGAGTCTGTGTATGCAGTCTCTCCATGATAAGTTGTCTTAGAAATCATGCCAGTTTAAAGGCATCTTAGAGAGCTGATGTGTTAAGAACAGGTGGATCTGGTGCTTGCATAAATCCAAAGCAGATTGGGATCATATCAGCCAGCTGAGGGTTTTGGTTTCGTGTATTGTGTTGTAATAATGGTGGTAAAGCCTTACAGTGGTAATATCTCGGGTCTAGTTTTAACCACTGTGTGAATATCTAAATTTTCCTTTATGTGAAATGCTAGTATTGTGGCTTGTCGGTGTTAGTTTTCCAGTTTCAGTGTCTCGTGCAACCTGTCAGAAGTCAGAATAATTTCATAGGGGACATATGTTGAGACAATCCTTATAGTATTAGTTCTCTTCACATGGAAGAGAAAATAGATTAACAAACTGTCAGGACGGCTGGAAGATGGTTCTGATGACTGAGGAGATGGAAACATTCAGGTGAAAAGATGGCTTCTCCGTTGTCTTTCACATAGGTTTGAAAAAATCTTATAGGGCCATTTTAAGATTCAAGTTATTAATAAATCAGTAATTATTATTAAAATCTTCAGAACATTTTTTAAAGTGTTAGGTTTATCAGTTTGTTCAAGGCCACCTTTATTTCCCCTCCATTCAGATCAGCTTACAAGGACAAAAAGATTTGGATAAGAAGCAGCACTATGTAGTGCTTATTCTTTCAATCTGCATTGTTTCTAAAAATGCCTGGCTACAGCAGTGTGGCAGCCCAAGTGCTTTTTTTTCCCCCATCTCCCACCCCCCCCGCATGACCTGAAGTGGTCATCAAATCTAGCTTCAGACACGTCCATTTTTGAAGCAGCTCATCCTGTAATACAGGCAGCCTGTGCTAAGAGTTGTCAACACAGGTCGTAACAGAGCAAATATGCAGGTCACTGACCACAGAGATGCTATAAAGCAAATTCTAAGCTCCCATGGGTGTACTAAACTGCTAAAAATACTCTGCCTACTGCTGGAATGAAGTATAAATATTGCCTGGAAGAGAATAAATTAACCCAATTTCTTACAGAAGTGAATTACATCTAATCCTGTACCTTTTAATTTAGTCATTGCACATGGCAAAACCATCAGAATCAAAATACAAAAAACTTATTCTTTCAAGACTAAAGCTTGAACAGATGCATCTATGTATTGAGACAACATTTAAATAGGTCTCAGAAGAAATAATGTGAAATTCTTTGCCATTGAAAGCAGTGATAGAGTTGCTATTGACAGCAGACTTGAGCTTAACTCTGAATGCAGTAAACTGATTGAGTAAGGCTTTTAAATACATATAATCATAGAAAAAATGATCTGATAAGCTGTGACCCTATCTGTGAAAATTTACTTAATGAAACTGTGTGAAATTAACTTTATCCACAAAGCACACCTGTTCTGCTGGGAAGATGGCTATAAATAATTTTGTGCCACCTGCCTCAGCTATGAGAGCTCCTATAAATCATATAATTCCCTCTGACAACTGATGCAGCATTAAGGGCACCTTTTTGTGCTCTTTCTGAAAATGTGTATTTGCATAAGAACAAATTTGAATGCTAATAGATTTTCCACAAGATTTTTTTTTCCTCCCCCCAAAGTGAAAGTTTATTTTTTTCATAATTTTGCCTTCCCTCTTACAGTTGCATGCGTAGCTGTGGCATTTCACAACATGGACTCAAGTTGGTGCAGAGACTCAAATACTCGTTTATTACCACCAAGCCCTTTTTATCCACTTGTTCAGTACTTTCCTAATCTGCACATACATACAACGTTCAATCTCATTGGCCACTGTGAAACTCTGCAGGTAAATAGTTCAATCACAGTGTTGCAGACCCTCTCACAACCCCCGCATCCTCTGGCTTCCAACGAAGATTCCTGCCACAACTACATCCTGGCCCATCCTCCCAAGGCTTGCTTGTTTACCTTCCCTGTCCTTCAGCGTTCCAGCTCATCGCTCCAGGGCTTGTCAAGCACCAAGGCCTCAGAGCTCATTCCCAAACTCTTTTTCATGCATATCTTAACACCTTCACTCCCCACATATGGCCAGATTCTGAGGTAGGATGTGGTCACTTGTGAATGCTGCCCATCCAAAGATCCTATCACTTGTGTTGGCAGTGCCTTAAAGCAACTGTTTCAGTTTGGCTGTGCACAGTTCAGATGTAAAGAAATTAACTGAGTGGAAAACCAAGATTTATCAAGGCTCTGCTCATCTATCAGTCTGATTTTCCCAATTCACTCTTCTCTTCCTTCTCTGTGAGAAATTGCTCTTTTTTTTTCTGTCGGAGGCTTAATTTAAACACCTAAGAAAACACTGCTATAGAGCTTGCAATCTTCTGCTTAGCTCTCATAGCCAGCTAAGCCAGTAGTACTACATGCATCAGTGAAGGGGCAGAAGTGCAATTCCTGCTTTATAAGCAGAACGTAAGTCAACAGCGTCATGCTGCAGAGAGCAGGGTAAATACCTTATTAGGCTGTATAAACAGTGTAGACTGCAAAAATGCATGAAGTGATCCTATGTAAAAATACAAAGATTTTCTTTCAAGGAGGATATAGATTTATTGGTTGGCTTTCAGAGAAGAGCAACCCGTAACGGAGATTGAAAGAACTGCAGTTGTATAACCTTTAGAAAAGAAAATCATGGGGAGACACTGTAACAGTTTCAAAGTATGTGAAAGACTATTGCAAAGAGGAACAAAATAATTTGTTCCTATGCTTAAGACTTGTAACACAAGTTAAACTGTGAACAGGGAAACAAAAAAAGAATCATTAGGGGAAAAAACACAATGGCAAACCCAGTCTTCGGGCAATAACCATAGCGCAGCGCTGCAGGACACAGCCTAGGAGGGTTGTGGAGGTTAAGAATAGGCTGAACAAATATCAGCTAGGAATGACAGGGAAGTAGCTGATGGCTTTCCTCACTTTTGATCTCAATGTCTAGCTCACTTTTAGAGTAATTGCAATCAGTGCTTTATATGCATAACCTGAGTAAACAATGTATTAATTCTGTAAAACTTGAGCTGTGTGTAATAGTACATTGATATATGTGACAAACACAGATTTGCAATACATCTGTTACTGTTTTCATTGAATAATATGGCTGATATTTATTCTTCCTGTATTTAAAAATACATTTCTACCAGCACTTAAGTACAAAGGAATATGTTTTAAAAATTACTTTACCCACAATTTATAAGATCATTATAAAGTAACTATATTGTTCATTCTAGAGTAGTAGGGAAAATTTCTATTGTTTTCTAAGTTCACCATGGTATGGTTTCATTTTATATATTTACTGATACATTTACTGTATTCACAGAGATCCAATTGTCTAAAATGGTTGCTTAGGGGTCAATGTACACCAAGTCTGTCTTTATGTGAAAGGAGAACTCCTCACATCTTTAGTGCTAAGTCATTAGTTAAGCATAGCTTTATTTAACAGCTGTTTATTTAACAGCTCTTCATCTGGAAGGAGTAAATGAGGCATTTAAATCAACAGCAGTAGTGATGGCTCCGTGCTTTTGTTCTCAGCACAGACCTAGGAAGTCCTGGTTGCACTTCGAAACATGTATTGATCCTTTATAAACTGAGTTCAAAACTCCCTTTGAAAGGAAGGACCCACAAATTTCAGAATGATTAAACTCTTGCTCAAGAGAAGAATTCTTGTAATGAGGTAGAAAAAGACGGTGTACTGTCTCCTGGATGGTAGCCCATTAATTAAATTGCAAGATGCTGATCTGTGTAGAAGATTTTTATAGACTTAACTGGTGACCAGAACTTAACACCAATTTGGTCACCTGGGTTGACCTGTGTTTAGCTGAGGGTTAGGTCTGGAAGGCACTGGGTGCATGGAGGAAACAGCAGCCAGTCGGGTGCATCCAGCATCACCAGACATGAATTTTCATAGCAAGGCTGAAGAAGGCAGAGTACTATAAGCAAAGGATGTGTTCCATACTAAAGTCCAGACTGCTTACTGTAAATAGAAAATGAAATTCAATGTTGGGTTTAATGTTATTAAAAGAGAAGGAAATACCTCCCCAAATGCACACACCTATCCCTTTTTCCTTTATTTCTGGACAGGTCAGATAACACTGTAAAGCACATGCTGTTTAATAACTCTCCTGTTACCAGCATAGCTTTGGGCAGCAGAGCTTTTCAGGCTCCAGTGTTCACTTGAAATACCCACATCATCTACAGTTTCCCAGTCTCACAAGTACTTTCCTTGCAGCAACCTTTCCAAACTGATATTTCGACTTACAGGCTGTCACTTATGTTTGCTTTCTGGAGCTAAACCTGCTAATGTTTATAATGTGCTTAACTGAACTTGGAAACTGTGCTCTCCCTTGGTTACACATCAAAGAGAATCTTTCTAAAAGATTTTTGTCTGGTGCAGTGGCATGAAGGCACTACTGCTGGAATATCTGCCCCGGAGGAGAACTGACATGACATTTGAGTGAGCTAGCGGAGCTGACAGCTCATCCTGTTTGACTGCTGAGTATGTTGGTGCTGCTAAGAACCCTGAACTGGCCCGGTTACGGTGTTGCTGTTACATCTTCTAAAGTTTGACGATTTGATAGGCAAATATCTCAAGATAAAGTATATAATAAACACTGAAAATACAGATAAAAAGGAAAAGAAACTTGAAAGAGCACACTGAAATGAACATTTTTACACTGTTTCTTATATGGAGAGAGGTGGAAAGAAAAAGGCACAGTAATGGTTCAGAATCATTAGTGAACCTTCTTTATATCATACAACCACAAAAATGGTCTTTAAAAGTTACTGAAAAGATATATGTACTACGAAGAATCATACTGTGACTGCATGCTACATTCAAGTTTGCACATGGTTTCCACTGGACTGGAGTTGGGCGTATGTCCCAGTGCTCCATCAATTAAGTAGTATAGCAGCCACAGAATTAGGGCAGCAGATGAGGCCTTCAGTCTCTAGTTATGAACTGGGTTTGAAGATCTAGCCCTGTATATCAATATTACAATAGCTAAGAAATAGACTTGTAGAGCTTACCTAGATTCTGGTGAGGTTGAAATAAGAAAATCCAATGCCATCCACCAGCCTGTAGAAACTTCAAAACACAATGTAGATCAGCAAAAAGCCCCTGAAATGCACTTATACATTCTATCTCAACTTGGAGGAAAATATTGAATAGAGTTTGCAGTAGAAAGAATCTCTTCATGTCCTGTCTTACTCCTGAAGTGTGAAACTATTTCCACCTTGTTGATGGACTGCTCAAGAAAACATATCATAAACTGGCTATTCTATCTGCATGTGATGCTTTTAGAAGGAAAGCAGAAGGCCTCTCTAGAATCATGAGACCTGCATTTCTCCAGCAAGGCTGTCAGCTCCTGTCCATGCCCCCACAAATTGGGCAATGTTTTCAAATTACTTTCTTTTCCTTTATTTTCTCTGAGATGCCTCACTTCACATCATTATAGATCTCAATTTATTTCTCCATAAACTATCATTATTCTTTTTAGCATTTATGGCATTCACCTACCATAGTTGTCATTGTTACAAATTGTTTGTCATTGTTGTTTCCCTCCGTGGCTAAGCAAGGCACTCTGCGAATGTTGGCTGCTCCCAGTTAACCTTAAGCAACAAAGGAATTGGAGAGGGAAGCTATAAAAAGGTCATACCCTACATGCTGAGAAAGGGCCAGGAAGACAGCTGGAACTATGAGTGCTGGTCTCTTGTGTGAATGAGTAAATTGTATACCAGTTTCACTTCAAACTATCTGCATGAAATCTCTGCATTCCACCTTCAATTGGAATATCTTCTGTGCAGTTAATGTGATTGATGTATTTTTCAAGAATGTGTTTTGGTGTTTTTTCCCTAATGCCATCTGCAGTTTGGTCTCTCTAATGTTAACTTTTCTTTAGCTCATGCCTAACCAGATTGGAAACGTACATGACAGCGTTTGGTTATCATTCTTGCATTGGTTTGAGAGGATACATATATCAGCATTGCAACTTTCTAAGCAGGCCCTTTTGTGCTTTAATTTCTCTGTCAACTGTGATACTCAAAAGGTTCTGAGAAGGGCTTACAATAGAATAGAAAAGGCTGGAGAAATGAGAAAATATTTAAATGCATTGTTTTAAATCTCTTTCAATGGCTTTGATAGAGCCTGGATTCAGCTTCTGCAGAAGCTGAAGAAAAGCTTTGTTTTGACCTCAGTGGACTATGGGTTGTAGTCTGGAAACAAACCAACCAACCGCCCTACTCTAAGGAGCTTTCTCTGCATTCTACTACATTCTGTCTCTCTTTAACAGCTTTCTTAGCTGAATGTGTTTAAAGAAACCTTAGGAATTTACAGTATTTAGGTGCTCACTTCAGATTTTATAATGCTTTATGTTTTTCAGAAAGTTTCATGCCCTTGTGTCAGGTTGTAATGTAAGAACTTCAGTTGTCATTTACAAAAAAATTGCTTGGTCTTAAGATGACCAATACAAACAATAACAGATTAAAAACAAACATCAAGCAACCAAAATAAATAGTGATCTCTAGGTCAAGCTTGTATCCTTTGGGTGAGCAGACTGAAGATAGTGAACTTGGGATATTTCATTCTGGACAAAGGTGGAAATTGCCTGGCTGTACATATACTTCTGTATACCTTCTCTATGCTATTACTTTTCATGATGTAATTAGAGCCATCCTTTTTCAACTGCAGCCATTTCTGCTTCTCTGCAGTGGTAAATTCATTTGTGTGAAGCACTTTAGTTTGGGTGAAGGAATCTCTTCATTTTAGTGCTAAAATATGCCCCGAAACTCCAAAAAGGGTGTCCTGGTTTAGCAGTAGCAGTCATTTTTTCTACTGGTGCAGTGCTGTGTTTCGACTTTCGACCTTGGGAATAATACTGATAAAGCTGATGTTTTCAGTTGCTGGTCAGAATGTTTAGACTGACCAAGGACTTTGAGAGTCTCATGCTCTGCCAGGGAGGAGGAGAAGCTGGGAGGAAGCAAGGACAGGACACCTGACCCAAACTAGCCAAAGAGGTATTCCATACCACAGCATGTCATGCCCAGGATGTAGAATTGAGAGTTCCTGGAAGGGCTGGATCATGGCAGGGTGGGGGTGAGGTACCAGTCGGTGAGCAGTTGTATTCTCTTTCTTGTTATTTCCTTTATCATTATTATTATTGGTGGTAGCAGTAGTGGTTTGTGTTATACCTTAGTTATTAAACTGTTCTTATCTCAACCCGTGGGAGTTGCATTCTTTTGATTCTCCTCCCCGTCCCTCCAGAAGCAGAGGGAAGAAAGGTGGGGGGGGAAGTGGACTTCGTGGTTCTGATTTGCTTGAAGGTAAAGGGGCCCAAGATAGTTGGTTGGCATTCAAGGATTGCTTATTCCAAGCTCAAGAGCTGAGCATCCCGACACGTAGGAAGTCAAGGAAGAGGGCCAGGAGACCTGCGTGGCTGAATAAGGAACTGCTGGGTATGCTCAAGTGGAAGAGCAGAGTTTATAGGTCATGGAAGGAGGGGCTGTCCACTTGGGAGGAATATAAGGCTGCTGCTAGAGGATGTAGGAAGGCAGCTAGGATGGCTAAGGCCTCCTTAGAATTAAATCTGGCAAGAGGGGTCAAGGACAACAGAAAGAGCTTTTTCAAATACATAGCTGATAAAACTAACACCAGAGGCAAGGTTGGCCCACTGGTGAATGGGATGGGTGCCCTGGTGACAGAAGATACTGAGATGGCAGAGTTATTGAATGCCGCCTTTGTCTCAGTCTACTCTGCCGGAGGCAGTCCTGAAGAGCACTGTACTCCTGAGACCTCAGATGAAGTCAGGTCACTGGAGCAGTTTGCCTTAGTCCATGAGGAATGGGTTAGGGACCAGTTGAGCAATCTGGACATCCATAAATCCATGGGTCCAGATGGGATGCACCCGCGGGTGCTGAGGGAACTGGCGGAAGTCATTGCTAGGCCACTCTCCATCATCTTTACCAAGTCTTGGGAAACGGGAGAGGTGCCTGAGGACTGGAGGAAAGCAAATGTCACTCCAGTCTTCAAAAAGGGCAAGAAGGAGGACCCGGGTAACTATAGACCGGTCAGCCTCACCTTCATTCCTGGGAAAGTGATGGAACACCTTATCCTTGATGCCATCTTAAGGCATGTCAAGGATAAGAGGGTTATGAGGGGCAGTCAACATGGCTTTACCAAGGGGAAGTCATGCTTGACCAACCTCCTAGCCTTTTATGAGGAAATAACATTGTGGATGGATGATGGCAGAGCGGTGGATGTGGTCTACCTTGACTTCTGCAAAGCATTTGACACAGTCTCCCACAGCATCCTCATAGCTAAATTGAGGAAGTGTGGCCTGGATGATCAGGTAGTGAGGTGGACTGCAAACTGGCTGAAGGAGAGAAGCCAGAGAGTTGTAGTCTATGGGGCGGAGTCTAGTTGGAGGCCTGTATCTAGTGGAGTGCCTCAAGGGTCAGTACTGGGACCAGTATTATTTAATATATTCATCAATGATTTAGATGAGGGAATTGAGTGTACTGTCAGCAAGTTTGCTGATGACACTAAGCTGGGAGGAGTGGCTGACACGCCAGAAGGCTGTGCTGCCATCCAGCGAGACCTGGACAGGCTGGAGAGTTGGGCAGGGAGAAACTTGATGAAATATAACAAGGGAAAGTGCAGAGTCCTGCATCTGGGCAGGAACAACCCCAGGTTCCAGTATAGGTTGGGGAACGACCTGTTAGAGAGCAGTGTAGGGGAGAGGGACCTGGGGGTCCTAGTAGATGGCAGGATGACAATGAGCCAACACTGTGCCCTTGTGGCCAAGAAGGCCAATGGCATCCTGGGGTGTATTAGAAGGGGGGTGGTCAGTAGGTCGAGAGAGGTCCTCCTTCCCCTCTACTCTGCCCTGGTGAGACCGCATCTGGAATATTGTGTCCAGTTCTGGGCCCCTCAGTTCAAGAAGGACAGGGACCTGCTGGAGAGAGTCCAGCGCAGGGCGACAAAGATGATTAAGGGAGTGGAGCATCTCCCTTATGAGGAAAGGCTGAGGGAGCTGGGTCTCTATAGTTTGGAGAAGAGGAGACTGCGGGGGGACCTTATTAGTGTATATAAATATATAAAGGGGGAGTGTCATGAGGATGGAGCCAGGCTCTTCTCAGTGGCAAACAATGATAGGACAAGGGGTAATGGGTATAAACTGGAACACAAGAGGTTCCACTTAAACTTGAGAAGAAACTTCTTCTCAGTGAGGGTGACAGAACACTGGAACAGGCTGCCCAGGGAGGTTGTGGAGTCTCCTTCTCTGGAGACATTCAAAACCCGCCTGGACACATTCCTGTGTAACCTTATCTAGGTGTTCCTGCTCTGGCAGGAGGATTGGACTAGATGATCTTTTGAGGTCCCTTCCAATCTCTAACATACTGTGATACTGTGATACTGTGATTTACAGCCTGGGCTTAAACCACGACAAAGGGGAAGTAAGAAATTGTGTGCATTTTAAATGCTTCACGTAGACTTCAGATTTCTCAAACTTTTGGCATCTCTCCTTTATTTTCTCTGTCATCTCTTTGCTAAGGAACTTTCTATTGAAAATTAGGGCTTTATATTGGTCAAAACATTGTCATAGCATTTTCCCAATTCCTACAACTAAAGCCTTTTCAGAGTCAAAAAAATGTTAGTGGATCTTTAAAAGTTTATCTAAAACATCAGTTTGTGAGCAAAGATCAACTTTAAGCAAAGGTGATTTTACGTACCTCTGAGATTAAATTTGCATTTCATACAGGTAAATATTACTTAATTGTATTTATTTGCTTAGATTATAAATAATTAAAGAATTCCTGTCCAAATCTCCTGGTGTCTCAATACATCAACAACAGTGCCATCCAGCAATGCAGAATTAATTATTTTTACAGGAACTCAGCCAGACAACCTCCATTAGAGACTTTCAATTCTGTCGTTACAGTGAGAAAAAAGTCCATAGCTTTCTCTAGAAATCTTAGCAAGCAGCACCTTCTGTGTACTGCTGCTTCTTTTCTCTTTCTCTCCCTCTGTTCTGAAGCTGGGAAGGCATACAGTTCAGTCCTTATTTGCTGTGGGCTTTTTGCTTTAATCTGTCTAGGACTTTGGGAATCATTTTCACAAATTGCTAATTCTCTGAAACCACACCTAATTACAGATCCATTTCAATATTTTCTGCCGTTTACAAATTTTTCAGGAATCCACGTTGCATTTCATGTTTCTGGGTGAAAAGAGTTCTTTTTGATTTTTTTCTTTTAGTGTGAGGGTGCTGAGGTGCTGGTACACGTTGCCCAGAGAAGCTGTGGCTGCCCCATCCCTGGCAGCGTTCAAGGCCAGGTTGGATGTGGCTTTGATGAACCAACTGCAGTGGAAGGTGTCCCTGCCTGTGCAAGGTGGGGTTGGAACTGGATGATCTTCAAGGTACTTTTCAATGCAAACCATTCTATGATATAAAAAAGGTTTTAAAATCTCATTCTGGCATGCAAGCTAATCAGGGAAAAAAAGTAAAACTAAATGAAAAAATTAAATTATTAGATTGCAGTTATTCGATATATTCTCTTTACTTGAAAAACACATCTGAGATCATTTCTTTCTGCTCCAAATCAGGACAAAGCAGTGGAAAAGTTTGTCATCTTAATACATTTCTGTTCATTTCATTAAGAAACCCCAGACATTCCAGAATGTTATCGGAGTTCTGTGTGTGTATATATCTTCTTGCTGACAAATGGTGACACGTTAAAAAGGTACCTCTGAGAACATGCAACATTGCCTAGGAGGTTTATGGGAATAATAAAGTGTGGTGTTCTGTTCACCAGCTTGTTTTGTCCTAAGTTTACATGCAGGACTTGTGAGAAAACCAAGGAAGTGGTTTAGGTTGTAGGGTTTTTTGGTTTTGTTTTTTAGCGTTTCAGGATAAATGTGTAATAGTCGGTAGTCTTGTTTTGTGATGAATACAGTACAAGTGATAACATCTATTCTGTATTTCAGTTCCTCCAGCTACTAAAAAACCCATAAAACCTAAACAACAGAATAACAAGGGCTTTTGCATGGCTGGAAGTGTTCACTCATGCTCACCCTTAGAACCTTTGTGGGTCTTTTGTCAGGTGCTGTAACGTGCCAGTACATGTCTGCTGCTGATAGGTGTCTGATGTGATGGACATACTAGGTTTGGGGTTTTGTTTAACGTTGATAGCATTTTGTAAACTTAATTTTTCACAGAGTTCTTCAAGGGTCAAAGCAGAAATGTAATAATGTGATAATGTGACAACTAGAGTGCTCCTGGTACAGCAATTCTGTAGCTGTATGCATAGGTGCTTGGGCTAATAGACAACAGCACTGCTGGTTTTCCTGTTCTCATTTTTAGTGATAGACTGTTCCATAAATACCTTTCTGAAATACATCTCCAGTACCATTGTTTTGCTCGTGTACAAAACAGAGCTTTGCTGGTTATAAGCATCTACCTTCTTTCAGTTCAAGTCAGAAAAAGCTTCTGGTGTTCTGTGCTGTCATACAAGTATATTAAGCTCTGTTATGTTTTCCTTTGGTCTGTTTAAGCATCGTATTATTTCTCTTAGAATTAGCTGACATTTAAACATCTCACAAAGGTGTTTTATATAATATTTTACATAATATATTGAAAAATACAGCTCACAGCCTTTCCAAAATAAGCCTTTCTGAAAGCATATTTAATTCTCATACTTTATTTTTAATTTCCGTTTTTAGGCTAAATTCTAATGTGTGTATGCCCGATAGAAAAATGTACCTGAAGATTTTTTTTTTATTCATATGCATTCTCAATTCAAAGTAATGGCACACGTTCCCAAGAAATATTAATCTTGTTCCTCCCCTTCTTTTTCCTTTTTTTGTTGTAACATGCAAGCAATATTTCTTTAGAAAGGAGCTAAATAAAAAGTAGGAATACTAAATGCACGAAGATTAAATACCAAGAATTCAATAACAATAATCATATAATAAATGGTATCCTCATAATATCTGCTGTTGGTTTTGAACATAATGAATCATACAGCAATCATGCAGTTGAAGAACTCGTAATTCTTATGGAAGCCTTTCATTATGGGTGTGCTTTTTGTACTTCAAACTGAACTGTTCTATGACTGCAGAGGGAAAAATAAGGCTGAAGCTTTCATGAATCTTAAAGTTCAGAACGAGAATAAAAATAAGCGTGGTGTTTCAAAGTGAGAATGCAAGCTCTCTATTATTCTCTCTTACAAAGTTACTGAACACCTTCCCCATGCTGAAGTGCACCAAAAATGTCTGGAACTTTGACAGTTATAGGCTCTATATAATCATTAATGTCATATGAATAAATAAAGCCTGATTAGTTCGGCACTAATGAGATGAAGTAGGTTCAGACAATTTTCATCACTGCAGACCATATTCCCTCACAGTTCTGTTAGGGTAATTGTTCCTTGTTGTCATGTAATGCAAATTATTTTTTAACCCTTTAGAGGTTAATAGCATTATGTTAGCAAGATTTGGTGAAACTGTCAAAAGATTGTATGCAATTTATAATAGAAACCTTTTTTTTGTTGTTGTTCCTGGTAATTATCATATTAGGATATTTTAAATCTAATTTTAGTGGCAATTAAGAACAGGTTTTATAGGTGTATTTGATACATCTGAAACTCACCAAAATAACAGGATAAGAAAGGATTAAGAAGATCTCTGATAGAAAGATAAGGACATATTTAGGGAAGGAAGAGCAAATTAAGCTGTGCTTACACCCAGAAAATAATTTTAAATACTTAAATCACTTCAAAACATTTTTCTTTTATTAACTTCTTTTCAATGAACCTTCTGAGTTTCCTGTGGTCTCCTCTTCACTTCTACCTATAAAGCACATAACATACTGGCTTCTCTGTCAAGTTCTTCAGTATTTTACCATATTATCTGCCTCTCCTGACTGCTCATTTCTGCAGTGTTTTATGGAAAGAAAGATGCTGGAGATCAGATTGATCCAGGTCCAGACCTAAACTCAAAGCTCAAAAGAGAAAAAATTTAGGACACGTTTGTGCGTATGCATATGTACAGTTGCATTTGGAAGTTTGCAGGTGCTTGCAAGAGCATGTATGGTTTGGCAAGGAAAACTGTGGAAAAGTCGTATCTATTAGTCTCATTGTGTTTGTGTTGACTTCATTTGTTTCATGTGTTAAGACACATGAAAGCTGAGACGGTGGTCCTACCACTAGAGCAAAACTATCTCTTGATCAAATTCTCTTCTCAAGTGCTAATCAAGGATGATTTTACCTGCAGAATGTAGCTTTTACCATGTGCATGTTACTGCATACAAAGTCTTCTGGGGAGGAATCCTGGTTCTGGCACATCTGTGTTAGAAATTGAATTCAACTGGAAGAAAAGCAAATATTTTGGTTTTAGTCATCTATTTTATAGCACTGTGCTGCAATCCTGGCAATTGCAGGTGCAGTTTCAAGTTTTTGAGCATTTAAATGCATAATAACTAGATTAATTGGAAATATCAATTTCCCATCTTTGTATGTGTTTTATGTTTTTAAGCTATTAGAAGTATAGTGAAAACACAGCACTTGTTATATTTTTCTGCAGCCTGTGCACATTATAGTGACAGGATTCATGTTCACAGTCAGTAATCTGAACTGTTGGCTAATCTTCCCAGTTCTAATATCAGCAGTTATATTTATGCAAATTACTATGTTGTAAAAGTTGTATCAGTCGTGTATGGCTCAAAGCTGAATTTGCTCTGTATAAGAACTTGTGAACTAAATACCCCACAAAAAAGGAGAAACGGCAGTCAAACCCAGACTAAACCTGTTTAAAGTATGAAATTAAATTGATTAATATACCTAAATGCCGGTATATTCTTCAGATAAATTAATAAAAATATATCTCTGGTAATTAGATTGAACTGTGAGAAGGAAGGTATGAGAAAGAGAAAATAGAACTCCAAAAGTTCATTTTGGAGGAGACATTAATAAAAACCGGATGACAAGCAGAAAAGGAAATTAGCTTCTAGTGTATAGGGATGTGAATAATACTGGAGGATGTATCATATAACTTAATCAGATAGGCTGTAACAGGAAGATGCAACTGTGGTTTCCTTAATGACCAGTGGGTGATGTAATCAAATGCTAAATGCACATTGTCAGGTTCTGACAAGTTTCTATCACAGCGAAGATGGAGTATCACTTAACCAGGAGTTTAGACTGATAACGTATCCTCTCTTGAGTGAGCGGAAAGAGTCAGGAGCAGACAGGTTCCTATAATGTTGTTGTGACATGAAGAATCTTCCCTTGTCATTCTGTAATGTAAATATCACATTTCCTGAAGGTATATATACTTCTGCTGCCTTTGGCAGGGTACCAAATTATTAATCTTGCTAGCTCAGGCATAAGGCACGGTCAGGGCTACTGCACCTGGGGCCCACCAATGCTGGAAGAAGCTTTTGCATGGTTCTGTCTTCTCCCAGCAGCTGCTGGATCTTCCCCTTGACTCCATCTATGCTGGTCCATGGATTAGCTAAATTAAGGCAGTTTGGCAACAACCAAACATGCACTCATAAGTTTGAGTCTGAATGATAGCTCTCCTTCAGTAAAGTAGGCTGAATAGTGCTGCTAAATGTTGGGCTTGTAGGACTTTAATTTCTGTTGTGATTTGGTGCCTTGCCAGTGAGTGTTTTTATTTCAGCAAACCCACATATTAAGGCTCATAGAGCAGTGACATTTGTAGCAGCAGGTTCAGATCCCAACTGAGTAATTTCTGTGAGGCTCAGGCCCAGGAGAACTGTTTATGTGGTGCACACAAGGGCTGGGTGCACCCTTCCAGGTTGACTATGGAGGCAGGAAAGTCTTTTTTTTGTGCCCAGGAAGGGAGATTTGGTGCTTGCACAGTGTCAATATGAGACTTTTGTTCACCAAATTAGAGTTGTTTAGCAGCAGTTTCATAGCAAGGTTCTGCTGTGAGTATAAGAACCAGAGTCAAAATTAAGACTGAGCTCACTGATAATACTGGGCTTTGCATTTTAATGCATATTACTAGTTGAGTGCTGGATTGTGTTTTTATGAGGGAGCAGATTAGGAAATAATTTGCATGTGGAGCTTGAAGTTAGTGCAGTTTCCCTGGTAACAAATGGGGAACCAGTTTCCAAAATCTGCTTGTTGCCATTAAAATGTGTGCGTGTGTATGGGGGAAAGGCAGAGTCCTTTTGTATAAATTTTTATTATAGTAGAACTTCAAAACTTAGAAAGATTCCTGATTTGCATAAAAGGGGGAGTAGGGAGAATGGAATTGGTTCTTGATTCACCAGCACTACACTCATACAAAAATCTCATTTCTAGTCAAGCAACACTAGGGTATTTTGTAATCAGTTTTAATTTCTGGCTATTGGAAATGGAATTTGCTATTGCTTATTATTTTCAGGGCAGCTTCCAAGAACTGGCATTTCCATCAGTAGCTGCTTTTCAAGCTTTTTCAGAAGCTGCCTATGAAGGCTTGAGTATAACTGTGAGAGCCATGAAAGTTTCCCAGCTCTTGTCTGTGGCTCCAAGAGGTGGGATCCTCACTATATTTCAGTTTAGCCCAAGAGAGATTCTTGTGATCCTCTATTGCTCCAGAGCAATTTACTGGCTTGGACTTGGAACAGTTTGTCACATCTTGCTTTTTGAGTGATGCTTAATGACAGGTCTGAGTCGGAAGTTTTAACTAAATGCCTTTTAATGTAGCAGCAGGACAATGTAAAGGAGTTGAATGGAAAAAGTGCCAACCATTTGCTGCTGGAAGAGTGACTGAAAGATGAAATTATCATAGCAATAACTGGAGCAAAAGAAAAGCTGACCAAACTATTGGGAGGTACTGGTTACCCTCAAACTTGGTATCCTGGAGTCATGGGACACAGAAAAAAAACCACCAAAGCACTGAACTTTCTGAGTCCAGGCAGCATTCTGTGGCTTTATTGAACCAGACAGTAGAGGCATAAAATATTTTCCTATGAAAGCACACCCAGCGCTCTCTGAACACCAAATGTCTGATATTTTTTCTTCAGTTATTTCCTCAAACTTAATCAAGGGTTCTTGATGCTGAGTTTTTCAGTGACTTCTCAGTAAAATATCTAATGCCAAATCTGTGTAGTTAAAAATTAACTCCAGAAATATAGCTGAGAACATGTAACCAACCAGATGAAAAGTCTTTTCCCTCCTTCCCCATCTCTGTCTTATAATTTAATAATTTCCAGTTTAATAATTTCCAGTTTGCAGGTTATTCTAATTAGACTTAAGTTTTGAACATGAAGCAAATTGAAACTTTAGCTGCCCTAAAATTTCTTCAATGTATGTATGAAGGAAAATACTAAATTAAAAAGAAAAAAGTTTCCTCTTGTTCAGAGGTGAAGTTTTTGAAAACAAATTAAAATAATAAAACAGGTTTTGTTATGACTAAAATTAATTACTCTTCAATTTCTCACTTAGAAGCAAGCTAAGGTATTTCTGCTGCTGAACACAGCTTTATTTCATTTATTTCAAACTAAAGTGATTTTTCATGTCATGTTATGGTGGATTTTTTTTTTCTATTAATGAGGCATGCAATAATCAGGAATAAAAAGGGAAAAATACATTTGAATGCAAACGACCTGAGTTACTGAAAAGTTCATATCATCAGCATGAGCAAGCTTTGTATTTTAATACTGTATTACTGAAAGCAACAGTGTAATTAAAACGCGTCTTGTGAATGTTAAAGTTGTGTGGTGGAATTCCCCATGTACTGCAGGAGATGAATTGTGGACTCAGAAGTGTAACTCCAATTCAAGCACATGTTTAATCAAAACTGATTTTCCATATTTTTTTTTTACCCAATTCAGAAGCTTGTGGATTTACTACACAACTAACATGAACACATGCAAGAATGGTGATTCTGTGTCTTTTATTGGTAGGAGGGACATCATGCAAATGATAAGAGTTTGCTTCATTTTGAAGGATACAGTGAAATTTTCTTTTCTCAGGTTGTAATTACATTTCCAGTTCCCTGCCAGCATATTCTGATTGCCTTTTGCAGCTTCCTTGGGGCTTTGTCAATCCATTGATTAAAGAAACATTGTTTAAGTGGATTTGTACTGCATTTGAATAGCTGATACCATTTGATTAGGGCTGAATGCTGATATGACCCTCAGTAAATAGCTATTCCTAACTCTTGTAATTTTTTTATGATGGATCTTGTGTCATCAACAATTTCTCTTAAGTTCTGGACTTCCAAATAATTACCTGGTAGGGTCGGTTGACACTCATAAACGAGAACTTCTGACTTGTGGATGCAGAAAAAACCTCAAGAATGTGGCCAGGATGTACACTGGTCCAGAAGATAAAAAGCAATGAAATCATGATTATTTCTTTTAAAGAACATTAAAATAATAAATTTTATGCTTGTTGTATCCTGGGCTGTATCAAGAGGAGCGTGACCAGCAGATCGAAGGAGGTGATCCTGCCCCTCTACTCTGCTCTCGTGAGACCTCACTTGGAGCATTGTGTGCAGTTCTGGTGTCCTCAACATAAAAAGGACATGGAGCTGTTGGAACAAGTCCAGAGGAGGGCCGTGAGGATGACCAGGGGACTGGAGCACCTCCCATATGAAGATAGGTTCAGAAAGTTGGGGCTGTTCAGCCTGGAGAAGAGAAGGCTGCGTGGAGACCTCAGAGCAGCCTTCCAGTATCTGAAGGGGGCCTACAAGGTTGCTGGGGAGGGACTATTCATTAGGGACTGTGGTGGTAGGACAAGTGGTAATGGGTTCAAACTTCAATAGGGGAAGTTTAGGTTGGATATAAGGAAGAAATTCTTTACTGTGAGGGTGGTGAGGCACTGGAATGGGTTGCCCAGGGAGGTTGTGAATGCTTCATCTCTGGCGGTGTTCAAGGCCAGGTTGAACAGAGCATTGGGTGGCATGGTTTAGTGTGAGGTGTCCCTGCCCCTGGCAGGGGGGTTGGAACTAGATGATCTTAAGGTCCTTTCCAACCCTAACTATTCTATGTTTCTATGACCTTGCTGGATCTAGCTCAACAATTCTTGTGATTAATGTTATTTTTGACAACATGTGTCATCATTCTGCCTATTTTAATGTCCTCATATTTATGAAGCAGTTCCTCCAGTATCTACCTCATCACTCAGTCTGAAAGACAGAACCCCATTTACTCAGTGGGGTCCAGTAACCTCTCAGCCTCCACCAAGGGTAGTGGGACAATGCATGCTGTTTAGAGGTTTGGCTGAATAGTGACCAAAGTTCTTAGGATCAAATGCAGGTAGAGGAACATTATGTGGAAATCTTGTTTGCAAGCACTAAGTGATACATCCACCTGAGAGTGATCTTTAGTAACTTCAGATGCTTCTCTGTAAACCTGCTTGTGTGATTCCTGCGTGTACAGTTTTCAATGGGAAAAACACAAGGTTTAGTGATAGGATAGTCAAACAAAAGCTTGTGGTATGGCAAATATAATATGTGCTCTTTTCTATTCTTGTTTAGGAAAAAAAAAGTAATGTATGTTAAATTAATGTAATTTTAAGGCCGTTTTCTCTATTGCTACAAAAGGATGTATCTACATTATTAAAAAAAAAAACCCAAAAAACTAAACCCCACATTAAGATCTTTTAAAGATAATTTTAAAATGTTCTTTTGTTTCTTAATACATCATTCCAGTGAATACTGATCAATTTATTCTTATTATTTATAATAGCGAAAATATTCATTAGCTTAACTATTCTTATGCGTTCATAATTAGAATACAGACTATCAAGTTATACCTATTTTGAAGAAAATTTTTAAACCTTTTTCCCAAGTTTCTTCTTAAATATACTCTTACTCATTTTTTTTTCCAGTAACTCAACTTTTCAATTGAAAACTCTCAGCAGGTGATAGAGGAGAGAGATTTTTACATTAAACAAAGGTACATATTCTACATGAACATGTAGATTTATACAGGTCGATAGAGCCATTTCCCTGTGTAGCATATAGTGCAGCATTATGAGAATAGTTTTTAAAGAACTGTTTTCCATAAACAAATGTGTACGTACTCACATGTATAAAAGGTGGCAGTGACTTAGGATATACTATATAAATTTGAGATTATTCACAATCATTCCTACCCATGGTCAAAATAGCTTTATTCATTATGCTTATAACCTGAACTGTGGCTGATGTAGGCTCTGATTTTTTTGAATGTGATTGGACGTATAACAGAAATCCGGGCTGAAATAGAAGAGCTTGGCACACTGAATTAACAGTGTCTTTGTATGATACACAGACATTTTGAAGAAAGTTACAATGGTACAACAAAGGCAAAAACTTCTAAATTTGTACAGAATTTGTAGGAAGATATGGACAAGCTGTAAGGAGTGTTTACTGAAGGGATCTGAATTTTTTAGGCTGCAATATATTTGAAATTGAACATTTCCCAAGGAAATAGCAGGTAGATAACACAATAATGTAATTCCTATAAAACTGAATGAGCCATCTTAATGAAAAAAAAAAGAAAAATGTTTGTAGTACTCAAATATTTACATACCTGGTTTTTACCAAAACAAGAGAAAAATAATTAAAAAATCATCCAAACCCAAAAGTTAGAGATCTGCTATGTAAATCTAAGCCGCTTTGACAGAGGCCTGAATTTGTTCTTGAGCCATTTGGATGACTTTGCTTCGTAACTGTAGTAAGGTTACACCAAGTGGTATATGCACAGCCTCAGCTGCAACTGTTCGCAACTGCTGCTTGACAGAGTCAGGGTGTGCTAGGAGATGAAAGCAGAAAAGGATATATGGGATAGCTGCAGGCAGGCTATTCCACTGCTTACTGGAATAGCCATTAGGGTGTGTTTTCTAATGACTACTCTGAACCTTTCATGCTGACTGAAACTTGTGACTTGTTCTCTTACCTACCACAATCTAGAAACCTAACTTCTCTATAGAGAGCTTTTTTGTGCTTGAATTACTACTACAATACCTACCTTTTTTGATTGCTATTGCTGATAGGTTTGGCTTGCTTTGTTTCTTTGGGATTTTTTTGTGCTAACCACCTCAGCTTTTTTTTTGAAGCGCCATAGAAGATGCATTCTAGACCTCTACTTCTTCTTATTTCTTTTCACTGCATTCTCTGTGGCTTATTCATATGTTCCTTGAACTACAGTGCTTCAAACTGCACAGGGAATTTCAGCTGAGGCAATAGAAATGCTCAGTAAGCCAGAGGTGCTACATGTGAGATTTAAATGCATTAATTTATTCTAGGCATTGCTCTAGATACACATGCAAAATGGTCCTTCAGAGTAACTCATAATGTCACATAACTTCTGTATATAAAGCCTAGATCATCAGCTGTAAATTCCAGAAAAAATGAAATGCATGTTCATTTAAATGATTAATGCGCATCAGAGTTAGGGAAAGATTTAGTACAAAACCATTTTGCATTTTGGGAGAATATTTTGTTAATAAACTTGGAAAGTCAGAGCTAATATTTGAGTTCATTTATTTATCATTTTATTGGAAGATCAGATCCTGTTCCTAAGAACAGCATAAGATTTCAGGTGGAAAAAAAAAAAAACTTTTTTTTTTTCCTAAATCACATGCGTTTCTTAGTAAAAGTCTGAAATCTGAATAGTTACTGAAATAAAAATCCCTTCTTCATTTACAATAATTCCTCAGGGCACAGTAGTCTTCCATGCACAAACAAAATACTGGAAATGAATGAGCAGTATCAGAAAGTTAATATCAGAGATGAATGGCAAACTTTTAATCATTAATGTATTTTTTTTTTATGTAGCTGCTATTCGAAGGTGTCATTTTCATTGTGTTTGTTGGCCCCAAAATACCATTGCAATCATCCTGTGTTTAATATGCAGATACTCGGAGGTGCTGTGTCTGTGGTAATCTTACTAATGAAATCATACAGGCTGGATAGGTGGCCAGCACAGTAGACTGAAAACTGCTTGAACTTCCAGGGTCAGTGTTGTGATCAACAGCACAGTATCCAGCTGGAGGCCAGTAACCAGTGATATGCCCCAAGGGTTGATACTGCTTGACGTCTTCTGTAGTGACGTGGATGATGGGACACAGTGTACTCTCAGCAACTGGAAGGAGTGCTTGGTCTGCTGCATGAGTTCAGTGGTGACTTGCAGGGTGCAGAAATGGCCAAGTCATGGACTTCAAAGGGAAATGCAAAGTCTGATCAGCCGGCTTTTCAAAAAGCTATGATGATAACCCTTGGGGAAGTTCTTTGGCAGTCATTCAATAGACTCTTGATTAAAATTTAAGTAGAGTCCTAACTGGTAAATTTTCCCTGAAAGAGACATGGAAAACATGTAGGCAGTAAACTTGCTCTTGGATATGCAGCTAAATATGCTATGTCCTTTATTTATTCTGCTTTTGTGGAGGATGCTATTCGGGCAAAAGTTTCTGATACAGATCTGGACTAAATGTCTTTCCTGTCATACCTCCTGACTTTGGGTTTGCTGACTACTTTTTACGTATTTATTTTGATAATGGAGCTACAAGAAATGCAAACTCTTAAAACATCTGTAGTAACCTTTTTGAGACATTTTCCCTTTCCAGTATTATGCTTCAAAAGCTAAAAAATGGAGTTGATGATTATCATTAAAAAATAAGTTGTAATTAAAATAAGAACATAAGGGCCCTGACATCTGCCTTTGGATTCATTGCATATGCTAATTCAGTTAGTCTTCTCTGTGGGACTCTGCAGGTGTGGATAACAGAATATTGGTGAGAAATTGTGGAGAAGCCTGTGCTTGTGTTGGTAGTAAAGCATTCACATAGCTGTAGAAAAAGGACTTTTGCTAGGAATGGATTGTAGGATGGATTGTAGGATGGATTTTGCTAGGAATTGAGTGTACTGTCAGCAAGTTTGCTGATGACACTAAGCTGGGAGGAGTGGCTGACATGCCAGAAGGCTGTGCTGCCATCCAGCGAGACCTGGACAGGCTGGAGAGTTGGGCAGGGAGAAACTTGATGAAATATAACAAGGGAAAGTGTAGAGTCCTGCATCTGGGCAGGAACAACCCCAGGTTCCAATATAGGTTGGGGAACGACCTGTTAGAGAGCAGTGTAGGGGAGAGGGACCTGGGGGTCCTAGTGGATGGCAGGATGACCATGAGCCAACACTGTGCCCTTGTGGCCAGGAAGGCCAATGGCATCCTGGGGTGTATTAGAAGGGGGGTGGTCAGTAGGTCGAGAAAGGTCCTCCTTCCCCTCTACTCTGCCCTGGTGAGACCGCATCTGGAATATTGTGTCCAGTTCTGGGCCTCTCAGTTCAAGAAGGACAGGGACCTGCTGGAGAGAGTCCAGCGCAGGGCAACTAAGATGATGAAGGGAGTGGAGCATCTCCCTTATGAGGAAAGGCTGAGGGAGCTGGGTTTCTATAGTTTGGAGAAGAGGAGACTGCGGGGGGACCTTATTAGTGTATATAAATATATAAAGGGGGAGTGTCATGAGGATGGAGCCAGGCTCTTCTCAATGGCTAACAATGATAAGACAAGGGGTAATGGGTATAAACTGGAACACAAGAGGTTCCACTTAAACTTGAGAAGAAACTTCTTCTCAGTGAGGGTGACGGAACATTGGAACAGGCTGCCCAGGGGGGTTGTGGAGTCTCCTTCTCTGGAGACATTCAAAACCCGCCTGGACACATTCCTGTGTAACCTTATCTAGGTGTTCCTGCTCTGGCAGGGGGATTGGACTAGATGATCTTTTGAGGTCCCTTCCAATCTCTAACATACTGTGATACTGTGAATGGTCCTGGTGGCCTGTCAGTTCTGCATCTGAAATACTATGTTTAGTACATGACATGGACCAAAATTGAGGAGTTATGTAAGGATACATATTTACACTTTAACGTGTACATATCTGAAAAACTTCACTTTTTAGCTTGATAGCACTTCTGTCAGAGTTAGAACAGCAAGTGGTAATAATTCCAGATGAAATTACTTTGTGTTTGTCAGTGTTTCTTTTAACAGAAAAGGTCAATAGAAATTGTTTTAATGCTTTTTTTTTTTCCTTCTTAAAAGAAGGCGTATTCTGAGTGTTAACAAAATGGCTTGTTTGTTCTGTTTCTGGTGATGCAAACATAATTCAGGTTTTATAAAACTACTAAAAAAAGTCATTGAAATCCAGTATTCTGAGTTCTGTGTCCCTAAGTAAGGGATAAGAAGTTCAGTTGCACAAAACCACAAGGTATGATTATGACTACTGGTTAGTCTGAAAAGACAGCTGGTCTACCAAGGTAGATCTGTGCATAAAATTTATTTTACTTTGAAAGTGTTCTGGATTTGTGTTGGACTTGTAATAAGTAAAAGGATTACAGATGAAGAAACATCCAGTTACTGTGTAAGATAAACTGGTGCAGAATCAGTGTCAGGTGTTTGCTTTGTTGTCATTGCTTCATTTCAAATATATATATATATACTGTGTCATTCATTGCTATATTTAGAACATTCTGTATTATGTACAGCACTACAATTATTATTTTATGTTTATGTAGCTATAATATATTTGCTAACATGTTTATTTTTCTTCAAAACAAATGTTTACTGTGTTCAATTCCAAAGAACCCAGGAAACATACAAACTTAGTGCTCTGGTTATCCTTGAAGTTTTGCAGATGTAACTTTTCTTTACAAAGAAAGATGCTTTCCCATAAAGGTTAAGCTGCCCCTCCAAACAGCAAAGTATAGAAGCAAAGTGCTTTTCGAAGAGCAGGTGCTAGGTTTATAAACAAAGTAAGATTAGAGGGCTTCACTGTGGAAGAACTGGGTTGGTATGAACCTCTTTAGAAACAAGAATAACAAAAAAAGTACTTCCACACCGATTTTGTATACATAATCACTCCTGTCATGCCTCGAAGGCAGATGACTGACATAGGCTGCTTTTGCTTTCTTATGTCATCCTGTACAACCAGCATGTATTTGGGAGCAACTGTTGTTCTCCTGCCTTTGACTGAATTGAATTAACAAGCTTTCAGAGAGCTCAGATTTAAGCAGGAGTGCACACTGACACAAGCAGTATGACCAAGATTGTGAACTATTTGAAGATGTGGGGGAGGATGTCAGTGACATGTCTTTGGTGATGTTCTTGGGTGTCTCTGTCTCTTGAAGGTACCTGCTGGTCTGCGGCGTGTTCCACAGCAACTGAGTAGCTTGACATAAATCTCTGGAACCTCTGATGTTTGGGTTTTTTTTTTTTCCGATGGCGATGAGGAAGGCATTTAGTACCTGAAGTGGCTACAGAAACAGTCTCTTGATTCAATCTTTCATGCTTTGTGCTCAGCTAAACCTGTTGGATAGCAACCTACAGATCTGACCAGCTCGTGGAAAGCATGACAGTTTCATACATTTGAGTACAGTCCATCTGCAGTTCTTTGAGTTACATTTCATATCATAGAATTATAGAATCATAGAATAGTTAGGGTTGGAAAGGACCTTAAGATCATCTAGTTCCAACACCCCTGCCATGGCCAGGGACACCTTACACTAAACCATGCCACCCAAGGCCTCATCCAACCTGGCCTTGAACACCGCCAGGGATGGAGCATTCACAACTTCCCTGGGCAACCCATTCCAGTGCCTCACCACCCTCACAGTAAAGAACTTCTTCCTTAGATCCAATCTAAACTTTCCCTGTTTAAGTTTGAACCCGTTACCCCTTGTCCTGTCACTACAGTCCCTGATGAAGAGTCCCTCCCCAGCATTCTTGTAGGCCCCCTTCAGATACTGGAAGGCTGCTCTGAGGTCTCCACGCAGCCTTCTCTTCTCCAGGCTGAACAGCTCCAGCTTTCTCTGCCTGTCTTCATATGGGAGGTGCTCCAGTCCCCTGATCATCCTCGTGGCCTCCTCTGGACTTGTTCCAGCAGTTCCATGTCCTTTTTATGTTGAGGACACCAGAACTGCACACAATACTCCAAGTGAGGTCTCATAAGAGCAAAGGGGCAGGGTCACCTCCTTCGGCCTGCTGGTCATGCTCCTTTTGATGCAGCCCAGGATACGGTTGCTTTCTGGGCTGTGAGTGCACACTACCAGCTCATGTTCATTTTCTCATCGACCAACAACCCCAAATCTTTCTCTGCAGGGCTGCTCTGAATCTCTTCTCTGCCCAACCTGTAGCTGTGCCTGGGGTTGCTCTGACCCAGTTGTAGGACCTTGCACTTGGCATTGTGAAGTTTAGTCTGTGAGCACTGAAATGTAGCATATACAATGCAGATGGAGCACTCTTTGGCATGGGTTTAGGCTCTAAACTTCCTGTGTGTTTATTGACAGATTTTAGTTATGGATTTTAGCACACGCATAAATGTTTTTAAGGAGAGCAGCTTGTTTAAAACAGCCACAGGAATGTTTTACAGGAAGTTTTGGGATATAAGCTGTGGGAAGGGCTCTTCAACAGAACATTTATTGATGGACCCACATGGGTGATGAATGTATGCATATGCATTTTATCACTGAAAGTTGTTAGGAATTAAATTGTTACGGTGCTTCAGTTATTTCATTTTGGATCATGGAACTTGCATACTTTGCTTTACTACCAGCTGATTCCAAATCCATTTTCAGCATGTAATTGGTCCTGGCACAGAAGCGTGTTACAGAAATTGCTATCATTCTTCTCTGCATCAACTGTAAGGGTAGATTTTCTGTTTTGTGTAAAAGCAAGAGGAGGCCTGTCTCACAGTTGACAAATGGCCTGATTTTATCACCCTTTGAGTATGCCATCTTGCTCCGCTATCTGGTTGCTTTTTGATTGACTTTTATTTTCCAAATGCCACTTGATACAGCTCTCTTTCAAATTGCCCACTAGATTCAGCAATTTTCTTGAACGGTAAACGGTTTGACTGCATCTGGCTTGTGGTAAACATGGTAGTACACATCTGCCCTGTGTTGTTTCCTTGGTCCCTGGGCACAAACAATGCACAACAGTCGTGAAGCATTGAGTGAGCATGCTGTTTCCAGCACCTTGTTTTGGAGAAAATAAAATAGCAGACATGTTTTAGGGACACAACATAACTTGTTCTGGCTCATCCATTCTCTGAAACAGGTAGCTTCTTGTCACCACTTATCACTGTTGTTTATTTAGTGTCAGGTATAATTCAGATGATTGAAAGTATGGCAAAGTATATTAACTGACTGCTTCACTTGTAAATATTTTGGGAACTGCCGCCTTCATACATGAGATCATTCACTCTTTTGTCTTATATTTCGAAATGGAACCATTTGGCATATTTAAATTATGGGTCAAAACCTGAATAAATGAAGAAGCAGACTAAGTCAGTCTTTCTTCCTAATGAGCACTAGCTACAACAGAAGCAGAGCTGCCAGTTACAGTCCACTTGCTCTGGCTACTCATTAAGTATGTTTCAGCATGAACTACTTATGATTTGGCACATGGCCACATCAAATTCAAATTTTCCCCATGTCCAGAATAATACTGTCACTATTTCAATAAGCAAGTAAGCTGCAAGTTTCATATATCCACAGCAAACACTAATTTGAGCATGACAAAAAGGCATCTGCTCTTCTTAATGCCAAGACGTTACTGCAGAAGTGACTGTATTTGACAGTAGTAGATGAATTTCACTTTAGTTACCTTAAATTATGAATAAAATTTTTACTATCTAACATCATTCTACCCCTCATAGCAGTTTTAGGAATTTAGCCCAATATTGTCTGTCTTGTTTCCTTTCAAGAGTTCAGTGCAGTCTGTGAAAGCTGTCTCTTTAAGTACTTTGGAAAGCAGAGAGCAGATTGTCTTGTATGTATGTCCATTAGGATTGTAACTTTTAGGGATTCTTTTTTTTAACCTCTGAATATCACTACACCAGCAGAACTTTGTGATATAGACCTCATTTCAAATTGATATTTAGGTTGCTATACTCTGACTGTTGAATGGCACAAAGATCAAACTAATTTTAGAGTGAAGTATTGCATTTGAGAAAACTACTATAAAGTCATTTCATGTTTGTCATAGCCTACATCTGAAGTACACTGTTCCTTTAAAGATTGACTCTTGTGAATTCGCATTGGAGAATGCAGATGTTATCTGAGAAGCCAAAATGTTTTTCAGAATTCTTTCTTTACTTCTATCATAACTATTTTGAAAAAAAAGTGTCGTTGAGATTATGCAATTAAGAAATCCTACATAAGCAAAACAATTATATAGGCTTTTATAATATTTATTCACCATAGATATGTTTCAACTAAGGATGTATTTCACTTCGTTGCATTTAGCTGTCTCCATAGTAGCAGTGTTATATATTTTGGGGATAGATAAATCATAGAATCATAGAATAGTTAGGGTTGGAAAGGACCTTAAGATCATCTAGTTCCAACCTCCCTGCCATGGGCAGGGACAGCTCTCTCAAGGCCCTCTCTAACCTGGCCTTGAAAACCGCCAGGGATGGAGCATTCATAACGTCCTTGGGCAACCCATTCCAGTGCCCCACCACTCTCACAGTAAAAAACTTCTTCCTTAGATCCAATCTAAACTTCCCCTGTTTAAGTTTGAACCCGTTGCACCTTGTCCTATCACTACGGTACCTAATGAAGAGTCCCTCCCCAGCATCTTTGTAGGCCCCCTTCAGACACTGGAAGCTGCTCTGAGGTCTCCATGCAGCCTTCTCTTCTCCAGGCTGAACAGCCCCAACTTTCTCAGCCCATCTTCATACAGGGGGTGCTCCAGTCCCCTGATGCAATGCTTTGAGTTCGCAGAGAGTGCATTTTAGACTTACTTATGGTATTGGGAACTCTTTAAGCTTCAGTCAGTGGATTAGTTTCATGTTTGGTTTTGTTTGATCGAATCCAGCAGAGAGATGTTATGGTCTCTGTTGCATTGTGAGTGATTCCTTGCAGAATGCAAGAATTTTATATTCACTAAAATTACTGGATCAAGAAATCATTTCTTTTTGGAGATTCTACATCCAACTCCTTGTTTTAAATTGTGTCTTTATATGAAATGCTTACATATAAGGCACCAGTCACACTCAGCAGTGTACAGAGCCCACTGGTCTTTCACAAAGTCTTAGGTAGTATTAAAGCAATGATTAGATTACTTATTTGTGTTTGTGTGTTTTTTACAAAGGTATATCTTAAAAGAACATTAATTTGGTAGTTGTAAAAAGTTTTTTAGGGAACATTTTGAGGAAAGTTTATAATTTGTCCAGTGAGATGGGTAAAGTTCCTGTGTCTGGTCATTCTGTTGGATGTCCAGAAGTGGAGAGACTGCTGGGGAGACTTTTTACCCTTTTTTTCTGACCAGATTTGATACCTTTCTCTATATTCATTTGACAGAAGCTTCTGGTATCAATATTTTTTGGTATTAAAGTTTTATGTTGTTAACTTTTACATTTAAATTCTATATTTTTATATATATATAATATATATATATAATATAATATAAATATATATTTCTATATATTTACATTAAATTCTATATATGAGAAACTATGCTGTCACTTATGTGATGCAGTACATCCTTTCTAGCCCTCACTTTATTCACATGCAAGTACTTGCACAGCTATGCTAAGCCTGTATTCTTCCAGCTACCATTTTGACTTATCTAAAATAAGGCAAGACATTTGTGCAAGGAATAAAAAGATCATAAAGCATTCTGTCAGTTTTATTGGTTTCTCCCATGAGTTTCACTGCTCTCCCGACCTCAGAAGCCCTTATTTATCCCCGAAACCTTGGAATTTACAGACTGACTTTGCTAAAGCACTGCTGAACTTTAGAATCCTCATAAGGATGCTGAAAATCTTCAGAAAAGCCTTCTATGATATCAGCAAATATCTCCCATGAGAAACCTTCTAGCATGCTGGAAAGTGTTCAGCAGTGATAAAAGAGTGTGTGATTCTTATTTAGAATTCTTGCTTGGAAAACATGAAGTCTATGAAACTTTGTAATTTGTCCTGGCGTGACACATATTATTGTTACATTTTCAGATCCACTCAGTGTATTGTTTTTGAAGGGTTTTTTTAAATATTTTGATGATGAATTCAATCATTAATGATTTTAAACTCCAAGATTGTAGACTTAAATATAAGGTAGACTTTTTTTTATGATAAGATACAGGAAGACTTTGCCGAGAGATATTATGGCTCTCTCATTCCTGGAAGTGTTCAAGGCCAGGTTGGACAGGGCTTGGAGCAACCTGGAGCTAGATGATTTAAAGGTCCTTCCCAATCCAAACTATTTGGTGATTCTGTGATCTTCAAGACTGCTGTTTGTTGTAGTAAATCCTTTTCTTTGAAAAAAGAAGGGATGGAAATAACTTTCATCCTTCCTATGAAAGTTTTGGGCAATGCTTAGCCCCAAAATGTCCTTCTGCTTAAGGCATTTTTGCTAGAACAGCCTTCCTAGCCACAGTTGGTTGCAACTTTGGATTTTATACTCTGGTCTCTTGGTCTTCTCAGTACTCTCTTTTCTCATGCTCTGGTTCAGTGTTGTCTTGAGTTTAGCAATTGAAAATAGTCTGTTGGACTTGTTGGCTTATTTATTTTTTTGTTTTGGTGGTGCTGTTGTACTAGAGCAAAAAATGGTGGATGACAAATAAAAGGCAGCTGTTAGAACCAGTTTCAAGAATGCTTAATTGATATGATGGAGGTAGAGATGACAGACTTATTTTGTCTTGTCTCCAGCTGTAAATCGAGTTGAGAAAGGCAGATGTACGTAAAAAGCCAGGGTGAGAAGTGTAAATGTTTCACACTTAATTAAGCTTTTAATCAGTTATTATTTCCGTGTCATGAATGACAGCATTGTTGACAACAACTTTATATATTAGTGACAATGACACTTGAAAACTGAAGTCTATAGTCTTGTAAAAAATAGGATAAATGAAAGGCAAATTTGCACATGGATATGTTAAATATTTTTAAATGGAAAAATACTGAATAGATTCCCTTTTACTACAGTTTCTTATGTTGCTTTGGTTTATAACCTTCTATAATTATTTTAATTCTAAAATCCCTCAATTTCATATGTTGCTCCCTCACATTCTATGTTCTGTTTGATTTTTTTTTTTTAATTTTCCTTTTTTTTTTTTAATTTTAATTTCATCCCCAACCATGACCTAAGCAGCTTCTGGCTCACTTGAAGGAACTGGTGAAAAAGAGGAACTAGAAAAAAGAGGGGAATTGAGGGAAAAATAACTGAGCCTGAGAAATGCTCCAAAATAGGAATTAGCAACAAATTTAACCATCAGGAGCCATTGCAGAGCATGTTTCAAACAGAAACTTCTAGTTTTCTAAGAGAAATAGCTAATTCTGAACATCTCAAGTAAGTATATAAAGCTATAGTACTTTCCAAGTCACTTTTAAATAAAATAAGGTAGAAACCGCATTTGGCTGAGGGTGATAAGGAGAGTGCAGCAATTAACAGAATACTGTTATAAAACAGCATTTCAAAAGGAAGCAGAATGTCGTCTTAACATCTATGTAAAAAAGATTACTATTCCTAGCAAAAGATTTAACAAAGATTTTAACCTAAATTGAGGCAACACTGCAGGGAATATTAATTCACTTTATGATTTCATTTTGGTCCATCTACTATTATTTTCCAAAGTGAATGCATTGAACAAGTAGGTAAATGGGAGCTGAAGGAATGGTAGGTGAGGAACTCTTAATTGATGACATTTTCTTCCGAGAGTTTTGTCATTAATTACATTGGGAGAATGCAAAGGCTTCAAAATCATGTTTTCTGACTGACGAATTTCTTTGTTTCTATTTTATTGGAACAATACTTTATCTTTCTACATATTGTAAAACTTAAAGGCTTGTGTATATTGGTGTGAAATAACGTAGTTCCTCAGCTTTATTCTCCATGTCTGTAAAGCAAAAACTTTTATTTAAATATGTTTCTAAGTGTTCATTCTATTTCAGCTTTATCAAATGCATTTTTCTAGATCTTATTTGCTCCATTCTCAGTAGCACAATTCTAAGGACCCCCACCTTAAAAAAAAAAAAAAAAAAGTTTAAAAAGTGCATATTTTTTAAAAATGCCTATTAGTTTATATATGTTGTGGAGCCAACTGACACCTAAAACTAATTTTAGGTCAAAAGGCCATAGATGATGACAACTTCAAGAAGAAATGAAGAAATGTGTTTCATGCCACACTGATCATTTAACAGTGATCTTAATACTGGAAGTTAAGTGGACAGGTTAGGACTCTTCCTCCCGGCTTCTACTCTTCGCACTGCAGAATTGCTTTATAAAACTCATTATATTTTGAAATCTTAAGTGACAGTCTTCCCTTTGTTTTGGGGAAACTCATTCCACAGTTCAGTACATTCTGTGAGGTATTCAGAGCAATATCTAACTATGATCCGTTTTACATAGCTTTCTTTTTTGCTTTAAACTTTGTTAACTATAATTACGCTTCTCTAAGTTTTAGCTGTCTAGAAGACTTTTTACATTAAAAATAGTGTGGTTTTTATTTTCCTTTTCTTTCTCTTTAGATCTTTTCCCTAAAGCAGAATTTCAGATATAGTTTCTATTCGCAGATATTAGTCTTTTTCTTGTCTGGGATTATATTGATAGTGTAGGAGACCAAAGACCAAGTGATTCTCTTGAGTGCAGAATAAAATACCTGCACAATTGAACCAGGCCTCTGTTCTGCTCTGTTTAGCTCACAGAGACACTGTCATTGAGGTAGCAACCCAAGAACAGAGCATACTGCTGCTGCTCCGTTGCCATTAAATAATATTAAATCACTTTGAGCCTCTCTGATGAGATGTCTTTCAGCATGTCATGAATTTCTTTCTGTATTATGAAATGTTCAGAAATTATCCCAATGCTACTGATCAGCTTCTGTTGGTATTTCTGGCAGGAAGCATTCAACGGGTTAACAGTATAATTTCCTAACTAAATTTATTTCTGCATAATTGCAAGTTATAATATCCTCATTTATTTGTCAACTGTACAAACTATTGTTAATTTTCCTAAAAACTTTAGACTTAAATGGCACGACCAGGGAGAGGCCTTTGCCACCATAGGCTAAATCCCTTTGTCATAATCCATCACTTACACTACTGGCAAAGGCTGTATTTACATCAGAGCGTAATCAGTGCAAGCATGATTTGAGCAAAGAGCGTATGCTTGCCGTTATGATAATAGGAAGAGTAAGAAGGCTTTTTCAGCCTCTTTCTATGAGTTCCCCATACAGAAACACAGAATTGGAGAGCACTAATATGATAACCACTAATATTTTTTCTGCAGCCATAATATGACAGTGTAACTTACAGATATTTTTGGACTCCTTGTAGTCTGTTTCGGTGTTTTCAGTCAGATTGGTAAGAAAAACAGGTATTTAGAAGTAGCTGAAATTTTCTTATAATGACCATTTGGGAGGCCATGAAATAAAAAAATATTCATACAAAGCTACCAAGAACATTCTAATCTAATAGTTTGATTTCAGAAATTCAGACATTTTTATTTACTAGCATCTCCAGATCTAGAAAGGCAGGGGTGCTACAGTGTGTTGAATTTATATCTTCCTGATGTTTTTTTTGTCTTTGAAAATGTGGTAAGTTGAATTTTTTGTTTGTTTGGGTTTTGGTGGGTTTTTTTTGGTAGACCAGGTCTTAATGAACTTGGGGCAGTATGAACATCTCCTACTTGAAAGGACTGAATATTGATGCAGTACAAACATCGCTTCCTCCAAAAGCAAAAGCCTGTAAGAGAAATATTAGAGTTTGGAAGGCTGATAACATTTAGGTTGCTGAACATGTAGTATTAGAAAGAACAGAAAAAGCTAGATAAAACAAAATCATGACAGAGAAAACTATAAAGGCAAAACAGTGAACAGATGGAGAAGGAAAGAGTTATATTATTTAGTATGGAATAAAAAAATCCCAAGACTATTGCTGACCTAGCCTGGAAAGGTCATGGTGTAGCTGCACCCAAATGCAGCTATCTTATCTCTGGTACTGTGGAAGTGTGGAAAGAATAATTGCCATGAGGTTACATGAACCAGAAGTGTCAATGAGATGATGGAGAATGAGACTGGATTTCTTGGAATTCACAGCTAACTGAGATTAGACTGCAGTTTGCTACACAAGCATAATCATCAAGAAGGTGCAGTGCAAGTGGTTTCAAAGAGATTTACCTTTTTCCTATACCTTTTGTCTTATACTCTCTAAAAGATTCAGTTTTGAGCTTAAATGATTTCTTCTTGGTCAGTGACTGCTGCACGCTTTTACAGTGCAAAATTCCTTTCACTCTTTTTGGTGTGAGATGCCGTTATTTGTATTTTTTGTGAAATAAATAATTAGCAACTACAATTGAAGACATGTAGAATACTGAAAAGAATATTTTGTGTTTGCGTTCTTCCATGAGTGCTGTGTATGCCGATTAAGTAGAAATAAGGATTAATACTCCACAATGACCACAGTTATTGTGAGGGCTTGGCATGGTGTCCTGGATTCAGCAGTAGCAGTCATTTTTCATCTTCTTAGTAGCTGGTGCAGTGCTGTGGTTTTGACTTCTGGCCTGGGAGCAGCACTGATAACACCGATGTTTTTAGTCGTTGCTAAGTCATGTTTACTCTGACCAATGACTTTGTGAGTCTCATGCTTTGCCAGGGAGGAGGGGAAGCTGGGAGGAAGCAGAGACAGGGCACCTGACCCAAACTGACCAAAGAGGTATTCCATACCACAGCATGTCATACCCACTACATAAGCTGGGAGCAGTTACCTGGAAGGATTAAATTACTGCCAGGGTCAGGCTGGGTATTGGTCAGTGGGTGGTGAATGGTTGTATTCTCTTCCCTTGTTATTTCATTTATCATTATTATTATTGGTGGTAGCAGCAGTGATTTGTGTTATACCTTAGTTACTGGACTGTTCTTATCTCAGCCTGTGGGAGTTACATTCTTTAGATTCTCCTCCCCATCCCTCCAG